>NC_022010.1:64426223-64473783 GCF_000317375.1 Microtus ochrogaster
GAGGCGCCTCTCTCTCTCTCTCTCTCTCTCTCTCTCTCTCTCTCTCTCTCTCTCTCTCTCTCTGTGTGTGTGTGTGCGCAATGAATACATATAACAGTAACAAAATGACTTGTATTTAGTTTTGTTATTTTTCTTTTATTTTTTCTATTTATAAGGTTTGAGCATACTTATTAGGGAAAATAATTTTAGAATGATTGTTTTATTCAGATTAACAACACAAAATTCTCTTGACTAATTCCTTTATGTGCTCTCTATTTTAGCAAGCATGTAATTTAACAAACCACCAGCTGTCAGATGAGGCTAATTTGAGAGTTAATACACATTGTCACTAGGAGTACCATCAAAACCTTGGGACAAAAGACAACCATTCTTTTGACAATTAAGAAGCATGCATGTTCTGTTTTGACATAGAGAGTTATATTCATTAAATCCTCAACAACTGAAGACGGCATTTTTGGTATAGTGTCTCAAATTCCCTGCATAGTTTATGTCAGGGATTCTTAATCTTTCTATCTTTCAAACTAGCTTCCTCTCGCCTCACATACCATTCTCTTTCATTATCCTTAGTTATTATTTATTGCTGACTTTTATGTCTTACTGTACTGCATCTTGAATGTCACCTGTCACACTTTTTAAAATAAATTCCTTTAAATTCATTAGTAGAAGAACCTGCAGTTAGCCCCCCAAAACATGGAGACCACAGAGCAAAAGAAGAGGAACATGGAAGAGCAAGCAAGGGAAAGAAAGAAAGAAAGAAAGAAAGAAAGAAAGAAAGAAAGAAAGAAAGAAAGAAAGAAAGAAAGAAAGGAAGGAAGGAAGGAAGGAAGGAAGGAAGGAAGAAAGGAAGGGAGTAGAAAAGAAAATTTTCCAAAGTAGATCTACAATAAAGAATAGGAAGAGACAGAAAGATATTTTCCAAGTGTTTAAGGACAACTTACTTTCTTATCAATCATGTTTCACAGACTCATTGTCAAAAATTCCTATAAGGTGAAGGAATTTTCGAGCTTCCTTTAATATGAACAATAATGCATTTCAACAAAATAACCAATGGATATTTCTTTTTTGTCACAATTAAACATTACAGTAAGTTCAATAGTTTCAGGTAATTTTTTTTCAGGTAAAGATTTAAATATTTGAATATTAGGTAATTCACATGCAAAATAATTTCAGGTTAGAAAGATTTAAATTGTAGCAGGTAGCAGATGCCAGTGGGAACAATTGAACACAGGCCAAGTTTTAATTAAGTGGCACTCAGAGGCATGGAAAAGCTACCACATAATTCAAGGCCACCACATTGAGATAGATTTGTTCATATCTATTGGACTGCCCATCCCATTCCATCACATTTAGTAATTTAGGTGCACAGGAGCAGAGGCAGTGTGAGATTTAATATCCCAAGAAAGGATAATTTTCCTATTTTTTACATTGAGTTTTGATAAGGAGAATCAATTGCAACAACAAAAATTTTCATGTGAAAACTAATGCTGAAAAATATCAATTTCCTACACCAAATTTGCTAAATTAGTGCAAAAATAGAGAACAGGGAGCATTCTAATAAAATACTGTTTACTTCTTTTCCTAACACATTTCTTATTTCCTAATTCTTTTCAAAAATAAAGTATTTGAACAAAATTTAGTCTTCTAAAATAAAATATGTAAATATATTCTAGTACATAAGAATAACCATTTGCTTATATTTTCAAAGCAAAAATAGCAGAAGAAAACTAATTGTAAAAATGAGGTTATAGGAGAGGTAAGGGAGAGAAACTAATTAGGTATATATAGAAATCAAATGTCTTAAGAAAATTTCTATAATCTCTCCATGAGTATTTTTCAAATAAACAAAAAGTTTCTAAAAGTGTTTTGTATAACTAAAGTTAGTGAGTTAGTTCTTTCTCCTTAAGTAAAAAGTGAAAATTGTGTTTTTAATATTGTACATTACTTTGATAATGTAATCATATACAAAAAAATGTTTTTCACATGTGTAGAACTTTTACAATAAAAACCTGAAGAAAACCATTGACAAATATCAGTTTTGTGATTTAACTGACTCATATCTCACACAGGCTTGTGTTTGAAGACTTGATCCCCTAGTTGGTAGTGTATTTTAGTGAAGATTTTGAACATTTAGGGTGTGGAGTCTTGATGGAGGTAGATGGAGGAAGACTAGTGGAATGCTGTGAGAATTTCCTGTCCAGTCTCTTCTCTTCCTATTCCAGGTTACAAGTATGATATCTCTTCTTGGTCAGGCTTCCTCATATCATACCTCCATTGTCAACACAGATTATTAAACCATAAGTTCATATAGACTCTTTCTTCTATAAGTTGCCTTGGTCATGGTACTAATATAGTACAGTTTCCTTTTTTTTTTTTTAACATGGCAGAGAAGTTAATAGTGTTATTTCAAAGTTATTTTATACTTGTATGCTATAAGGGGAGTAGGTAATTATTTTATTGTGATTATTAAAATATTACTTGAAAGCAAAAAGGTACAAGTAAGAATAAGCTAAGCAAAAAACCTGCAGTCTTATATTCCACTTGAAATCAGAGCAACAAGTTAAAATTTCCTCTTGACTTTAAATGTGTATTTGATTTTATCAGACATGTGTGTCACCCACAAATTTTTGTGCTGAAATCTAATATCCAATGTGATGGAATTTGGATACAGGGTATTTGAAAAGTAATAGAGTAATCATAAATAGAATTTATACCTTGGGAAACCAGCTTTATTCCACAATAGAAAACACTGAACTATTTTCATGAACCAGGTATTTTCTAGGAAGAAAAGTAAGCCTTGACAAGACACCAAATCTGTGGCAATTTAAGTTGGGGCTTTAAGTTCCCTGAACCATGATAAAATAAATTTATGTAGCCAGGCGGTGGTGGTGCACGCCTTTAATCCCAGCACTTGGGAGGCAGAGGCAGGCAGATCTCTGGGAGTTCGAGACCAGCCTGGTCTACAGAGCTGGTTCCAGGACAGGCTCCAAAGCCACAGAGAAACCCTGTCTTGAAAATCCAAACATAAATTAATTAATTAATTAATTAATGTAATTGGCTATCAACCTTACTTTTGATATTTTGATAAATGCAATCAAAATGGTCTAAAGCCATACTATGTTATAATTATCACCATTTTAAGCATCGATGTATATGTGTATTTTCTGTAAGTCCTCAAGAAACATTCATTATAAGGAATGTATTTAGTGAGGCTATGTTGAACCATTTCATAACTAGAAAATTGTTTCTAATTTCTTTCTCCTGTCCAAGGACTCATCATTTCTTTACAAAACAGTCCTGACCTGATACATTTTTTTTTCCTTTAATTTCTTCCATTCTCTATTTTCCAAGACTCTGAATGGAGTTTTTCTAACAGTTTACCCTCTGATTCCACAGACCAGTGAGTTAAAGGCTTGTCTTCTCTGATATCAAGATGCCTTGTTTAGTATGAAGCCTGTTTTACAAAACTGCATCATTCTGTCAATCGTTATCCTTTACACTCACATCTGACCCATCTCAAATGCCCCACTGTTTTCCATAAACTATTTCCCATTTCTACTTTATGGGTATGTCTATTTGCACAAAACACAAGAAGTCCTTTTCCGTCAGTGTTCTCATCTTTCTCTGCCCCAAGGTCATCTTCCAAGCCAATTGTCTGCCCTTCCAAGTGCCTGTCTTTTTTCTTACCTCCATTGCATTATTTTTCTTTTCCATGCACTACTTCTTAATAAGTCAATGAGGGATTATTTTGACAACAGTGACTAATTTGGAAAGTCAAGGGATCCAGTTTGTATGATGAAGACCAGAAAAAGCAGACTCTGTAATGTGAGGTTTTGTGTGGAGTGTTTAATGTCACTTTTCCCACAGAAAAATACCTCAGAATTGTAATACTTCAAAGAGAAAGAGGTGCCTTCATAGCCATGACAGTGACCCATTCTGGAAAAGGGTAGGACTGAGAGTTTTGCTTGGAAATGCTATTAAAAACTCTAATTACCCGGGCTGGATTTTGTTTGCCTCTGGTTACGTGAGCTGATAAGCTTTCTCATCATTTGTGTCATCATGAATATAATTTTTTGGTGCCACAGAATAGAGCTTCCTTATGGATACCCTTACCCATATTTGCATATAAGTTCTATATTGTATTTATTAACACTATCTGTTTTTTCTCTCAAGAATTTTCATCTCTTTTTTAATATTTAATTTATATTCTGTCTGCATGTATGTCTACAGGCCAGAAGAGGGCACCAGACCTCATTACAGATGGTTGTGAGGCACCATGTGGTTGCTTGGAATGGAACTCAGGACCTTTAGAAGAGCAGGCAATGCTCTTAATCATTGAGCCATCTCTCCAGCCCCAAGAATTTTCATCTCTTAAATTGTTCTCTATTTATTTATTTCAATATGTCTCAGTTCTACTGATTAAAAGCTTTGGGTTTCTCTTCTAAATCGGCTTGGAGAGAATCTCTTCTCTAACCTTCTACAACACTACTTAATTGTAAAGACACATGCATTCTGATCCTCTTCCTGTGTTTTCTTTTTTTTTATATTTTTTATTTATTTATTATGTGTACAGTATTCTCAGTATTCTGTCTGCATGTATGCCTGCACAGCAGAAGAGGGCACCAGATTTCATTACCGATGGTTGTGAGCCACCATGTGGTTGCTGGGAATTGAACTCAGGACCTTTGGAAGAGCAGACAGTGCTCTTAACCGCTGAGCCATCTCTCCAGCCCCATCTTTTCATATAAGTTATAGATCCAATTCATTTCCTTTTTTCTAAAAAAGATGAAAAAATATTTTAATGTAACTGGCAATGAACTAATTTTTACTAAATGTGTTTATAATTCAGGTACTTTGGTAGTTATGACTGTCACAAAACATTAACATGGATTATCTGTTTTGATCTATCTCTCATGTTTATCATCATCTATTTATCTATCATTTATTTTAAAATTCTGAAAGTTTACCATATCTGAATTCTATTTTATATATGCATGCTACACTTTTTTGCTTTAAAGATATTCAGGCTTCTCCATCTTTTTACATTACTTCTCTAAACAACTGCTTTAGTCTCTAAAGTCTCTCTGCAGATGAACATACAGCAGGCTGATCATGGGGGATTTTAAGATATTCTTGAGCCTAGACGTAATGCTAGAGGGTTCAGGATTTTTAGCTGCGCTTGTTCTCAAGACTCCTTATTATTACAATTATTTTAGCCAAGTGCAGTTCTGTTGGTTTTGGGCAAAGAAACATTAACAAACTTTTATTATTATATTTTTGAGATTTGCATATATAAATATTATATTCCATAAATTTTATCCTATCTTCTTCCTTTTCCAACTCCCTTCATGTTCATCCTGACTCAATCTCAAATTTATGACCTCTTCTTTCATAATAATTGTTAAACACAAACACACACACATACTCAAAAACATGCACACATATTTACACATATAAAATTTTCTGAATCCATTTGTTTAGCTTACATATATATGTGTCTCACCAACTAGATTTGGAAGATCGATCCTGGTTTTACCCACTGGAAAAGAATGATTTTCCATTCCATTTTCTGGCAGTCATTAATGGCCTATAACTCTTCTTCTGCAGTAGGAATATTGTGAAATTTCTCTGATACCTACAGACAGTTGGCATGTCAATTGGTGTTTTTAATATGCAGATGTTGTTTAGTCTACCACATTGTTGAGATTTCAAGGACATCTGCTCTGATAATCTTATTGCCTCCTAACCCCCAATGTCCCCTGAACCTTGGCTATATATTGTAAATGTATCACATGAGGATTGGTACCATTCACTCATTTGTTCTCTGCATTTTAACCAGTTGTGAATTTTCATGATGGTATTTGTAAACTGCCAAAAGACACTTCTTTGATGAAGGATGAAAACTACTCTTATTGTAAGTATAATGATAGATATTTTAAAAAGTGGAGGATTAAACTCATTTAGAAAAACAACAGCATTAGGGTCTCCTCTAAGATCTATGATCTTAACAGACTGAAATTTTAGCTCAGTTTCAAGCACCAGGTATGGATTCCCTCCTATTGAGAAAAATTTAAGTTAAATTAGGTGTCTGTTTTTATCCCGCATGGTATAATTGCCAGGATTACACCCTTAAGCATTTTGTTCCATGCTGTTCACTGTTGTGGTATGCAAGTTTTACAGCTGAGTGGGTCTTTTAATTGTTTGTCTCGGTTGTCATTTTGCACAAACTATGAATAGTATGAGAACTGGTCATTTGCCTCCATTGAATACTGAGCATGGAGAGTTATTCTTTAAAATAAGTGTCTGACAGGCATAGATTGGATGAAGCTGCTAAGATTGCATGAAATGCCAAATAGAGGTTACTATACCAATAGAAAGGATACTTTCCAGAAATAATAGAAAGAGATTATGAATCTTGAGCTTAAAATGAGAAATATATATTGTAGATTTATTATCCAAAGAAATAAAAATAAAGGTATAGAGGAAGAAAGACTAGAAAAGTTTTGAAATGAAACCCAATGTGTTATTTCCAAGTAACATTATCACATGTACAGAAATAGAAAATAATTTTCAATGTGTAACTCAGAAAAATCAGCTCATTTGTTTGAAACCATAATGTTTATTAACTCTGTGAACTAAGAGAAGCTCATTGTCATTTTATAAGTTGTGTAAAATTAAATCGCTGGGTATTGCCACAAAAAGAAAGAAATTAATGCACAAAAGACTCAAAAATATAGCTGTTCCAATGGTTTGAGAAGACTACTGTCACTATAAATATGTCAGAACAACTTATCCATTTCTACTTACTTCTAGCATCCTTCTCAGTGTCTGGATGTGTATGATGCTAACATGCAAGAAAAAGCCCCATTCGTGAAATCATTTATTTTTTTAAAGAGAGCCTTACTCTATGCATCGACTTCTGTTTATACAGGGTATTATTGAGAATGAAGAAAATAGTATTTTATGTATCCTAATATATATTGAAGAAGTCAGTGTGATTTTATTTTATTGTATACTATATATCTAACTCATAACAGTACCATAAAACTGGCCTTTATTTCAACATGGGTTATAGATAGTGTAGGGCTAAAATATCTATTGATAAATCCAGGGCATTCATTCTAAAGTACAGATTATATTATTTTGAAATTTGTTGTTTTTGAAGTATAATTGCTTAACAAACTATCTTCTGTTGCTGCAGCAGAAGCAATGGGCTTTAATGTACACTTATTCTTTGATAACTATATGGATCAGTGCCAAGAACCCCATAAATGTCAGACTCCAAAACTAATGAGTGCAAACTAGTATCATTCTTACCACAAGTACACATACACTCCCATAGCCTTTAAATAATATCTAGGTTATTATAGTGCCCAAAACTATACAAATCATCTATAGTCATATTACCATGATTTTTAGAGAAAAATGACAAGATGAAGCTCAAATAAAGTAGTTTTGGTCCATTGTAGGTGAATTTGTGCATATGGGTCCATCAAGTATGGAGACCAAATACAATCTAGTAGAGTTGGAAGATTAATGGACACCCAGAAGTGTTGACTTCATAATTTCCAAGAACTACTAAATAGGTTTCTTTATCAGAGGTCATTCACACATATGATCAGCATTAATGACCTTGATTGTAGATATTATTCAGGATTCTCAAAGCAGTATAAAACTTTTCCCAGGGGTGGTCAATGTGAGACTGACAATTGAAAAAGAGGTGAATGGACTATTATTTTCAATCTAGGAGTTAAGAATCTGTCAAAGCTGACAAACGTAGATTCTTTCCTTGAGTCTTCATGAAGAATACAATTCTGTTAACAATTTTACCTAATCTGGTAGACTATTATTTTAAAATGGCTTGTTAAAAAGGCTGGAATTAATTTATTTTCTTTTAAGCCATTGAATTTGTGATTATTTGTTAGAATAGCAATGAAATTCTGATGCATATACTTTCTAGGCAAGTGTCTATTGACAAGAGTATTTGCAATGAGCTTTCTGGTAATCTGCTATATAATTTCTCTGCTGTGAAACTAGATCTGTGGTTCTTAACACTCTTCTCACACACATAAGCAAATGTACATTCTTAGTAGTTTATTCAGATCATAGTCACTAAGTTGATATTTGATATGTTCTTTGCTATTTTGATGCCTTAATAAAGCAACCAATTTCTATCATATTAATGTAATATTTAGAATATTAAAATATTCTGGTTCAGATTTGTGAAGACTATTCAAAATGTCATTTAGAAAAATAAATTTTTTTACTTAATTTCTGCAATGCTCATACAGATAATAAAAGCTAATTTGAAATAAACTGATTTATATAAGTTAATGTAGAGGTATAATTCAATCAATAGTAGTTTAAGAAAATATTGTTATGAACTAATGAAAAGACTGCTGATAAAATTTAATCTGAATGACTATTATCTAAGAAAGATGAATCACTTCATATTATAAATGTTTGAAAATTGTCAGTTGTCTTATCTAAGACAGTAAGTAGTTTAAAAACAGACTGATTGATTTCTGTTGTAGTTTTTGACATTTAAACAAAAGTTCAATAATTCTTTTTAAGACAAACAGTGCGATTCTAAAGAAAAAGAAATGGACTTACATGAGGAGGATTATTTTTCCAAAAATACTAAATCCAGAGAGAGACAAGCTAAGATGAAAGTTCAGTTTTCCCCAAGTTTTTCCTTGCCGATTTACAAGGCATATTATATATGACTAACAATTGATTTTTGACAGATAAACAGAATGTACAGAGTTATGGTTTAGTAACTAACCAGGAGATTGTTTTCTTCATTTAAGGGTAAAATCTACTGTGAGACTTCCAGGATTTCCATTATGAAATCAACAGCTGTTTTCCTCTAGAACTGAAAAAACCATAAACATTCAATGCAAAATATTGATAAGTCATATAGGAACTGAGCTGAAAACTTCCATTTTGTAAGTAGTGACAACTAGGTAGATTCCCTAGAGCTAGAGGCTGCTGTGTAGACAGCTGGGTTGAGGAGTGACTAGCAAGCATTCTTACATATCATGGACACTGAATGCTACACTAATAAGCTGCCAGGCAATTAGTGCCCAAGTTATAACAGTAGCAATACTACTATGTAACAAAAGGGTTCGAATTGGATAAGAGTTTTACTCCAACAGAGTTCAACTTACTGGTGTTGTTTTTCTAAATGAATGTGTTATCATCTGCCTTGAAATATGCATATTTATAATGCTAGATTAGACTACCGGAAGCTTTGGTCAGAGTCACTAACATTTTATCTTATTTTATTCTTTTTTTTTCCCCAGCAAAGGACTGCTAATGCAAAAGAATCAAGCTGGTTAAACCACTGAGAATAAGTGACCATTGAATGTTCTCAAATGATTCTCCATATTGTGCCTTCCATTTTTACAAAACTTTGCAGTTAGAGACTGCAAAAAACAATGTGTAAAGTTGAATGGCAGAGAGGAGGGTCATGGAATATATTTGGGACATGAGATGGTCACTTCTCACATGATCTCACAGCGATAGAGGTGGCCTGCATGAAACCTTTAGAAGACTGAGCCTGTCAACATTCCATCACAGAGGTAGAGTGATATTTTGTTTATAATCTAACAAATAAAACTTGCCTGATGATCAGAGTCATCAGGCAAAGCTAGCCACACTAGTCAGCCATACAGACCAGGAAGTCATGGCACACACCTTTAATCCCAGCAGTCATACTAGTTAGCCATAGAGGTCGGGCAGTGGAGGTGCATGCCTTTTACACCAAACTAGAGAGAAATATAAGGTGGCATGAGGCAGAGACTCTCTCTCTCTCTCTCTCTCTCTCTCTCTCTCTCTCTCATTTTTTTTTTCAGTCTCCATATTTCGTACCGGTAAGAGTTCTCTAGTGGTTGGCTGCTTTGCTTTTCTCATCTTCAGTTTGAACCCCAATATCTGTCTCTGGGTTTCTATTAGTCATGGTATACAGAAGGGAAAGGGTCTTATGAGGTACCACTCCCACCTAAGAAGCTATAACCAGTTAACAGTTGTTGAGGGACTTGGAGTTATTGCCTTCAGTAGTGCAACCATTACTGTTGCAGCAGTGGATTTTTTCATACCTGGCCCACAATGCAGGTCTTGGCTAAAACAAAACAAAACAAAAAGTTAATAATTGGAGCAACATTTACTGGGGCACAGAGTTTCAGCGAGCTTGGGAGAGTTATAACAGAAGGTTGCAGGTGGTGAATATGTTCAAAATAGATTATATATAGGTGTTTTAAATTGTTAAAGAAAAATAATTAAATAAATTTTCTTCCATAATTAAAAATGTTTTTCTATTATTATATTTGGTTCTAAAATATTTTTAGAATGCATTTATTAGGAAGTTTATTTTAACTTAGATATTTTTTCAAAGAAAAAATATTAATACAGTGAATCAAGGGTACACACATGCTTTAAGTCATTATTGAATAATAAATTACTGACATGTCAAATATGGGTTCTTGATGTGGGAGTGTCATATATCAATCTGTTGATTTCATTGGTTAAGCAATAAAGAAACTGCTTGGCCCTGATAGGTTAAAACATAGGTGGGAGGAGTAAACAGAACAGAATGCTGGGAGGAAGAGGAAGTGAGCTCAGAGAGACGCTATGCTCCCCTCTCCCGGACGGACTCCAGAGCTCTGCTGTCTGAGGAACATGCAATAAAGCTCCGACCCAGGATGGACATAGGCTAGAATCTTTCCCGGTAAGACTGATGCCACACAGATTATTAGAAATGGGCTAGTCCAGGTGCAAGAGTTAGCCGAGAAGAGGATAGATATAATGGGCCAAGCAGTATTTAAATAAATACAATTTGTGTGTTGTTATTTCCGGGCATAAACTAGCCAGGCGGCCAGGGTAATGGGGATGCAGCCCCGCCAATCTTATTACTACAGGTTCTGAAAAATTCTTCTGGAATCCAATTGATCTTCAAACGTCAGTTCGATTTAATATTTATTACTTCGTTGCAACCTTCCTATAGTGTAGTTGTCTTATGAAACCTCTGTAGCTGCTAATCACATAGAAGTCATGAGCTATGCTTTACAAAATTAGAGCATTTCATGTGAGTTATTGATAAGTATGTTGTATTGAGTGTAAATTTAGAAAAAAATATAGATGCAATACATTTCATAATAAATCTATGGTATTAGAAAAAGACACAGATTAAAGAAAAAGAGGCCATGAATTCAGAAGATTGAAATGGTGGGTTGCATGGAGGTGATATAGGGAAGAAAGGGAGGGGAAAGAAATACTATATTTATATAAAATTATCAAGAGAAAAAATAAATTATAAAAATTATACATAGTATGTCTGTAAGTTTCACACTGAAATATCACTGTACTAGAAAAGGATGTTACTGATTTTCAAAATTATTTACATTCAAAACCATTTAGACATTTTTATTACCATATTAGAAATCAAGAGGAAATAAAATGCTGGGAATTGTAGATCTCAAACATGCTTAGGAGAAAAATCTGTTCTTTCCACAGAGTGTTCTCATTTATCTTACTCATCTTGACTGTAGGCTATGTTCTATCACGCACGCTCCTTTATTATCCCAGCCTATCAGCTTTGGTTCTGCACACTGAGCATTTCTTCCCAAATTGACTGTATTTCCACATTACAATGGCAGTGCATATTAGACATGCCATTTCTCAGAGTATCCTGCCACAAAAGAACATGTAAATTTGGCTAGCACTGAATCTTATACATTCATTACCCGTCAACGTTTCTAACACAGTAACTGGAGAGAAGGAATAATATATGAGAACAGAAGGTTCAGTACCAAATACAGCTCTTGTAGGAGCTGACTTGACAGGTTAGTGTTAGATGCAAAGAGGCATCCATACGGTAGCAATTTTTTTATGAATTGGTGTTGATTCAGTGCCATGTAATTAAGTATATCACCTTACCGTTTATGTGCAACTCATGTCACAGGATGCACATCCTAATAACTGTTTCCCTTAGTATCATAAAATGAAGGTTGTCCCAAGTATCTCAATTTTTAAAAGCAGTAATCTCACTTGCATGACTACTGATGAGAAAAATACACATATCCTGCCTAAGAATTTTAAGAAAAGGAGATATTGAATTTTAAAACTTCATTGATCACTGTATATTTCAGACTTTTTTTTCCTGTATTAAGATCATGAACATTTTGAAATTTTAAACTGATTTTATTTTTCTTGTGGGTTCTGATTTGTTTAATTTTGACTTAGTGATGCTTCTTTGTAGAAGACAAGGTGGTGTGTCGGGGTCAAAAGGTCAGACATCCTGCTAGGGGTTCTAAGACTTTTATAAGGACTCTGAGAGAGAGGAGAAAGGAGGGAGTTGGCCTTTGAAGACTGAAAGAAGAGGAGGCACGCATAATGTGGGCTTAGAGAGAGGTCTACAACTGCTAAGCCAAGCCCCCCACCTCTCACCTCATTTGTGACAGTGCACCCTGCCCCTTGGATGGATCAAGTCTTTCAATCCACTTCTAAGCCAACATGGTGCAAATACTGGACTTTCCCAGACAAGCTCTGTCTCTAGGAGACAGGAACATGACAGATGGGCTTCCGTGCCGTTTTCATAACTCACACATGTATTTCAGTTAGTTCAGGCTCCAATTAGCTCAATACAAGGTTGAGACATTGGTATCATTCAGTGTTATGGGCTATCAATTTTTAAAACCATTAAAGATACACTGGTTTATAAGCCAAAAAAAAAAAGAAAGAAAGAAAGAAAGTTTTCACAGCAGGTTTTGAGAGCATAAACGAATAGCAGGTATCTGTGTTGCACATAAAAGGGAAATGTTCATTATGGGAGACAGGGAAGAAAAACAAATGGATAGAGGAAACATGTCGATAACACTGATGATAATGATTATTAGCATAGTGGGATGGTACCAGTTATCTAACCATGTACTTCACAGAGGCAGCATAGCAAAGATCTCAAAGGGAAGAAAATATTTAGGAATTTTTATTGTCCTTAGTTTTGGTCTTTTCAGTTCACATAGTATTTGATCAAATGGTATAAAAACCTTACATCTAAATCTATTGAGAAAGTGTGAGAAGGAGGTGTTCAAGGCCCCACAAAATCACAGTCAACTGGGGGGATAAATATAAAGTTATGTTATATATGACATATATATGTTATGAACTGTTTTGTCATAGTCCTAGAATTTTAAGTCCAAGAACAAAGTAAATGCATCTAGCAAGACTGCGTGGCAGTATCAGTTCATGTCAGAAGGGCAGGAAGCCGAACAAGAAGGACCAAACTCGCTCTGTTTGCTAGGATCAGTGTATCTCGGAAGTCACAGTCTTTGCAGGACCTCTCAATGACTCTAAGTGCTATTATAATGTAAATAATTGAATTGTGGTCTAAGGAATTTCATACTCCTTGATACAATTATCTGGTTCTCTTGCCCATCATTCAAAGTGAGCAGGGTGCAATATACTCTTCCCTAAGTTAAGAACAAAATGTATGTAGTAGTGAGCTTTATTTTGTCTTTCTCTGTTCCTCCCCTCTCCCAGTCCTCTCAGTTACCCTCCTCCTTATTTACCCAGCATCATGTTTTCTGTCTGTCTCTGTCTCTGTCTGTCTCTCTCTCTCATTTTAAGAATATGTTAATAAGTCTGTGAGATGTGACTTTTGGTGACTGATTTTTTTTTTAAGCCCATATAATGTGTTGGAAATTTGTGATCCTCAAAGTTTACATTTTGGAGTCCAAACATATAATATAAAAAGTCATTTGAAAGTGAGATTTCAAGGAGATCATTAGATTAAGAAACATTCATGATGGTAGGTGGAACTATTATCATGGGTTTAGTCTCTATATGAGAAGATAATTCTGAGAAAAAACACTGTGTCTCCTTCTCATGTATATGCCCATGAAGACTGTGTGAAGACACTGTGAGTGTGGTCATCAAGAAATTGGGAAGAAATCCCCCTCCATGGAACTGATCACATTTGCATTTTATATTGAACTTTCAGATTCCATATCTATAATAAAATAAATTACATTATTCAATCTATCCAGTCGACAATATTCTTCTTTGCAGTTAGAGCAAACTCGTCAGTATCTGAGGTCCATCAACATTATGTGTGTGAGTAGTTCATTCCTTGATAGCAAGCAATATCCTTTTGCAATATAATTCCTTCAATTATTAATATATTATAGGAGCTTTTATTTATTTAATGTTAATGACTTTGGTATTATAGATATTGTATGTGTGTATGTGAAAATTGTTTTTTTTTATTTATCTGCATAGATATTCAGAAACGGAATTGATGAGAATATTCACTTCTGAGAATAATTAGTAACATGAGAATATTTAGTCACATTTAAAAGTAATTTTGAAAAGTTATTTTTAGGTTAGTAATTTGTTGTCAATATGATATGTAGGGTTTTCAATAGCACCTGCTGGTAAAAAATAAGGAGAAATATAAGAGAAAATATGTAATCTATCTTATTTGGGCATGGAAATCAGAATAGCTTAAGAACATTAACTTTTATGCAACATTTTTACAAAAAAAATCAAAATCATTTTATTGTCACTAGATTTTCAAATTTTTTCAGAAAAAAATCATTGTACTCAATTAGCACAATCATTCTATATTTTCCATATTGATATTTTGCCTGTATACAAGTCTGTGTGAGGATGTCAGATCCCTAAAGCTGTAGCTACAGATAGTTATGAGTTGCCCATGTGTATGCTTGGAATTGAACCCAGGTCTCTTGAAGTGTAGCCAGTGTTCTTTACTGTTGAGACAGGCTAGCCTAAGCAAAACAAACTTAGTCTTTGAAAGTAGTGCCCATGGTGTATGATTAATTCAATTTCTTTCCTGTTACACTATTCTTTAAAAAGGTATTTTATTATTTAGTACCTAAAACTGAATTGTGTGTTATATAAAACTAAAATTTGTTGCAAGATCCCTTTTTAAAATTTTGTCTTACAAAAAGATTGAAAGTAATATTTTTCTCTGACACAGAGACAATAAACCACAGAAGTGTTAATAAGTTTAAAGGAGCCATTTTATTTTGCTTCTGTGAATCTCAGTTTGCTCACTGAACACTATAAAAATATAAATGCAATGTTATGGAGTTTATTTTTTTCCCTCTGATACATATAAATTTGTAACTGACCCCCAAAATTTATTCAGCTATTATTATCTTTTCACTAGTAACATAGAAATTTATTGGTGATGTGGTGATGGAGATCAAACACCAGGACACCTATGCTGTCCCACTCAGCTATTTCCATAAAAAATATTCTCTTCTGATATTTTAAAAATTTTCTGAGTATATGTATGTAATGTATGTGTGTGGTAGTAATCTGTGAAGGCCAGAAGAATACATCGCAGGTCCTGGAGGAGTTATGAGTATTTATGAGCTACCCAATGTGGGTACTAGATTGAACTTGGGGCATCTGGAAGAGCAGCAAGCATCCTTAATAGTTGGGCCATCACTCCATCCTACGTGTTCTTGTTCTAATTTCATTATCATTTTGTTACTTTTACAGATCATAATACTGAGGAGGTTATAAGACAGAGATAGAGGTTTCTGCAGCAAATATCCTGCCTTGAAACACATATTCTGTTGCTATTTTTTTTTTTTGGTTTCTCTGTGGTTTTGGAGCCTGTCATGGAACTAGCTCTTGTAGACCAGGCTGGTCTCGAACTCACAGAGATCCGCCTGCCTCTGCCTCCCAAGTGCTGGGATTAAAGGTGTGCACCACCACCGCCCAGCCTTCTGTTGCTATTTGTAACATGAGAAAAATATCCTATTTTTACATTTCATTGAAATAGTCATACTCTTTTATTGTTCCTAAGGATTGCTTACCCAGAAGTTCAGGTTTGGGAAATGTATATTATAGTTCAGAAAGTACTAGTGTAGGCTCAGTTGTATAGTGAGGTACACCAGTTTACAAAGCACTAGGTTCAATCCATAACATTAATAATAAATGATACTGTTCAAATGACTTCAAGTGAGGGAAGGGGAATTAAGCTTGCTTGGTTGTCATACCAAACGTTCCCCTTAGGAGCTATATTATATTCTCCATTTTACTTGGATTTCTAAACTCATTTATAAAACAAAGATGATGTTTAAAACAGGACCTTTTCCCATAGGCTTACTGCAAAGTCAGTATATGTGAAGCCCATGGACAATAAAATTATAATTTTTATGTGCATGAATAATGTTTTCTCCTTAGAATTGGCTCTAACTACAATATCACAGGGATAATTTTTGTATTACCTCTGTTTAGCTTATGTAACAGTAAAGTAACCTTAGATCACTCAAAATTTACTTGATACCTTATTTTACGTTTCTCTCATGGGACTTGTATAATGGAAGAGACTAAGACAACAGCAGGTGGAAAAAGGCCATGATGGCTTATTGTCATCATCCCTCCCCCACACATACCCTAAGGATATCCATAAACATCTGGCCAAATAAAACAAAAAGAATTATGACTGTTATAGATGGAAATGAATTTGGATATGCTACAATGTGTGGAAATACATTTCCTTCAATCAACCAAGAATAAGAATGGAATCATTATTACACAATGTTTGTAGAATTTTCACCACAATAAGTATTTTCTTTTTATCATCATCATCTTCTTCTTTCTAGCTTTTTTTTTTTCTTTTTTGTTTTTACAAGACAGGTTTCTCTGTGTAGCCCTGGCCATCCTGGAATTCTCTCTGTTGGACAGACTGGCCTCAAATTCAGAGATCCACCTGCCTTTGCTAGTAAGTCTTCTGATGATGCGTCATTGAAATCAATGTATTATTTATATATTTATGTATTATTTACATATATATACATATATAATAATTTTCAGCTGACATGATATGAGTCTTGCTATTCAACACTTTCAGCTGGAGAAAAGTTAAAGGTAACCAGAACACTGGAAGTCTATATTTTGTAAAGCAGCATGAACATATTGCAAAGAGTTCTTTAGAAGATGAAAATGTAGGATTACAGAGAAATATACCAAGAATTTGAGACCTCAGTGTTTCCCTAAGAAGGAAAATAATGATTTACAATTCTTTTTCTTATACCACACAGTTATTTCTTACTTCTTTGAGTTTGGTGCTCTGTAATTGTTCCTTTCAAACTGCTGACTTACTAAATAACTGTACCCTAATATCTACTACACTGTAAACTCAAGATAGCTCTTTCTTTTAATATTAGGTTACAGGACTATAAGTAGCTCTATCTCCATTGAATAGGAAGATTCATTTTAATTCTCACTATCAGGATTTTGCCAACGTGTATTTTCTAGGGGAAGGTTCCTGAATAATGCTAACATGGGGATCTTTGACTAATTCCTATATTGCTTGTTTATATCTTGAACCAATAAGTCTAATATTAAATAAACTACCTATTTTCCTATGGCTCACTAATATGCCAGCCTAGCTTTATGGTTTGATTTATACAAAAATACTTATGAGTGTACAATGATTTGATTTTTTTGGTTCAGGCACTCTATATCAACCACAGACTAATAATAAAATGCAAACTGATTTTCCTAAAAATTATGTATTTGGTGAATATGACCTAAACAACCTATTATTCTAGAGAATTTAAGAATCTAAAGGGAATCACCTGTTATATTTCAGAAATACAAATGTAATTACACACCACAAAAGCAGATGATACTTTGCAAAGCTATGTTGATACCTTATCTATAAACACCAAGTATCCAAGATGCTTTATCAGTTTTTATAAAGTCTAAATCTCTTATGAAACCTTTTTGTGTTTTGGGATATATTACAAGCTGTAATATACACCAGTAAATGAAGTTTACAGTATCACTATATCTAGTATATTGTTCCCCAAATATTGAGAGACTGTAAATGGTGCATTGCTGTCTTTTAGTTTAGAAGGAAATGTTTTCTTTCCTAGGACAAATGTCTCTAGCTGATAAAACTTGCAAAAACTTTAACAATGTGACTGGATATGACTTTTTGGAGGGTTTATACACTACATGTCACCATTTCGGTATTCTTATTAAGGCCTTTAGATAACATATCATAACACATTAATATTATATCATTAAATTATTGAGCCTATATAATGCCATAAAGAAAATCTAGATAATCAGATTACCTTCAGAGTTCTCAAAGAGGAGAAAGTTAAGCAGGGGAACAGATGTTGATCATTATTTATTGTTTAGGTAGTACTTATTAAAAATAAGTATGTGTTTGTTAATGTGTGTGTATGAATGTGTTATCAGAAACAAATGAACTCAAAGTGATGTTAGAAATTTGTGGCCCTGTGTAGTTTGAAGAACATGTCAAGTCAGGTTCTGTGTAAAACAGTTTTTTTTTGTCTAAAAAAAAAGTGAGTCACCACATAATTTGCTAATACCAATTTGTTATTTTTACAACAGTACACATAAGATTTATATACATAACATGAATTTATGTGTGCACAGGGATGCACCCATTTATGTAAGAGCTCAAGTGATTGTAACCACAAGGTAGAATGACTAAAGTTAAAAATTATGGTGGATGGATATGCAGAGTGCTTCATGAAATACAAGATGATTGTGAGGATTTTACACTAAGTGAAGTAATTGACTCACAAAAATAAGATACCATAGTATTTCACTTGTCAAAAATATTTACAATCCATAACTCAAGAAAAGAAAACAGATTATGTCTTCTAGATACAAAGACGAAAATAGGGAGTTATTTTTGAAGATATAAAGTTTTAAATATAGCTTTGTATATAATGTATGCTTCACCATTGAATTGTTTAGTTAGAAATCTTTTTTACATTTTATTGATTTTATTGAGCTATATATTTTTCTCTGTTCCCCTCCTTTTCTCCCCCCACTCCCCTCAGTCTTCTCCCATTGTCCCTATGCTTCCAATTTACTCAGAAGATCTTTTATTTTTCTACTCTTATATGTATTACATCTATGTATCTTTCTCTCTTTTTTATGTATCTTTCTCTTAAGGTCCTCATTGATGTCTATGTTTTCTGGGATTGTGAATTGTAGACTAGTTTTCTTTGCTTTGTGTCTAAAAGCCACTTATGAGTGAGTACATATGATATTTGTTTTCCTGGGTCTGGGTTACCTCACTCAATATGATGTTTTCTAGATCCATCCATTTGCCTGTAAATTTCAAGATGTCATTAATTTTCTCTGCATGTAGTGAGCCATTTTATAAATGTACCACATTTTCCTTATCTATTCTTTGGTCAAGGGGCATTTAGGTTGTTTCCAGATTATGGCTATGACAAACAATGTTGCTATGAACATAGTTGAGCACAGGTTTTTGTGGTATGATTGAGCATCCTTTGGGTATATACCCAAAAATGGTATTGCTGGGTCTTGCAGAATTTTCCTAATTTTCTGAGAAATTGCATACTGATATCCAAAGAAGCTGTACCAGTTTGCACTCTAACCAGCAATGCAGGAGTATTTTCTTTAAGCCATAACCTCTCTAGCATAAGTTGTCATCAGTGTTTTTGATCTTGGCCATTTTTACAGGTGTAAGATGGAATCTCACAATCATTTTGATTTTCATTTCTCTGATGGCTAAGGATGTTGAACATTTCCTTAAGTGTCTTTCAGCCATTTTAGATGTGGGGTTGTTGAAGATCTCATAAACCCTTTCAGTAATGTAGCAGGATACAAGATTAACTCAAAAAAAGTAGCTCTCCTTTACACAGATGATAAAAGGGCTGAGAAAGAAATCAGAGAAAGATTACCCTTCACAATAGCCACAAACAGCATAAAATACCTCTGAGTAACTCTAACCAAACAAGTGGAAGACCTGTATCACAAGAACTTCATAGACCTTGAAAAAAAACAATTTCATATGGAAAAGCAAAAAACAAACGAACAAACAAAACAACAGGATAGCCAAAACAATCCTATACAATAAAGAAACTTCTTTTGGAGGCATCACAATCCCTGACTTCAAACTCTGCTACAGAGCTGCAGTACTGAAAACAGCCTAGTATTGACATAAAAACAGAGAAGAAGACCAATGGAACCAAATCGAAGACCCAGATATTAATCCACACTCCTTAGAACACCTGATTTTTTACAAAGAAACAAAAAAGTACATAGAAATATTTAAAATGATGCAATTTTTGTTTCAGTATTACTAAAGCATTTACATGAATATTCAAATGGATGAAAACAGACACTGGTGAATTCTTTGAAAAGTTAGGGTTAGTAACTTATTATTTGTCCTTATGATTCAAAACTGAAAGATACCAAAGCAAAAATAATTGTAACAACATTAATCTCTTGTAATATCAATCATAACCACACATAAGCAAAACCCAAAAACAGAGAAAAATGGAAATATTGTCATTTGGGATTTTAATATCAAGCAAAAAGCTGAGATAAAACTAAATGTTTGTCACTATGGTACTGTGCATCTGTTAAGAAAAAATAATAAAGAGTTCAATAAAAAGGAAGAGCTAAATATGAATGAATGGCTATAACAAATTAATAATACTCAAAGATGATAATTCTTGTATTGTAACTGGAGATCCAAAATCACATTCTCCATAATGACATAACCTGGCAGAATCTTGAAAAGTTTAATCTTAAAAATTTTGAAACAGGAAGGATGTAGTAAAAGAAATGTGAATGGAAATGTCCATAGAAAAATAAAACCTTTCTTTGGCCCACCCTAATATCCTAACCCATTGAGGACTTTTCAAGATTTAACAAAGGATCTTTATTTGGAATAATGGTTAACAAAGTGAATAACAGTCATAACCACTGTGTCTGAGATGAACCCAAACTGTTTGTCATCGTTGACTGTATTCTATTAGACCAATCTGCAGCTAAATTAAATTTTTAAGTTTGCCTAAGTGATGTTAACCCACACAACAACCTCATTCTTCAATAATAATAAGGTTTGGGATCTTAAGGGAGCCAGGAGAGAAATATAAACATACATACACATATGTGGTCAATGTGTTTGCATTTGATAAAATTCAATTCATAATATGATAAATATCTGCATATAATTCACAGGTACATATTATGATTATTTATTAATGTATTTAAGTCTTTCAAATTAAGTTACTGAAAGATAGTTAAAATGATTTCTAGAGTTAGAAACAAATCTTTACCTAAAACTAACTCTCAAAAAAGCAGCAGGGATAATAAAATATCAGCTTTTTCTATAATCAAAATGCCAATGAGAGGCTAAAATGACAGTAATTTTTGAGATTATTCTAGCCTTTCTCTGTGTGTATCATAATCTCGACATTGTTTTTAGACTCTGAAAACCCCCAACAGTAGATTTATGGTTACTTTCATCTGATAAAAAGAAGTCAAACCATTGTTTTTGGATTTTGTTCCAGTTTCTTTTCTTTTTTTAAAAATCACAATCAATAAATCAGAATCTAAGTCAAACTTGTCAATAACCTAATAATGAATATAGTTTGATCTACCAAATATAATCAAAGAGATGTTTCTAAAACCATTCTTGAGACACTGAAGTCTCCTTATGCTGACTTGTAAAGTCTAGGGAAACACTAGTCTGTTGTCTGTTTTTGTCTTGCCTTGGGGAAGTACAGTGTAAAACAATCAGTCAGATAAGTTATGGGGGAAATATATCAGCTCTCTTTGACTTTGAATTTGGCTTTGGAGGTTATAGAAGGGAAGATATTAAAATGGTAATTATTCATCTAACTCTCACAAAAATAGCAGAGACAATATAATATCAAACTTTTCCTATAATCAAGAGACCAAAATGAGACCAGAATGTCAGTGAGTTTTGAGTTTATTCCACCATTTTGTTGTGGAATAACAATAATAATCTAGACATTGTTTTTAGGCTTTGAAAACCCCCAACTGTAGTTTTTTTAAGCCACTCTGATATTTCTAACAGTGCCAAGCTTCTTCTAATTCCATTTTTCTCCTCCAGTACAGACATGGACAGCTGGCTGACAGTTCCAGAGAGCCTCCTACTCTCATTAAGTATAAGATGATTCTCTCCAATGACGCCTGCTGCTCTGTTTAATATCAGCAAGTGACATTCATGGTGACCTTTTATATTCAGTAACAAACTATTTTAGGAAGACTCAGAGCTACCTAAAGTAACAAGTAATAAGCCTCCCACATCACAATAAAGTTTTGATAAAAAAGAATGAATATTGGCAGGTCAGGTTTGTCACAATAGCCAAATTCCAAATTTGTATTTAGAAGGCTGTAAAATCAATTTTAAATTAAGTATCAGTAGAAATTATTTTTAAAAAGTATTTATTTTCTCTTATTATACACTAGGACATAGTGTTGCATCCTATAATTTGATTTAATCAATACATGGTTCATGTCTTTTTGTGTGTCTGTGTAACTGAGCAAGCCAATATCTCCCTTTTAGCCAGATATTAAAGTTGAATGTATCAACACTTTAATAATTCTAAAGTAACATTCATTGATCTCTATTACATGTTCCCAAATAACATGGTTGAGATCCAATGTCCACTGCTCAGTTCTGATATTATTTGGCCTAACAAATACAGTTTTTTTCTAATCATTTTGTCTTTCAAACACTTTGATATTTTTTTCCCCCAAAAGTTCTATCTTTGTGAACCTCCTACATTTCTGAACCTACTGTCTGTTGGGTGAGGTCCTTCCGCTCCTCCAGCCTCTAGTTGCTGAGATACCAGCCCATTGGGTATTTTTTTTTTTTAAAAAAAGCATCCACTTCCCACTCTTCTCTCTCTTCACTTCCTGCTCCACCGCAACTAGACTCCCTTCCTGGCTGCGCAGAGGGCTGTTGTCTGGGACGGTGATCTGTAAGTTTTTTCCCCTTCAAATAAATATCACCCTATTAATCATAATTCCAAACTGGTGTGGCATTGTTTGTGACTTACGCCTTCAACTGTCAGTCTCTTTTACTGGTGCATCCATACCTCTAAAACTTGAATTTTGCCATGTCTGATTCCTGGAATCTCTTTTCTATGTAAATTAATCCCATCTTAGGTCTTTAAACCCCAACTGCTTGTCTGTTCCCACCCTGTATCACTCCTTGCAACACTCAGAATCAAGGACCTAACTCCCTACTTTGTATTTCCTACTGGATACACATTATAATTCTCTGACTTCACTTTGACCAGACAAGTCTTTTCAGAGTTACCCCAAATTAGTTAAAAATAAAATGTATCATTTTTCTTCCCTAGTCCAAAACATGGGTATCTGTAGGAAACCATGGAGTTGGCTTGGCCTAACTGCCTTGAGAAGAGAGTGTCATAAGTTTGTCAGGTTAGAGTCATGGCTCCTGGGGCACAATGTGCCTTCCAGATACTGAGAGACTGATGCACTCCCCCACACAGGGAAGCTTTCAGGCTGCTTTGTGTTTCTCTGTTTGTTTCCCTAGTAGTCAAGGAAACATGGAAATTTGACAGGACAATTGGTTTTACACATTAAATTTGTGTACCCTGTATGGCTTGCAAATTTCACAGACACCTGGCAAATACAAATTGTATTGATCCTAGCAATTGCCATTTCATCCTGTTACTAATAAATGTATAAAAAAGCTGATTATTCTCAATAAAATTGTTGTGTAGTTTCTCCAACCTTGTCTGATTTCTTTTTTTCTTTTTTTTTGTCCTTTTTATCTTCTTTCTTTTTTTCTTCTTCTTTGTTTTCTTTTCTTTTCTTTTTTTTTTGAGACAGAGTTTCTTTGTAGCTTTGGAGTCTGTTCTGGAATTAGATCTTGTAGACAAGATCCACCTGCCACTGCCTCCTGAATGCTGGGATTACAGACATGTGCCATCACTGTCCATCATGAATGCATTTCTTGAAGCCATACTGGCTGATCTGGGTCCTATAAGTAAGTTCAGGTGCTTGCAGGTTTCTTCTAATACTCTAGACTAACATGAGTTGCAATACTTCTTATTATACCATGGTTTAAACCAGGTTTAATGCACCAGTTTTTCTCATGTCTAGTCATTCTCTTGTAGTTTGTCTTCAAAACTACAACTGGTACTCATTTCTTCTTTAGCAGCCCAAACACATCGGTGTCTACTTTTGCCTGTCCTACAGAAAAGCGTAAATGCTCCTTAGGATCCAGAGGTGCCACATGGTCTAATTACCAGTTATTTTCTCTGACTTTCCCTCCTCTGTTTTGTTCTTTCCCATTCTGATTCTTCTTTGAGTCAGTTTCTTGCTTGTTGTTGCTGCCTTTTGTTTTATTGGTTTGTCATTCTTTTATTTTTCTATAATTTGGTATAAGATACCCTTGTATTGCCTTTGCTATTTTTAAGGTTTCTTTAATTTGTATGTTCTAGCTTGATTTAATACTTTCAAGGACAAATGCTATCAAATAAATAGGACTTCTTCCACAGAGAAACGAATAGGCTCAAGAGGACAGATCAATGTTGACATCAACCAAATCTGGCTTAGTAAGTCAGTGGGTGCTGTGTGGGGGAATGACATTTTCTGAAAATAACACTGGCCTTCTGGAACCAAACATTTCTGGGTCTGTGGATTGCAGCATGGTTATCCAAAAGGACTAAGTACCAAGGATTAATCTAAGGGGAACACATGAATCTCCTTGGGAAAGGACTTGGGGTAGTTGGGAATGGGAATAGGATGGACTGAGGTGGGGGATGGAAGGAGAGACTATGAGGAGAGACGGTTGGAATGGGAGGACATTTGGGAGAGATGTGAAAATTTAGTACAGTAGAAACTCCCAAGATTCCAACTGGGTGACCCTAGCAAGGACTCCTACTAGTGGAGAATGTAGAGCCTGAGCTGGCCATTCTCTGAAACAGGGTAAGCTTCTTCTAGTGGTGGTACTTGAGCACCAACCCAGTCACAATATCTTCATCCTACCATTTTTCCTGCAGGCAAATTGTGCTTGGACAATACAGGTACAGGACTTGTGGGAGTGGCCAACAAATGACTGGTTCAATTTAAGGTCCATACCAAGAAAGAGAACCCATGCCCAGTATTGCCTAGAGGATCAGAAACTGGAAGCTGGATAACTCAGAGACTTATGACAGAAAAATAAAAACAATTAAATGACTCCTAATGTTATTGTGTAATACTCATACTTTGGCACCTAGTCCAGTCATCATCAGAGAGACTTCCTTGAGCAACTGATGGCAAAAGATTCAGAGACCTAGAGCCAAACACTAGGTAGAGACAGAAGCAAAATTGGAGATCTCCATCTATCAAGCCCTTATTCTTGGAGATCAGGGAACTCAAAGAATTATAGGAGAAATGGGGGTGGAAGACACCAGGGAAATATGGCCTACAAACATCAACTAAGTAGAATGCTCACAGAGACTGAAGTGACAATCATGGAGATTGTATGGGTCCATGCTAGGTCCTCAGAATATATGTTTTGTTGAGGCGGCCTGGTGTTTTTGTGAGACACCAACAACGGGAGTAGGGGTACATCGTAAGGAGGCTGTTCGCTTGTTCCCAGCTGCCTAGACGAAAATAATCACACAAAAACTGTATTAGTTACAACATTGTTTGGCCTATAAACTTGTGAATATTTCTAGATAACTCTTACATCTTGATTTAACCCTTTTCTATTAATCTGTGTATCAACACATGGCTATGGCTTACCAGGAAAGTTCTATCTGGCATCTGTCTCTGGCATGGCTACATGGCTTCTCCTGACTCTACATTTTTTTTCATAGCATTTAGTTTTATTTTCCCCACCTAGCTCTACTTTATCCTATCACAGACCAAGGCAGTTTCTTTCTTCATTAACCAATAAAAGCAACACATATACAGAAGGACTTCCCACACCAGGGGTATCTCTCATATGCTTTCGTGACGCTTTTCCTCCTACTGGGTTGCACTATCCAGCCTTGATAAGAGGGTTTGTGTCTAGTCTTATTGCATCCTATTATTCTGTGTTCGGTGGATACCCTTGGGAGGCCTTCTCTTTTCTGAAAGGAAACTGAGGAGATAGATGTGAATCTGGAGGAGAGAGAAAGTGGGCTGGGAATTGGAGGAGCATGGTGAGGGTACTGGGAGTATTGGAGAGAGGGAAAGCTGCAGTTAGGTGAGATGTATTGAAAGCAAAATACATTTAAAAAAACTCAACTTTTGATAGACCTTCATTCAAGTTATTAACATGACTTTAAATCATTTAAAATCATGTATTCAAACTGTTTCCATAGCCACCTTACTATTGGACTTCTCAGGTAATCAACTTTTACAATCTAAGCAAAATACATAAATTTAAGCATAAACTATATAGTATACTATTCCCAGTCAACAAAATTTATGTGTGTATGTGTGTGTGTGTGTATGTGTGGTATGTGTGTGTGTGTATGTGTGGTATGTGTGTGTGTGTATGTGTGGTATGTGTGTGTGTTGTGTTTGTGTGTGGTGTCTATGTGTGTTTTGCAGTAATCATTTCTTGAAAGCATCCAACAGGTTGAAAGCAAGCTTCAAAGAAACAAATATCCATCATAAATGCTGAGACTAATATTTAGGTACAAGTTGATATTTGTTCATGGTATTGAGTTCTATTCTGACTCAATAAAATAATTTACCTTAAAAGCTTACTTTTTATGTAGAAAAGAGTTCTTCATTCTTTTAAAATACCATGGTTTCTATAGTATTAATTAAATATAGATCAAACTCCTTTGTTAGGACAGACTGACCACAAGAAGAGACATTGGGGATTTAAATTTGGGCTCATTCTTTGTCTAATCTACTTCAAGAAAGTAGTCAGTTTTAAGTTATTGATGCAGTATTGAAGTAATTGTGATGACTTAGAGAATGATTAGATGGTAGTTGCTTATGGGGAGTTATATCAACTCAAGCTTGCTTGACTACTCAAGAGAGTTTTAACTCTGGAATCCCCTGTATTATTCCAGCTCAGGTAGCTAGAAAGCCTCTTCCTTTGAGTAATTATGAAATATTACTGCCTTTATTACCAGAGTGAAGGTTCTTCCAAATTTGGTAACTTCATGAGCTTTGTGAGCTGAGTCTTCTAAGTTTCACTTACTCCTGAGTCAGTTTTCCTCCTCAGTCTAGAAGGAAACTTTTACTGTGGTAAATGAATACACACCACTCAACCCTTTCTTCATTTTTGGGTAGCATATCTGTGGCATGTTCTTCAGTGCTCACTGAGCCTGAATAAATATTTGATTACTGTTTTCCGTTAGTAGGTGAATATTCAGCTACTAAGCCATAGCAACAGTCATTTGTTTTTAGACACTTGACTGGCTTGGGTCTCAGTAACACACTGCTCATTATGAAAACACTTTCCTCCACAACAGCTCTAAAAATTTAGGATCACAGGTATTTAGACTGTGAACTGAAAGATTTATGATATTCATTTAACAGAATAACAGTTGTCTCCCTACAGGGTTCTGTGACTACTACAGCCACAGGTCTTCGCCCTTGCTTGCAGTGTCAATACTTGATTCCCTCCATGTGAAGCTACACTTAAATTCTATCAGAAAGTGAATGGTTGCTCTGATAGTTAGTGTTCGTTACCTACTTCCCTGAGTCTGGATCAAGTAAAGACAGTGCCTCTGAGTGTGCCTACAAGAATACATCAATGCCAGACTAACTGTAAGAAGATTCCCTTCCTGAAAGGAGCCAGTAATTTCCAATGGTGACTCCAATATGAGGAGGTGCAGTAGAAATCTTTCCATTTTTGCCTTCTTACATTTGCTTCTTGTTGCTCTGCTGCTGCTGCTGCTGCTGCTGTGCTTCACCAACATAGGACCACAGATTTTGGTTTGGTTTTGTTTTCTTATGTTTTTACTTTACACATAAACAAGAAAAAAGACTCTACAGAAATACTGAGACCTTTAGTATCTGGCTTGTAGACTAGGCCAATATTGAGTTCTCAGCTTTTCTTTTTTCCTGTGTGGACACAGGTATTGTTAGACTGTGACAATTATTAATAGGCCTGAAATAAATGAGATATTCTAAAATGTCACTTGCATCTCTCTGTCTACCACTGTATTGAAACAATGGATATCAAAGTAATGGGGCTTTTCCAGGAACTTCATCCAGGAAGAAGGAAAAAGCACCAGCCAGAACTAACACTTGTTTTCCTTAAACAGATTTCACACATTTTTAAGAAAACATCAGGCCAGGTTTTGGAATGAGACTGAAACCCAGAAGATATGGGTGATGTGATGGAGGAAGGTCATAAAGAAACAGCCTTGGCCCATTTTATAGGTTAGAACATAGGTGGGTAGAGTAAACAGAACAGAATGCTGGGAGGAAGAGGAAGTGAGCTCAGACTCAATAGCTCTGCTCTCTGGAGCAGATGTGATGTAGCTCCGACCCAGGATGGACGTAGGCTAGAATATTCCGGGTAAGCACACCTTGGGGTGCTACACACATTAATAGAAATGGCCCAAGCAGTGTTTATATTAATACAGTTTGTGTTGTGATTTTGGGGCATAAGCTAGCCAGGCAGCCGGGAGCCAGGTGGCAGGAACGCAGCCCCACAGCTCCTTCAACAGTGATGAGTGGGAACACAGCTTGGCTGAGGCAGTACTTAGATGTGCATATCCTTTGCCCTCTATTTAAATTATAATCTCACTTCAGGAATCCAAAGACAGATTTGGCAGATTTGCAAGATCTCATTGGCCCTTTTCTCAATTTGACTTCATTGATGAGTTTCTTTTTTCTGATGTCTTTCATTTTTACCATGTTAAATACTTTATTGAGGACTGGTGACCAGACAGACCTTACTAGAGGCAAAAATTGGGAATTCCTTTATTCAAAAAGAAGACCGCATTGTGTTAGTTTAATAAATACCTTTTTAATTAGCTGTCATTCTATCACTTTTGTTTCTCTAGAGACTTTTGGCTAATAGAGTTCTACCCACCAATGTCTCACTACTAGGACACCACTGAGAACGTCTTACATGGCGTGTGAGGTATATAACACACAAAACCATAAACAAACAAAATTGTCAGTGACTGTTCTTAAGATGTTTGTATTATGTTCTCAAGCACTATCAAAGCTAGGCCTGTGGGTAAAAAACTCAGTACTAACCAAATTTGTCCATATATTCTATTTATTGCATGTAATGCATTCATGATAATGGTGGTGTACAATCAGCAGAACCGGAATGGTTTGTTAAACTGTGGAGCCTCCAAGAGCTTCCTCAATCAACAAATCAGGAAAGGTAGCCCTGTTTGGGAACTAAAATTTTTACTCAACAACTCTAAGTTTCCTCAGAATTAATTTCCTCACTTGAGAAAGGTGGCTTTTAAGTGTTGTCTTCACTCCAGTAACCCCTACACATTTGTAGGATATTCAGTGGTTACCATTGTAAGGAAAAAACATTTTAAACAGGAAAAAGGATCTCTGTAGGCCTACCTCTACTTTTTCTAACCAAGTGCAATTTGGTCTTTGTCAACCAGCAGATACAACAGAATGTTATCCAGGTGCACTAAAGCATAAAACAATTGAATCACTTGTGGTGATTACCTCATTTCAAAAGTATTTTTGAGACAGTGATATGTATGTAGAAGCTATACCAGCTAAACATCCATTATCCACAGCCATTGTATAAGCCATCCTTCTTCATTGTGTTCCACTGTCTCAGGCCATTGTGAATTTCCTCTCCAACCAAGGTCTTGATAGAATCCACTCATAAGGCTTGTCCAGTGTCATGCCTCAGGGCAGCAGAATTCTCCTGTGTTGTGTCTGTTGCTGAAGCTGGGTCCCTCAGTTTTCTTCTTTCGACAGTCATTGTGCCAACACCATGGCTTTTGCTGCTTAAATAGCACTCCAAATTAGGTAAATATCTCTGCCCCCATCTACTTTCATTCAGAGTAAAAATGCATATAACTTATCCTTTGTCTTTTACTTCTCACTTCTAGAATAAAATGCTATTTTTTCATCTGTTCTCTTTTGGTGCCAGTTGTGTTGTCTGACTTTTTTGTACAAAAATGTAAGTATCTATGAAATCCAAAATTTTATCAAAGACATACCAAGTAAGTAATTCCACTTCATCTAGCTAAGGGAATAAGTGAGTTCATTGTGGATACTTAAATAAGCCTGGATGGAGGGTACTTTGACTTACTAGAGCATGGCTGACTCCATGGCATCTAAATTGCTGCAAACCCCATCCTAGCAGAATGACAAATTGCAAAGCAGAGACCATGAAGCTCCCTGAAAAAAGGAACAGGCAGCTCACTCATCTGGGGAGTCTCCTATCCGAGAAACTGTTTAATGCTTTTACAACCTTGCAAATCTTATAACTTTCTGAATTCTCCGAGTTTTCTAAGTTTCATTTATTTTCTGTGACTTTTGTCCCCATTCTTCCTTCCGAAGGGAATGTTCCAGTAAGGAAAATATGGCGACACAACTAAAGTCCCCAACAAGAACGAGGAGCTTGTAAATTACAAATTACTTGTTGGAAAAATACTTTGAAAATAACTTTATCTTTAAAAATTTCAAATAAATATAGTTCTATGTTTCATATTTAAATGCAAGTAGCAGTTTTAAGAGAAATTTATTTTGACCAGAAGCACACACAACATAGAGGAAAGTGATACATTAGAGTATGAAGGTGACACAAAATGAAACCGCTGAAATTATTTCCTTGACTTTTCACATATGCCACTATTTTCTGGAACAGGCAGGTAATTCCAAGTGCATCTAGAACATTTTCTATTCTGCTTTAATCTTTGCTGATGTGGTCTTTTTGTTTAATCTAAAAACAGTGATTATTAAACAGCTACCCATTCTCATGAGAGGTACGGTAAGAAGGAGCATTGAATTGTCAGGGAAAATACTCAGTTGCTATCTCCATAAATGCCTGAAAAGTAAATAACTCACTTTAAATGTTCTCACTAGTGATGTCAATCCAAAAGTTTAAGTCCTTGCTCTTGAGTCTTAACTGATCATTATTAATTAGAAAAATTTATTCAACAAAATTAATTCATGCACTCTTCAAAGTAAAAAAAATCAATATAATAATTTTCCAAGTTAAATGATATATTATGACAGTTCTCTGGGGATGTAGAGAGTAAATTAGATAGCTGGAGCAGAGGAAAAGCTATCGGAAACATTGTGTAAAAGTAGTTAAGCCCCACAGTCCACATTTTTGATGAATCACTGCTCTTTCATGTACTACATTATCATGTGTGTTTGAATAAAATCAGTTTTGAGGAATTTATTTGCGTTAAAGAGACATAGTCACAACAAAAAGAGCATATTACCAATGTCTGCAGAACTGACAGCCATATTGGAGGACTTATGGGTAACAATGCTTCCTTTGTAATCTTCTAGCACACATTTGCTTTTGTGAGATTATTGTGTCTTATTCTAAAGTGAATCTATGCCTGCTCTATGTTGTTTAGAATAAATCAACCCATAAGTGGTATTGTATCACATACAAAGTCAAGCATCAGGATTATCTTTCTTCAGGTTTCTAGAAATATACACAGTACTACAAAGAAGGTAAAATTTTTCTACATTCATACTTTCATTTTATATTGATAGAATGTAAATTAAGGAATATCACATCATCTAATTGCTAAGTAAAAATTAAAAATGCTATAAAATTCTATCAATGAATTGTCAAATATTATTATATGATATGAAATAAAGATAAAAGTTGGACCCTAGAGGGTTTGAGAAAGATGTATGAATTAAAAGCTATCAGAATTTGAGAAAATCTTAAAACCATGATGAAATTCTCAAAAATAATATTTAATGACAATATAAAAAATGATCAGTTTTTGTGAATTTTAATACTCAAATTAATTATGAAAACCTTTCCATCACAATGTGATTCTTACCAAAATATTTTTTTAAGCTTTGAAATATCAATAGTGGTTTACATACAGTATATTTTGTTTTTAAAGTTTTACATCATAATAATAAACTGTTACACAAAACATGTATCTCCTAAGGTTGATATAAGTCTGTATAGTAGAAAAATTTTAGATGTTTCTGAAATATTAAATGAAAAATGTCAATAGGTCAAGTTTAATTAGACTTACTTATGTTATAGATAATTGAGATAAAGAGTTGAAATTTTGATAAATTGCAATCTAGAAAAATTCATACTTTACAATTTATTATATATTATTTCTTAAAACAGTTACAAAGAGGCCTGTGAGTTTATTTGTGAAAGTCAGTTCAGTTCCTCTAGTCTATAAGTACTCAAGTCTATAGTCTTGATGAAGGCAAGCATCTTTGTTGTTTCAAATAATGATATGCTTTTTAGTAATGAACTTCGTTTTAAACAATTTTGTACATTTATGCAATGCATACCAACCACTCATATATCACATCCTTCCAATATTTGTCTACACTTTCTCTTCACAAAAACTCTCTTTCTCACATTCATAAGTATTTGTCTTGTTTAGTGAATCACTGAAAAACAGATCTTTCTGTATGAACATGGGTTTGGAGTTAACAATAGGAGTTTGTATGCTCAGCGTTGAATAAACAACTTAGAACAATACTTCCTCCTTTACAGTTTTATCACAGGTAAAAGTTCAGTTGTAAAGGTAATACTAGTAAGACACTCCATAGGCCTTGCTGACTAGTGATAAGGTTTAGTTAGTACGCTCAGAGTGTGGGTAACAATAGTTGTTCTGAATTCATGATTTCAATAGATGTATCTTCATCTCAATAATGACATATCTCAACCTTCTCCTGATATTCCAGTTCTTCTGTATGTCCTACCCCATCTTTTGTAAAGTACCCTGACCATGAGAGGGCTGATATGCTCTGAATGATAAGAAGTGAATTTTTAATATTTCTCCACTGAGAATGGTTGCTTTAGATTTTTCATAAATGTTCATTACCAAATAAAAGATATTTTTATATGGATTCATTTATGGTTTTGATATTTAAAGTGTTTTATACGTTGTATTTCAATGCTCGCTTTTTCCTAGCACTTTTCATTTTTATCACTTAAAGTAGCGTATGTTTCTTTTTTCTACCTTATACCGGTATGATTTATCACTGAGTTTTACATGGTGAGCAGCTCTTTGACTCAGGATTCCCAATATTGTTATTCAAGTTTATGAGAAATTCTCTGTCCTGAATTTTCAGTATTATGTTTCTCTTGTATATGGAATAAACATATTTCAGGATATTTTGGCACTTGTGTTTAATTTTAGTTACTAAGATAACAGAACATATAAGGGTGCTATGCTTCACCATAGCAGCAGTGTCTTCTGTTGCCAGGTAATAACCACATCCTCATTTTTCAGGTATAATGCAATTGTTATCAGGAAGACTATTTTTCTACATTGCTCATCAAAAAGAATGGAAAGAAGAAATTTTTAAGAATTTTCTTACATTAAAATTTAATTTTCATTGTGATGTTTATTTCAAAGTAATAAAATACTACTTTGCAGTTTATGTAAAATGGGAAATGGATAAGTCTCTTACTAGACTTCTCTTGTTTTGGATTTGGCATGTGACTACCAGGTTAATGGACAGATGAGATGTTCAGAGTCTAATACAGGCAAAATTAAGAGTCGTAGGACAGTTAAATCTACTAGCAGATCTTGCTGTTGTCCATGAGATACTGTTTTTTAGATATTCAGCAAACTATAGATACATGGAAGGTACCACCAAAATGTCAAAGTAAATTCTTGAAGGCCAGCATATATGTCAGTGTCAGAGCTTTAACAAGCATCCATTGCAAAGTGGTGCACGCACCTGTGAGGTGGTGTGGGAGGTCCTTTTGTCTATATGTTGCTTTTATTTGTTAATGAATAAAGAACTGCGTTGAGCCTATGGCAAGAGCAGAACAGAACTAGGCTATATGCTGGCTGTATGTATGCAAGAGGGCAGAGTCAGAGAGAGGCTACAGAGCCACTGCCAGAATCAGATATGCCAAAACATTAGCTGGTAAGACACAGCTACATGGCAATACACAGATTAATAGATATGGGTTAAATTAATATGTAAGAGTTAGCTAGAGCTAATGGGCCAAGCAGTGATTTAATCAATACAATTTCTGTTTGATTATTTAAGATCTAAGCTAGCCAGGCAGCCCAGAACCAACAAGCAGCTCACTTCCCACTATGTTTGGTGCACCAATGTGGTGAACTAAATCCATGTAAAACATAAAAAAGCTTGAAAAGGAACTCTAGACACAGAAAACCAAAGTTTAGCATATTTTTTTCCCCTGCTGGTAGCATGCTACAGCTCTCTTAAGTGAGGTTTTCCTGATTCACTGGTAGCAGCAAAAAAACATGCTCCTTTTTAAAAAGGCAACTTCCTGGGCCATGCTGCCAGTGCAAACTCCACCTATGGAGCATTTGAATGGTATTTGTGGGCCTGGGTGTTTGTGTGCCCAGTTGGGGTTTGGAGGAAAGTAGAGAAACCATGCCCATGGCTCAGTCAGTGTTCCATGCCTGGGCAGGTGGCAGGATCAGGTCTATTAGGCTGGTACAGGCAGGAGAGCATGGTGGATTCCTGACACTATACACAGAGATATTTTCAGGCTGTGCAGTGCGCTACATGGCAGATTTAGCTATTACTCAGATAAAAAGGGCTTATGTGTTGCACTCTCATTCTCAGAGTTAAAGTGCTGAACATGGTTCCTACCCAATGGCCACAGAGCTGGCAATAATGGTACCTCTCCCATTTTGAAAGTGGAGATAGACAGAGCCAGCACCCAGAGTCCCTGCAAACAAGCAGCTTGCCATTTTAAAAGCTCTTCAAGACAGAAAATGATTACAGATATGTAATAAAGGCAGACCCATATGGGTCATAGTGTTGGATAAATGTACATTGGCTTGAAAGAAAGAAGAAAAAGAGTATAGAGAGTTATAAAATAAAGTTAATACTTTTATAAAAAGGTAAAGTCTTTAAAAAGACAGAATACAGATAGTCATAGATTAAAAGGAGTAAAGAAAAATAAGTCATGTAAAAATGGAAAATTCACAGAGAGTCTGTATTATGTGTATTATTGTATTATCTTTGAACCTTTTGACTGTGAATGACCTAAGTATAGAGAGATATTTCATTGTATGGGCTGCTAAGTTAAGCCAGCATATATATTATAAAGGTGCCATGACTTCCAAATTTGTGTCTAAGGATATGTTGCTTTGGAAAAGAGGTTCTTCTTTTGTCTCTACAGAGGATTAGACTCTGTGGATTCATTCTAGGCTAATATGGTTTAATGGACCACAATCTCTTGAAAGGTTGCCAAGAACACCCACAAAAATTACTTTGCCCAACTACTGACTGAGATGAACCTAGCACACAGGATACACCATGAAAGACCTGGTTAACAATGTCCCCAAATAGCAGGAGGAAGTATGAACAGAACCAAACCCATATTCTCAAGTATTGTCTATAAATGTTTGTTTACATTTAAAGGGAGATATGATATAGAGTGGGATATTTTACATTAGTATGGGCCTTGGTTTATTGATAAAAAAATTAAGGTCAATTTTGTTATATCTATATATATATTTCTGCTTTTGATTAAGGTATTGTAATTGTGTAGCTCATTTAAAATGTAATGTATAATTAAAAATATAGGTTACTAGATAGTCATCTATAATAGTCAAGATTATAGTCATGTTCGTTAGATTTTCTAGATATATAGAGATATATTTCAGTTAGTTAGGTATTCTTCAAATCTTTCAGAGACTTCAGAATATGACAATTAAATGTTTTAAGAACTTTGGACTTTTCATGACAATGAGACACTCTGCTCCTGGCAGCACCAATCTGCTTCAAGAAGAAGATGGGCATCAAAAAGGCTCCTTATGGAGTTTCCTAGCCATTTGGTCAAGAAACTGCTCTTGCCTGGACATGCAAAATCTGCAGAGAAATGACTGCTGAACTTGCCTAGAGGTGAGACAATCTTTCAGGGTTCCTGCTTCAAGAAATTGTATGCTAACGCCGGGCGGTGGTGGCGCACACCTTTAATCCCAGCACTCGGGAGGCAGAGGCAGGCGGATCTCTGTGAGTTCGAGACCAGCCTGGTCTACAAGAGCTAGTTCCAGGACAGGCTCCAAAACCACAGAGAAACCCTGTCTCAAAAAAAAAAAGAAAGAAATTGTATGCTAGACATTCTATAGGATACAGAAGAAAGTGACTAAAAAACACCAATATAGACAGACCTGTATTTGAAATCTCCTGCTTCATAGTAAAGTTTGCTGTATACTATAGGCCTGTAAGATGAAGATGGATGCCCCAATGGTACAGAAGAATTTTGGGTGACTGTCCAGGCAGCGAGATATCTCTGTCAATACCAGAGTTTTGGAAGTTGTTTACAATGTACTTCCTGTTTGTTTATGTAATATTATATTCTTCTGAAGTCTTTTTGATAGAGTTAAAGAATAGATATAGTTTTCCTTAGTTTTAATAAAAGATAAAGTAAATGTAAATATTGTAACTGTAATTTTTGCTTGATACCTGTTTTGTTATATTTAATTTTACTATGTTAAAGTTCAAGCTTTCCTTTTTGTTTAAACAGAAAAGGGGAAATAATGTGGGAGGTTTTTCTGTCTATGTGTTGCTTTTATTGGTTAATAAATAAAAAGCTGCTTTGAGCGTATGGAAAAGACAGAACAGAACTAGGTGAGAAAAGCTAGGCTATATGCTGAGAGAAAGAACATGATCAGAGAGATGCCATGGAGCTGCCACCAGAGTCAGGTATGCCAAAACTTTAGCTGGTAAGCCACAGCCATGTGGCAATACACAGATTAATATAAATAGGTTAGATTAATATGTAAGAGTTAGCTAGTAAGAAGCTTGAGCTAATGCACCAAGCAGTGATTTAATTAATACAATATTTATATTGTTTTACAAGGTCTAACTTAATTATATCCAAGGTTTTTGATCTTTGTTAGATTTAACATTCATCATCCTGCTCTTATTATCTCTTGTATTGATGATACTCTTGAATCAAATCATTCATAGAATTTTTGATATATTTTATAGTATATACTGTATTTCCAGAAAAAAGCATTGAAAAGTTTAAGTCACAAATAATTGTGTTTTGTTCAAACACTTTTATAAGAAAAATTCTAGTCAGAAATCACTAAATTTAAAATGTTAATTGAGTTTTTCTTTTCTATTATCGAGTCTTAGAAGTATAGAAACTCACATTTATTACCTTATTCTAGATCTGGGTCCATCATGTTTGTGATTTTAAATTATTTTCTGCTTTGGTATAATGTAATTTCATTGTAATGAAAAGCTAATAAATACTTCAGAATGGAAGTATCATATGCAGTTTTCTTATTGTGTTACATTTTTCAACTTTTAAAAAAATACTAACTTATAGAACACTTAAAAACAGCTATGAAAATTATGACAGGATATAATTTATCAGCTACTAAAACTGAAATTATTATCACAAGTATTTTCAATGTCTAAGAGAACGGTTTTGTTTTCATTTACCCTCTTGGGAGTGATCTAATTTTTAGTTTGAAACTTGACATTAATATATCATTTGTAATGTCTTTCTGATTTCTAAGTTATCAAATGCTTGTTATTCAGAGTCAATGTTTTTCTTCAACTATTTTCATTCTAAAAGCCAATTTCTCCTTCTATATGTCATATTTCATATAAGTAGAAGCAATCAGCCATTGCTTTGTTAGTCTAAGTCATAAAAGAGGCAGACCACAAAATGGAAGTAGGCATCAAAAAACTCGCTAGCCTTACAACATATGAGTAAAGAAATAACCAGGAGCCATCTCCTTCCAATAGTTGTGAAAGAGAGAAGATAGAGAAGGCGGAGGAAAGAAGTTGCTTGGATTGAGGCTGAACACCACAAATACTGAGCTTAAGCAACACAGTATCTCATAAGCAATAAATAAATAACATCAAAGTTCCCTTTTGTTTCCCAGTAACAGATCCATATTTATATCCACTTATATTATATCCATGTTCTGGTGACCGTTTGCTTCAGAGAAGCTGGGAAGTACATCATATGTGTGAAATCAATGATGTATTTAATGGTACAGTTGTTGGGATAGTCAATTAGAGCTCTCACCACTAGAAAACTAAGAGATACGTTTCCTATGCCCCATGCCCAAATCAAAAATTTCACAGAAGCCAAAATACTGATCTTATTTTATCAAAAAATTCTGTACTGTAGCTAACCAGCTAATTGGATAAATGAATGGATCACTAGATAGAAGAAGATTTTTATGACAGATGATTGATAGATGGATGATTAATAGCTACATTGATAGAAAACAGTTAGATATATACATAAATACATAGTAGATGGTAGATTGGTGATAGATGATAGATAGATGATAGATAGATAGATAGATAGATAGATAGATAGATAGATAGATAGATAGATAGATAGATAGCAAATGGTTGAAAGATGGATGAGTACCAGACAGATGAAACATAGCTAAACAAATGTTAGGTAAGTAAATCATGTATAGACAGATAACAGATACTCTTGATTTTAGTAGAATTTTTCATCAAGAACAACTTCCAGCTACCCATTAGTCACTAACTGACCTGATGACTGTTTATGCTTGTTTAGAATTAATGTTTTTGGACAAAACTCTTTTCAATAAACCAGAACACCCTAGTCATTTGAGACATATTGTTTCTTTTTAATCAAGCATAATGGTCATATAATGGAAACTTCTGTAAATTAAACCTTTTATAAAATCTCAAATCCCAGTTTACCTCCCAGTATCCTGAGGCTTTCTTGTCACCCAAAGCATTACCACATGCTTTCCAATATAGATCTGTCTCAGACTGCAGTGTTTTAAGCTTTAATGCTGTGCTGCTTCAATTTCCAAGAGATGTCAGTTTTTAACTTATAAAATAATAATTCTCTTGACTTTGTATATAAGCTTTGTAGAAATGTTTTTAAATATTTAATAAAGAAAATTTTATCAAATAATCCATCATACCTCCAGTAATATATGTAAAACCATTCAAACGTGGATAGTGACTGATATTTGATATAGTATTATTAAGAGCAAATGATTTATGAAGCATATATGTTTTTGAATAAACCTTCTTTCTGATATATGGCTGAGGCTAAAGTGTGTCACTTGTTTTTCTCTCATTTTCCTTCATTAATATAACGGAAAAAAAAAACAAAGCAAAACAAGGCAAGGCTGAAGGTAACAGGAACAACACTCACCTGGTGGGAAATGCCAGGTTAATAGAAGTTCTCTTAGTGAAGGTTAAGTTTGCTCATCAAAGTGTGCCTAAAGTCTGGGAACATAATGGTTTATATCAATCCTAGTCAAAATTCATTTGGGAAAAAGAATCACAATTGAGTGATTGCCCAGATTGAAATTTGGAGAATTGTCTTTCTTGCCAAGTGATTCCGGAGGGCTCAACATAAATGTGAATAGCACCTCTGTGATGGTGGCAATCAGGTGTGCAGAAAGCTGCCTGAGCATGCACCAGGAGAAAGCAAACCAGTAGGCTATGCTCTTCTATGATCACTGCTTCAGTTTCTGCCATGTGGATCCCCCTTGAGTTCCTGCCCTACCTGCAGAGTATGACCCACAAGTACAATAGGAAACAAGCCTTTTCCTTCCCATCCTTACTCTTGATCATGGCATTTATCACAATAACAGAAAGCAAACAAGGACACTTCTCCATCTTTTGCTTTGATTCACATATTATATTTTGTATCTGTTGTATGTTTGTATGTACTGATTTTATATTACTTAACAAGCATGCTAAAAATTAATTGTTTTGATTAATTAATTAAATTTCCTTACATTATCAGTGGGTAAGACAATTTTTCAGGGGAAAATGTCCTAAGGAAAAAAAATTGCAGCTATAGAAGGCAATAGATATCTTAAAAGAATGCTGTATTTCATTTTAAGTATTGTGTTTTACATAAAATTTAGTTTAAGCTCTGTGTGTGTGTGTATGTTTGTGTCTGCATGTGTGAGTTTGTGTGTGTGTGTGTGTGTGTGTGTGTGTGTGTGTGTAGTGTCTATGACGATTCACAAGTATGTGCATACGTACACATGATCAGACAACAACATTGGATATCCTTTTTTAGGGGACATCCAACTTTTTTTTTTAAGGCAGAATCTCCCACATGCCTGGAACTCCTCAAATGACTGGGTTGCCTAGACCCCAAGTCCCAGGAATCTGTCTCTTTGTCTTATGAGTATGAAGATTATAAGTACTTGATGACATGCCTGGAAATTTTAACATGGAACTTTTGGAATCAAACAAATTACAAGACAAGCAATTTACTGACCAAGTTATCTAATTATTAAGATCTTAGCACTATCCCTGATATGACAAATTCAAGATGAATAATTATTCTTATAAACTTTTATATTCTCAATAAACTTGTTTCATCTAGATTGGGTCAATGACATGACACGAAGAATCTTAAATTTTTTTATAAATTAAACTGTTTCTTAAGCATTTATCATTTTTCTATGATAGCCTTAGCTATACAGTAGGCTCTTGTTTTTGAACACAATATTAACAACAAAACACAAGCAAGCTGAAAAATATTTAAAGCAGCAAAATAATAAAGATATGATTACCATTTTACTATTATTTTAGAATTTGGCTAAGTAAGTAGAGAACAGTTAATTCTCTAAAGAATATATTACACCATCATTATGGATAGAATTCTAGGTCATTCAAGTTCATCCAAATTTGTAGATTATGCTTTTGAGTAGTAGAGTAAAATGATAAAATATCCATATGAGATGATATAAACTATTAATATAAAAACAATTCTAAAATATAAGCAAGCTTAAAACCATAATTCTACTGAGCTTTGTAGGTTTCGTATTCAACAAACTCTGACACTATCTCAAATATAACTGAAGCATGACTAGCAAACAAAAGATTTTTCTCTTAGCAATAAGATAATCTACAAAAATTACTCCAAATAGATGATTACATAATTCTACAAAAGCAATTATCTCTTTCCCTGAGCTAAAGTATATTGAAAGGGTGAATAAACAGAGGCAGAAAAAAATTAAGTCATATTCTAAACCAGTAGTAAGAAGTTAAAAGTCTGCAACCTGAAATTGAAGTTAGAAAAAAATAAATATTAAAATAAGAAACAAAAGAATTCAGTGAAGCATAACCTTTTCTTAAAGTCACTACCTCTGTATTCATATATCCTTTAAATATTATCTATATACAGACATTAACTAAAGGAAATGTGTGCATATTAATATCTATGTTTGCCCACATAGGTAATATTCTTTTAAAAAAATCCAGGAAACCACATAATACTTCTAAGAAAGTAACCCTCCCTTAATAGTGGACTTAACCACATTGTGAGAGAACAGGTCTGCACCGTCACACACTTGACCTGGTAAACCCCTATTAGCAGGAGATGCACTTGTTAGAAAAGGAGACATGTATAGGAATGTGCCATGAACAAACATATGTAGTAAATATGAGCAGGAACAGATTAAAGGCATAGCTATGCATGGTAGTACATTTGGAGTAATACCTCGAGATTAGTCTCATTTAGGACTTGACTATTACATTCTTTCTAAGTCCTGTTTTGAAAAAAAAAAGCTAGGATTAGAAAGATCACTTTTTACTACCTTTCACTTTCTCCCCCATGATCTTTAGTTTTAATCACTTCACTCCTTAAAGTCTTTTGTAGATGAAACTGGCAGACTTGTCTGTCCTTTCAGTGAGCAGCTCTTTGTCAAGTAAGTTGATGCAGTAAATCTCTCAGAAGACAAATTTGTCAATTGTTACTGACACAGTCTGTGAGCTCTGTACTCAGTGATTCTAAAGATTCAACTTACTTGACAAAGAGCTTCAGGAAAAGTGAAAATTTGAAAGTTACCGATGTGGGAATGCATTCGAAAGAATCAGGTCAGAGAGGCAAAAACTCAATTATAATTCCCAAAATTGAGATGGCAAAAATCTCAACTGACCCAAATTTCTTGGCTCCTACCGGTAGCTGCATTTTGATTTGAAATGAGCTGAAACTGAAGAAGCGCTGGCAGCTTAACACCTGCTCCCTCCTTTCCCCTTGGGTAGCTAAAGTAATTACCCACCGCTTACCTGCACCAGGGTAGGGATCTGTGAAATGATGGTCGTGTAGAGTCAGTTATCTCTGTGTTCTAGGGTGCCAAATGATCATCTACTAATCAGAGGATAGACTGCTGGCCTGCAAACAGATCATCTCTTCCATTCTTCAGTCTGGCCAGGCCCACAGATTTGCTGGTCAATTTGCATTTGGTTTCTACAGCGTAAACCCCGTGGAAGGAATTATAGTTTATCTGCACTATACTTTCTGTATGTTAGTTTTCAAAACAAGCTTTACATGTGATTACCTTTTAGAAATGTCTTCAATTTGACCTTAGCAAAGGATCAGAATTTCCACAGAACAGCCACACACAGTGGAGAACACATCCTCCCTTTATAAGCACAACATACTGCCAACTCTCAGGAACATTTATGAGATTAACCATGGCAGGTACTAATTTATAGTTTAGACCTCAGCCATAAATCTGTCTTACCTGGGCAAAATCATGACCAAGAGGAAGAGCCAAATGGTGACATTACTGTTTATCATTGTGAGCACAATTTCAAAGTATAAAATTATTAAAACTTAGTTTCTTAAGAACGTATTGAATAACTGTGGGGGAAATGTTTGTTCTTTCCTGTTCTTCACACTCTTCAGTAGTAAAATCAAATCATTTATTCATGCAAGGGATATGTCATAGCTTAAACCAACAACCAAAACAAACACATTTTCCCCTTACATTTGAAACAGGGACATAATGAGTTCAAGAGAAGAGTCTGCAACTGTACATATAAAAATAAGGTAAGTGCAATAAAAGAGTAGAAAATGAATAATGTTCATCATACTTTCTGAAGGTATGTCTGTAGAAAACATAGAAATTGCACCTCAGTATAGAAACTACATCTGATAAGGTCAATAGATCTGAGCTAGACTTAAAGATTTGAGAGAAGGGCAATTTATGCAGACATTAGCAAAAGAAGTACCTGATGGGACATCAGCTGCTTTTCAGGTTACAAACAAAAGTGTTGGAATAAAAGCATTAAATAAAATACATATTAAAAAGCATATAGAACATTTGTTAACTTATAATTAAGTTTTCTCCAGACACTAATTTACTGTCATGTTCATTCCAGAGTACTGTCGAACTGGGGATGTGGAAGGGGGAAATCTGTATATAGCAGAATATTCAATATATTTCCAACCAAGCAAAAATTAGCTATGAATTTACACATTTTTTAAAAAATATTTATTCATTATGTATACAATATTCTGTCTGTGTGTATGCCTGCTGGCTAGCAGAGGGCACCAGACCCCATTACAGATGGTTGTGAGCCACCATGTGGTTGCTGGGAATTGAACTCAGGACCTTTGGAAGAGCAGGCAATGCTCTTAACCGCTGAGCCATCTCTCCAGCCTCCGAATTTACACATTTAACCTAGCAAATAGTACTACTTATGCCTGTGCCAATAACTAATGTCAAATTAGCAGAACCACAAAGAATGAGAATGAAAGAGCATAGAACAAATCTTAACATATAATAATGAAAGTGGGACCTGGGTGTTTCATATAACTAATTTCATCTTTTAAAGTATAAACATGTAAAAGATATGTTAGTAAATATTTTAAAATATGTTGCTGTTGCTGCTATTTGGGAGAAAGAGATGCTAAGGTTAAGTATATTAGTTTCAAGATTCCTTTCTTACTGCATAAAAGAAAAAGAAAGACTGATTATTTAGGCATCTCCTTAGAGAATATTTTTTATTGCACTTGTACCATTTAGAGTCATTACTAGTGATATGCTGACAAACATGAGTAATGAATAAAATCTAAAATATTTAATTATATTTAATTAGAGTATGGATGTAGCTTAGTTGGACCATCATAAGAAATCAAAAATTTGAAATACTTTAATGGAAAATAAATATATAGTTACGCTCAAATCATGATTAAATAAATTATTGATAATTTTTATTTCTGCCTTAACATTAATTAAATTAAAATATACAGATAAAGGTTGGAAACATAAACATATCATTGTATGTAGAATAACAGTTAGACAAGGTAAACAAGATAATTTTAAATATAACAATATTTTCATTTAATTATATCTATAAATTATGCTAATGAACATTCCTACATGTTGAAATATAGATATTTAAAATATTTTAAGGTGTTTTAATTTTTTGAAGTCACATTCAGCATAGGCGTTTTTGTCCTTCACAATACTCTAGCATAAAGACTAACTATAATATGATTTGAATCTATTTGCTATTTTAAACTTTAACGTGGCAGGCATTGGAAAGGATGCAGTGGATAGTAGAACATTTGAATATTTTGTGTGACCTAAACCAAAGTAATGTGGTTAGCTAAAGCATTCAGAAGTGTGTGTAAGCTAATAAATACTAAAATTTAAGAGCTAATTGTATTAAAATGAACAGCTGTGTAAGAATGGGTAGAAATCCTTATTTTCAATAATTTATCCATTTTGTCATTGAACAAATACATTTGATATACAAAATTGTGTCAGGATTATCTTCATTGCTTTAATGAATGGACCATTATGATGAGGTTCTGAGTGAAAAAGTAAGGTTTGATAACCTCAGTATAGAGGTGAGTCAGATGAACAACATAGAACCATCTGAAACTGGCTCTGCTCAATTTGCATTATTGCCTGGATTGTCAGCATCAGGAGACACAAAGTGTCAGTTTACCGTGGCTTCTTATATCAGATATATGGAGTCCTAAACTTTTTAAGTGAGTTTGATATGTACATTACTAGAATTGTTATTTAATTTTAAAAATTTTTTTAAGCTTTTGGTACAGTTTTACTTTGTGTGCATGTGTGTGTGCATGTGTGCACTGTGTGCGATGGACAATGAAGGACATAGATTAGGTAAGTGCTATGAACAGAATCAGAGACTGAATTCTACACTGGAAAACCCAAAAGACATTGATGACTTCAAAATCCAACAGAAACAAGGGAGCTAGAGAATGCTCCTGTCGATGTTTTAGAGAAAACTGGCAGTGATAAAGCAACAAATTATAATATTATCACTCCAAACTGTGTAACCATAAATTGCCCTTGCATTAAACCCCTGGTTTGGTAAAAAGCATTGAGGAGAAATTAAAACAAGACAGAAAAAAATAGGCTTTGCAGACATGAAGTAAAACACACCTAACAAATTTGGCAAACCAATATTTCTAAGGTTCACTATGAAGACTTACATTGAAAGCAGAGGTCTAAAAATGGTACAAAATAACCAGTGAAATCTCAAATAAAAATGCCATATCACCAGAATATGAATATAGAAATTTGTGAGTTATTCTTGCAAATGATCATGCTAGTTTGTTACTCCATTTTTAATTCTAGTGAGAAAATATCAGAAAAATGGATTTATCTTGACTCTAGTCAAGCATAACCAATCAGTCAAGTGAAAGAGCTGTATGGTGTGATTATTAACTTTAGGATTTGCTTTCCTCATCAGAGTGTTGGAAAGTTATAGTGACTTGCTGCTTTTTCTCTTGAGGCTGTGTCACTTCTCAGAGGAAGAATTGTATACTGTGAGCTGGCTTTAGGTGGTTTCAGACTTGTTCCTTGCTTTGCTCTCTCGATTCCACTCCGACCATATGTTGTCTCTTCTTCACAATCCAGAATGCACCTCCACTCTGTGTTTTGAAGCATGAAAGTATGGCAAGAAAGCGAGCATATCATTGCTATTCACTCCCAAACCATAGCAAAGTCAAGTCCTTTCTATTTTGACTCATTGCTCTCAGAAAATACATTATTCTATCAACAACCAAAAAGGACAACAATAGAAAAAAGCAAAAATAAAATCCCTGGAAGTTATTTCCTGATTTGTATCTGGAACATATATTTTTAAAATTGCAGCTTAAGAATAATAACATGCCTAACATAATTAGAACATGGACAAAGTACTTTACTAAACAGAATTGCCAAAAAGGCTACAAAAAATGCCCATTTAAAAACACATACAAAGTAGTTATCAAAGAATTTAAAATGAAATACTACTTTGCAGTCAACCAGGATAACTTGAATGCAAGAAACAAAAAGTTGGTGAGGATATAAAGAAACCTAAATTGTCAACTTTGTTTGTGGCCATGGAACTATTTTGGAAAGCAGTTTTGCTGTTTTTTTAAAAGAAACTCTCATTTTATCTTATCATAAAGCAATTCTATCCCCGGTGTGTGTGTGTGTGTGTGTGTGTGTGTGTGTGTGTGTGTGTGTGTGTGTGTGTGTGTGTACCAGGTATATAGCCAAGAGGATCAGAAGCACATTTAAATAAAAAAAGTATAAACAGGATTGTTCATGGCAACAATATACACATGCAGATAAAAATAAATATACTATAATTAGTTTTAAAAGCTGAGTAGAAAAAGCATATATGATTAATTTCCTAAGAAATTTATACCAAAATCATAGAAATTGACATTTTATTAGAAATTGACAACACTTGGGAAGAGAGAGCACAAAAAATTATTTACAAAGAGATGACAGGACTCTTTTGGGAGCTGTTAAATTTTTGGAAGGCTATGAAAACTGAAAATATACTAAATATTCTCTCCTACAAATTACACCCTCATGATGTCTTATTGGATCTTTGTTAATGAATACAAAGATAAGTAATTCAACTTAACTATTTAAAATATCTGTGCTAAAACAGTTACTCATTTGCTAATGTGCATTTTTTTAACCTTTTAAAAAACTCTTGTGTGATTGCAAACACCCAGTTTCTCGATTGCAGAGGTAGCAGATGGAGATGGGAAGTTCACCTGGAATAACTGACTATGAAATCTAGGTGAACCAATCAGTGAGCTGTTGAGTGAGAGATCTAATAAAAAATTAAAATAAAATTAAAATAAAACATGTCATGGAGCATAGTTGAAAAAGATGCTTGACATTGACCCCAGGCCTCCACACACACACACACAACCAAACATTCACATTACTTTCCCACACACATAAACACATGTGCAATACATATCAAAACTATTTCATAAACTGTAGGTACATTCAAATATCATTAAATTGATTTTTTATCATTATATTTCAGTGGATCAGTATACATTTCTTTTCCTTTCCTATTTACCACAATTTAAATTATTTTTATGTTGTATATTACAGGTATTGTAACATAAAATATGTAAGACAAAGAGTTATAATGTGAGCTCTGGAGTCTGGGTGATAATTCTTTTCGATGGCCACATATTGATTATCACAATGCACCATTTCTTTGTGATACGTTGATGTGAATTGAAGTTGATGACACAGAATGTATATATGAGGAGTTCATACTTTCTAATCTCTCCTGCAATAAATCTAAATCTACTTTGAGGAATAAAGACACATTTCATTTGAGCATGAAAATGATTCTTGCATCATTAGAGCTACACATTCATAAAATCAACACCTAGTTACTCACTTATAATTTCAGAGATATTAATTGGATTCTAACTTTAACACATTATTTTTAAGTTTATAAAGTGTCCTGTATACTGTTTTAACTTTAAGCTTTCTAAAATAGAGAAGTAATCTTCAAGCATATCCTAAGTTCACATTATTCCAAAAGATAATGATTGAAAGAGCTTTGTTAATAAGAAAAGAAAATATAGACATGTACATATACTCCC
>NC_022010.1:64473883-64477052 GCF_000317375.1 Microtus ochrogaster
GCTTTGGAGCCTGTCCTGGCACTAGCTCTTGTAGACCAGGCTGGCCTCGAACTCACAGAGATCCGCCTGCCTCTGCCTCCCGAGTACTGGGATTAAAGGCATGACAGATTTTAAAAATGCTTTTCTTCTGAGTCTATAACTATCATTTATTTGCTTAGCTACCTAGGTGATGATTTAAATATTCAAAGGTTCTTTATCATCAAGAAAGAGTATCTACCTAAAGTACAGCTAAACTGAGAAAGAAATTTACAAGAGTTAAAGTATCAATATTATTTTAAATTTCAGCAACGAATTTCTGGAACAATATCAGGAACTCCTCCAGCTCATTGCTACTGAGCTTCATAAATGTCATAAATAAATTTCTCTGCAATTAGGTCAAATTCCTGCTGTCATCTCAATCTTTAGTCTAAGAATAGGTTAAAACTTCTGACAGATAAATGAAAAATAAACTGACTTTCAAAAAGTCAAGATGGTTAACATTATGAACATCTATTTATATTTGATTTATATTGCTAAGATTATGATTCATATTGCTCCCTTGAAAATATTTCAGAAACAAAGTGGTATTTTTATCAGAAATTCTGACACTTAAAGTGAGTCAATTCTTTTTCAAGTAGATAACAGATTTTTATGGACTTTTCAGTCATTGCTTGGTCTTTGTCCTCCATAAAAGTATAGCTAAATTACATATATAAGGTTTCACGCACTCTAAAAATGCTCAAGATAAAATTATAGGTATGAACATCTCCCCAAAAGAAACACAATGCTCTGACTTTTTTTCCTAAGGTTATTTGGATAGTAAGGTGGGCAAGGACCCAGGCACCGAATTACAAATCCAATTATGTGTGAATTCTCATTTAAGTAAAAATAATAAGCAGTTTTATTCATTAAACTAAAGCTATTCAACAACTTTCACTATTCTCAGTCATCAATTACAAGATTTATCACCATTTTGAAAGTAGGAATAAAAAATAAATTAGAGATAGATTCTTTCCTGTGTGAAATGGTAGAATTTTGTGTCTCTGTGTGCACAAAACTCTGTTTCCAGGCTTCTTTTATTTTGGGTCCAGAATAGTAAAATGTTCTCATTTTAAAAACAATTATAGAGGAGAGAAAAGTCATTTATTCGAATGATTATTCATTCTTTTGGTATTTACTCTTTTTAGATCACTGCGCTTGGCTTTTTTACTTTAAAATGTCATGAGTTTATGAGTGAAAGAAAAGGTGTTTGGAGGACCAGATGAAAGTTAAATAATGCTGTTAGCAATAGTAATACCAACCTAACATCCCAATTCAGGCACCATTCTTGTCTCAACCAAACAATGGCAAGTTGTAAGGGTAGAATTCATATTAAAGCAGTAGAAGTCTAAAAACATTAATTTTAATGAATCTTAATGTTTAACATTTTTAACAAGTAATAGAAAACTCTTCTGATGATTTAGTTCCCCCAAATAATTGTATGAGATAACATTTTCTTTGTCTAAAATAAGCCTGCTAGGTGATTAGCAAGATTTAGGTAATATAAAGGGGGGAAGAGAGAAATGGAGAGTGATTCTCTCCCTGGGGAGGAGGCAAGGTGGTCAATACAGAAGGAAAATGAGGGAAAAGGGACAAATAATACCAAAATTGCATGACAAAGTCTCACAGTATTTAATTATTTTCTATTTTCCTAAAATTATATGCAATAAACATATATGGATGTGTACACACACACACACAAACACCAGCTTAAATGGAATTATTCCACTTGTGTTGACTATATTCCCTAAACACACACATATGTGTGTGCTCACACATACACAAACAAACACCCCACACACATACACACCAGATTAAATGGAATTATTCTGCTTGGACTGACAATGCTTCCTACAAGAACTATAGTCTATCAAAAGTCTGAATACAGTACCAGAAATGATTAAACTCCTTTCTACTAGTTGTACAGGGTAGAAAACAATAGGCTACAGCTATTGTTCTTGCTTACATCTAGAGTTTAAAGGTAAGAACCTATAGCTTAAGAAACCACACACTTCAGATACATTCTATCTGGATTGAGAAGGCTTGATGAAGTCTAATTCCAATAGTATTTTTCAGTACTGGAAACTGCTGTGGAGGGAAAGTACTTAATAGTCCTACCCAGATGTGACACCTGTGTTCCACAACAACAATCAGCATGGGAAGACATTTTTAAAGGTACAATAGAAAAAGTCACATATTTGTGATATAAACAGCTGAGATAATTGGTCTTAATGACTGCTCAATAGAAGGGATATCATTCCAGATACTGGAAACCTAGCTACCTGTCAGAACTAAAGGAGTCTTGGATCTTAGAAGAATCTTGTGCCACTTTGAAAGACTAGCACAATCTCCAACAACAGTCTAAATCCTATCCTTATACCCATAAACAAGCACAACTAACATCCCTCAACAATTAAGCTACTCTGAAGCCAAAGGAAGCCACCACAGAAGACAGAACTAAACATGATGCAGAGATCAACAGTACTTGTGGTGACCAGCCCCACTATCTACATCTGTAGTACAGTTCTTGCTTCTATGGCCCTGGAGACACTGTATAAGTAGGTAGGTGGAGGTTACAATACAGAATAGTAGGAACCCTGTAATTAGACCGTTCCTTCTAGAAATGTCTGTATTAAAACAAAACCAAACAATAACAACAAAACTCTTAACAGTATCAGCTTGCACATATAGGTGGGAAATCTTCTAAGTTCCTACCCCCTAGACAAAGAACCATCATAATCAATGGCTGCTAAGAGAGAGAATTCATCTCTCCTAGGGTTAAAGCCCTAATTAGTTCCCTAATTAGTTATTGAACAATAAGAGGTCAGACTTACTGGGCACTTTGACACATGTTCTTAATCCTGGATATCAGGAGGCAAAGGTAGAAGGATCTCTTTGAGCTTTAGGCCAACCTAGTCTACAAAGTGGGTTTCAGGATAGCCAGGGCTATTACTCAGAGAAATCCAATCTTGAAAACAAATACACACACACACACACACACACACACACACACACACACACACACCTTTAAAAAAGTGGACAGCTCTAAAATCATACTCAGCAAACAATAAAAAGTACTAAATAATTTGCATTTATATTTTTATTAGTGCACTTCTCATTCTGTGTGTGTCTGTGTGTGTGAGAGAGACAG
>NC_022010.1:64477751-64495873 GCF_000317375.1 Microtus ochrogaster
ATATATATATATATATGAATGAAAGGTGTTTACATGATCTGGCAATGTCAAGGACCCCAAAGCCTTAGACTGGTGGAGTAATGTCAAAGCATTGTCTGTGGAAATGAGGCTCAGAGTGAGATGGAAGTCTCCACTTCCAGCCAAGTATAAATGTGAACAGTATGTGCAGAAAATAGCCACCCAAAGCTTTCTATCCTTTGAGGTTTATGGCTTGAAAATTGCTGCTTTATAGAGATTGTTGCTATCAATATTAGCTAAACTTGCCCTGTTAATCTAGATGCATGCCATAAACTAAGCTTCCTTGTCTATCTGCATGCAATAACCCTGTCTCTCTACTCAACTCAATATAGTAAACATACTGAATTTCTTGGCTGTTATGGTTTCTCTAACAGAAAGCATACAACACCCTATCATAATTTATACCAGATGATACAGATTTGACTTTATTATTCTTTCAATTTCAAGATATAATCGGGAATAGACTTTGTCCCATTTACATAACACACATCAGATCCCACATGGGTCTGCCAGGTCCTCTATCACAAGGTAATGAAAAATTGACTAATTGTTGATTGGAAGTATGCTTAAGGCCTCAACATTTCATAAGAAACATCATGTCAACAGCAAAGGTTTAAAGAAAGAGTTTTCTATGACACGACAACAAGCTAAAGAGACTATGAAGAGATGTCCTACTTGCATATTCTATAAGCAAACACCATTACCTGCAGGAAGTAACCCAAAGAGTACTCAAAGGAATGAAATCTGGCAGGTGGGTGTATTCCACTTCACAGAATTTTGAAAATTAAAATATGTACGCTACACCATTGACACTTATTGAGGTTCTGAATGGGCAACTGCCTTGAGCTCAGAAAAGGCTGATTCAGTAATAACGCATTTATTAGAAGTTATGGCCCTCATGGTTATATACCTGCACAAATAATGACAGACAGTGGCACAGCATATGTCTCTAAGAATATGAAACAGTTTTTTGCTTATTATAATATAAGGCATACTACAGGTATACCAAGCAGTCCTATAGGTCAGGCAGTTATAAAAGATCAAATTGAACAATAAAGGACATATTAAACAAACAGAAAGGGATGGAAAATACGCCCAGAAATAGATTGTATAATCCTTCATTAACCTTGAATTTTCTTAACTCTAATGAGAAGGGAACAATGGCAGAAGAGAGACATTGGGTAATAGAAAAAGACTTATTTATTAAATCAGCCATTGTATTTCAGGATGTGTTGATCTCATATTGGAATTCTTGATATGTGCTATGTTGGGGAAGGGGTTTTGCTTTTGTATCCACAGTTGAAGAAAACTATGGATTCCATCAAAATTAATAAAGACTTTTTTGTTTCAAAAAGAGAGGCCTCTTGATAAAGAGAAATGACAGTTCATCCAAAGAAGTGACAAGTATACAGGTGGTAAGAAAACCTCATATGGGTTGGGGCAGGGTTCTATTCTTGTCTTTGCAGGAAAATACTCATCTTTAAAAAGTCAAAAGACCTTATGAAAAGATAGCTATCCATAAATAATCATCTAACAAAGAGAAATCTAACTTATGATGTTATATTATCTGCATGGTAAAATTTGATTATCTGAACATGTATACATCTGGGTTTGCAATTGGACAATGGATATCCTTCTCTAAATCCAAGTACATTGTTAAAAGAAAAATTCAAATTTTCTGTCTCATGTCAGGAGCATCCTGGTATGAGACAGAAAAAAATTTAGGAAAAATTTTACTATTCTCATACCTATTTTGTCTATATCATATCTTTTGTTAAATATATGACTTTATGAATAATGTTTAAGCTTTCCAAAATGAATGGTATATTTTCTTGCAATAATCTCTGAAGTTTCTAGAAAGAATATGGGGCCCCACACTAACAACTCCATCTGTTTAATATGATGTCATGAAGCTTATAATGCTACTTTAAGATCAGTATTGGGTACCAAATGCTCAAAATGGTTCCAACTTGGTTAGCTAAAATGGTGCACTTTTTATAACATTCTGGCAAGAACCCCAAATAGGAACCTCAAAAAAAAAAAAACCCTACCAAATACTCAGAGACTATTTGCAATTATACCAGACAGTAATCTTAAAATTTAACCATCAATTTACTTTCACAGGATCCCATAGAAAGAACATCACCCCTGTGACAGTTGTGAGAAATTCTAGAAGATGACATCCCCTCTCCAACAATTCTTGTCCTCAGGGTAGGGACATTGATTAAGGGCTGATTATAACTGGTATAGGGTTGGGGGTTGGGGAGAAATTACATAGCTCAGGGATCTCTTTGAAAAAAAGGGAAATTGAATGGGATAATAGTAGATTAGTGTGAGTTTTATCACACTAATAATAATTAGTAATAGAGTGAATACTTGTGAGATATTATTTATAGGCAATTTACATTGGTATAGATTCTTACATATTGATACAAATTCAAATTATATTGAATATTCTATTTCTATTTACAATATTTGTACACCTAGGCAAACTATTTTGTCATATTGTATGCATTTTCTATCTCTGTTAAAGACATTTTGTACATGATACAATTTTAGGATGCATTAATCATGCTGCATTATACATTTCTCCCTCTGAATAAGATACTTGCACATTGTTTACATTTTGAGCTCATTGTCCTCAATTGCTGTACAGTGGTTTAAAGGTTGTTTAATTCTAATATAAAGTTTTAGTCCTTAAGTTATACAGGTATTAAATATTATAGGTCAATAGTCATTCATGTTTGTCATATTTATAGTTAGACTAATTAGGTTCTTTAGCTACATAGAGATTGTATTCTGCTTAGATAAGTAATCTTCAATCACTTCAAAGAACTGTAGAATATGGATTTAAATAACTTAGGTTGATGTGAGACACAATTGCTCCTATCAGCATCAAACTATTCCCCAGAGAATGTTTAGTACCAAAGACGACACTTGGAGCTTATTTTCTTCTTGGCAAAACTGGCCATTATGCAAAGAACTGCCCATGCCTCAACCATTGACAAAATGTTTGATGTCTGAACAGAACAAGCAGGATATAAGAAAGAATATCAAGCTCTGCTAAAACAGGGTAAGATCGTTCTAAAACTTTTTCTCCCTGGGAAAATAGTCTGTCAGTTACTCTAGACCTTACCCAAAGTTGGTTGCTTCAACGTCGCAAATGAGACTTTGGGCAATTGCCCAGGTACCTAGTTGTCTCTGACATGTATTGCACATTTTTAAAGCTGCTTGATTGTACTTCCTACCTACTCAAGTAATATTATCTCCCTTCTCAGGCATTTGATGGGTTTGAAGATTAGATAGTCATAGTTAATTTCCTCTTATTATATAGCCAAGGCATTTCTAATACATTATTTAGAATAGCATGATTATTTGAACATTTAGCTGATGTTCCTCACTTAATATAGTTTATAATGGTTGAAATTCTATTTTTATACTTGATACTTGTTCTTATTGTATATAGTTTTTTATTAAGCTTAGAACTCTTTTATTTAACAATAACATAAGGGGAAATGCTGTGGTAACCCCTTCAACCAGTAGCCTTTAAGATATCAGCCCACTTGGGTGTGACCTCATACACTGTAAAAGCCAATGTAAAGCATATATTCGCTCTCTCTCCCAGCTTCTGGATTTGGTTTATGTTCCCCATTCATGCAGAGAACTGTGATCTGTGAGTTTGTCCCTAAATAAATACCATTTATTATACTCAATTCTGAGCTAGTGTGAGATTATTTTGTAACTTCTGTTTTTGAAACATCTCATAACTGAAGAGATATTGTTATTCACAGCTTAAGAAGAAATATGCCTGTCTAGACTAATAATACAACCCAAGATGTACACATGGTTCTTTGGTGATATTCAGTAGATGCTTATTAAAATATATAATCTTTTTTTGATCCAATTAGGTCTTCTCCTAGAGAAATTCCTGCATTTACTTCCACTTCTCATATAGGTAAAAACAAATTTGCTATTGTTATTTGAAGCACTTCTCTTTGAATCAGTATCCCCTTCCATGTAAGTTGGATCATGTTCTAGTTTAGTCATAGTATTAAGGTACATGGCATGTTAGGACTCTGATTTGAGCTGTGACTGGACCTCAGTGCATTAATTTCTTACTTACCCTTGTACATGACATTCTAACTCGCAACGCAACACATCACATTGTGTTTCCCATGTCTTAACATGAGTGGTAACTCTTTCTGGAAATCCATGAACACTATTCCCAACCCCAGTTAGACACTTGATGAGCTCCATATTCTCATTCCTAAGAATCCCTAAAAGCTTCACTCGTGTATTTCATATTTTTCAGTTCTATACATAGGGTTTAGTCTCATTTTTAATAGTTCTTTGAAAACTATTTTCTGCTTTTCTTTTCTCTTTGTGCTGCTATAAAATTTGATATTCCCTATGGATCTTTTCAGAGCTATTTGTTTCCATGAAAAAAAAATGTATTTTTTGTTTTGTTATTTTGAGGAGAGACACTTTATTCATTTTGTTGATTCCTATATTTAAATACACTCCCACAATACAATTAAAAATAAAATCAATTACTGTACTTAGTGTTCAATTTCCTTGTTTTTCTTCTGTCTTTCTCCACAGGAAATCATTTATGAACATAATTGAAAATTTATACCCATATTTTTACTTCCCTTTATATTTATTCAAATATCTTTAAGGTACCCCTTTAATTCTCCCACCTGAAACTGTACAATCTTATAAAATTATTTTCAACTGTATTCAGATATTTTAATAAAGAGGTCCTTTAAAATAATATCTCAATGATTTATTTAGAATTTTAAAAAACAATGAAATTGAATTTGTGGCATGCATTTATTTTAGATAAAATTATTCCTCTAGATAACTTTGAAGCATTCTTATAGTGATTAATTGAGTAATATTACTAATCATAATTGAAACTCTTAAAACAAAGTTGACACATACAGAATCAAAGAATCGTTGTACAAAAACCACATTCATTCAAAAATTATGAAAAATAATGCATTTTAATTGGAAAATGTTTAAACTGTGATCAATTTGACACCATCAATAATGGAAAAATCAAACCAAGAACTTGTGCCTCTGCTTACACAGAGAAGGACTTAGTAACTTTCTTCCAACTCTCTGTCAAAAATAAATAATGGGGTTGTAATCACGGAACATCGATGCCCCAGGTTGAGCTATAAAGCCATAAGAGAAACTTGCCTTCTTACAAAATGACCTCATGAACAGACATGAAAAACTATCCCAAAAGGAACAGATATCATCTTGATTTGATAATTATTTGGTACCTATAATACCAGAATTTAAATTTCAACAGTAGAATTAATTTAATAATACAATATTTTTTGAAAAACTTCAAAATTATAAACATCTTTTCATATGTATTTCTTCCTTTAATTTTTATTTTAAAACAAGTTACTCAAATGTTTGGTGATAAATACTAGGAAGATTCACACTCAAGACTATTAACCTGGAATAGCTTTCAAAAATCTTTCAGTGTTTTGTGTGTATATATATATATATATATATATATACATGGTGTATATATATATATATACATGGTATATATATATATATACCATAAATATATATTGCATTGATAAGAAATTAGGGAGATGGCTCAGTGGGTGGAAGTAACAGCTACACTCTCTCAGAACTCATATAAAAGCTAGCCATAACAACACAGATACATGGAATAGAAAGCAAACCAATGCTGAAACACAAGGGGTAGAGACAAAAAATCAACAACAACAAAATATGCAAGAGCACACTAAGCTGTCACAAAGAGGCCCTGTTTCAAACAAGGTAGAAAGGCAAGGATAGCACCTAAAGTTTGTCCTATGACCTACAAATGGAACATATGAACCTGTATGCTAGAATATGGGCATAAACATATACACATCATAAATTTCATATGTGCACAGATAAACACACACACACAAAATACACAAAAAGAGAGAGGGGGGAAAGAAAAAGAATATACTAATCACTAAATTTTTAGTTTAAATGATTAGATATAATTTAATTAAAATAAAATTATAATGATTATTAAATAACAATTTAATGAAAATAGAGGATTATTTCTATGTTCAAGTGTCAAAGTAATTTCATCATGCTGACTTGAAAGTATTTTAAAAGTAATACATTGCATGAAAAATTTTAAACATTTTAATTATATTTTACTTTATCTCTTTCAATATTTGCTTGCATTCATTATCAAGCATCACACACATGCCTGATGTTCACAGAGACCAGAAGAGGACATTGGATCCCTGGCGCTGAAGTTACACGTGGTTATGGGCTGCCACTTGGATTCTGGAAATTGTAGTTAAGTCCTCTGAAAGAGTAGCCAGAACTCTTAACAGATGAGCCATCTGACGTGCCTCACAGAAGACATTTCAGGGAACATCATTTTCTTCCAACTAACAAGTAAACCACAAGAAAAAATCATCCTAAGGATTATGAATTACAAATTTCCAAGATGAATTTTAGACTTGTATGTGAATAAAACTTTATTTATATTTTTAATTTAAAATATTATTTCTCTGATTTATTTTATGTTCTAATTTTGTTGCTTGCATATTTTTATTACTTTTTTTACTCATTGCATTATATGCATAATTTTTCCAGTTTACAAAGTCAGTTTAAGATTTTGTGTCTTTATGTTGGCATGAAAGTGGAATTAATATGTAGAAATTGCTTTAAATTAACATTTTTATTTTTTATTTTCACGCTATTAAAATTATAACTACATATAATCCCCCACTTCTCCTCCTTTCCTGTGCCTTATACTTTCCTCAATTTGAAATTCAAGACCTCTTCTTCTTCAACCATTTTGTTACAAGTACATATAAATAAACAACTATATAATGTGACCTAGTTTCCTTCATATATTTGTTTCTAGAACTGAACACTGAGTATTTATGGGGAACCCATCAGAGAGTTCATCCGTAGGGAAGACTACTCCTCCATCTATAAACACTTGTTAATTACTTGTAGCTCTTCATCTGCGTGTGACCTGTGTAATTTCTCCTGATTACATTATTATGTCAACTGGTGTTGAAATTCTTCAGCGCTTGTTTAGACAGCCATGTTGTTGAGATTTCATGATTGTAGCTTCCCTCTTATAGCTTGAACATACAACCAAACAATAGACCTTCTGTTCTGTTCATCTGGCTCTTGGAATTTTTCTGCCTTTTTTTTCCATGTAGCACCCTGAGACTTATATGTGGAAGTTGTCTTGTAAATATATTAATTAAGGCTAGGTTCCCAGAATCAGTTGTTCACTGAATTTTTACTGGTTATTTCTTTAAGGTGAAGAATTCAGTATGGCTCCTACTGCTGTGAAAAGGAGTTTCTTTGATGTTTAATGAGGAAGTGCTAGAGGTAGTGTAGTGACAGCTTCCGGGCAGCCAGCCTAACAATGAGAGTCATGAGAGAAGGTTAACAAGGTTGTCTGCAGAGTCCTGTAGTGCCAGCATAAATTCACTGCAGTGTGCTGCATTCTTATAGCCCATCATACCTACAAAATGCCTACCTGTATGTATGCAGGGAGCAACGAATACTGTATTATGAAATCACAATTATGTTAGTTAGCCATTCACAACTATAAGCTAGTATATGTTTGTTGGTCATGCTTAAGATAGACTACAGCAGACTTATATGTTTAGTGATCTAGGTCTATTTAATTAGTTTTTGGTGTTTGATTTTATTTTCACTAGGGATGGACTCACCTGGAGATTGCCACAACAAAATCTTTATCAGTGTTTATCTGTATAAAAATTTGCACAATTTTATGGAGAACAATATGTTACAGAGAGGGAGCCACTTGTTTGTTCCAGCTGCCCAGCTAGCTTAGCCCCAAAATAATCTCACGAAAACTGTATTCATTAAATCACTGTATGGCTCATTAGCTCTAGCTTCTTATTGGCTAACTCTTATATTAATGTAACCCATTTCTATTAATCTGTATATCGCCACATGGCAGTGGCTTATCAGCAAAGATTCAGCATGTCTGACTCTGGTGGAAGCTCCACAGTGTCTCCCTGCTCCGCCTTCCTTCTCCCACCATTCAGTACAGTTTTCCCCACATACCTAAGTTCTGCCCCATCAACAGACCAAGGTAGTTTCTTTACTCATTAACCAATGAAAGCTATACATAGACAGAAGAACCACCTACACCAGCAATATAAATGAGATATATTCACATTGTGGAATAATGATACCATGTGATTTAGAGGGCTTAAAATCCTTGTGCTCAGAAGAGCACTAGGGAAATCAAAAAATGTTAAATATGAAGTACTCTTTCTTCAAAGTAAGAGATGCATAGCTTGATCTCTGCCCAAAAAACTTGAAATAGATGTGGTTAATAGCTTGGTGACCTCTGTGTTATCTGTATGTCCAGGGAATCCCTGAGGCTCTAACAAACCTCTGGTGTTGTTTATAATAATGCTTTTCTGTACAGATGAGATTGTTTTACACCAAGAAAGCTTTTTGTTTTTAACCAAATTGTAATGTACTCAAATATGTCTAAAATAAAACACCCATAGTTAAACTCTAGATGTTTGAAACAACTCACACTAATGACTCATAAGGAACCAGATTTCCTACTGGGCTCAGGGGGATCAACTCTCTGTTGGCCAAGGTATTTGCAGAGACAGCAAAGTGATGATTTTTTTTAATGTACTTAGATTTTGGTTTTATATGTTTAAAATACTTTCTTCTAGCTAATTTTATATAACAAATCTAAATTATAGCTATTTCAGTTTGGTATTTAAAAATTCCTCATGTAACTAGAATGATCCACTATGTTTCTTTGTCTGGTCTAATCAATTTGCCACATTCTCCTCCAGATTCATGCAGGAACACAATTCAATACTATTTCACTGTGTGTGTATGTATGTATGTATGTATGTATGTATGTATGTATGTGTATATATATACCATCTGCTTATTAATTCTTGTCTGAGGAATACAAGGGCTGATTTCATGCATTGATTATTGTAAATATAGCTGCAAGAAAACTGAAGTACAGATGTATCTTCAAAATTCTGACTTCATCCCCTTTTGGATATACACACACTTGCCCATGACGGATCCATGTGGGAATTCTATCCTTATTATTTAGGGAAATTTCTACACTATTTTCCATACTATTATTGCTTTCCTTTCAAAACTGTGTTCTTTAACTCTCTAAATTCTCTTCAATGCACAAAAAATACCAGCAGGAATAAATTCAAAGAAATATCTTGCTTTTGGTTTTTGATTAACTGATACTCAGTAATTTGGGGTATTTATTTCAAATATTTCCTTTAGCACTATAATTCCTATGAGTTATTTTATTTTGCTTTTAATTTAGCAAAAATATTAATGCAGATCCTTTGCTCAGTTTTCAGTCTTAATTTCTCTTTCCTTCCTGTTGTTAGAGTTGTTTCACTTCAGTTTTGTGAGATATTTACTTCTTAAAATACATGCTGCTATTCAGGTGTTTTTCTTCATTCTGCAAATTGTGTCTAAACAATGTTAACCATTTCTTTTACTGTAGAATAATATTAATGTATTTTTGAAATATTACATTCATTTAGATGTCTGTGTGTTTTAATGTATATACACACAAATATGGAAGCATACTGTAGTATGTTTGAGGAGGACAGAGAAGACATGTGAGAGTAGATTCTTTCCTTCCATCATGTAGGCCCTGAGAATTGAACTCAGGTAGTCAGTTTTGGTGACACACAGCTTTAGCACCTGAGAATATAGCTGGCCCTATACTAATTATAATAATCCCTTTATGTTTTATTTTATTGTTCTTGCCTAGGAATCCATAGTTTATAAATCCATAAATATTTTGAGGACAAATCTGTATATTCTCTCTTTTTCACTATTTTTTATAGCATCAAATTATAACCCTATTTTTTTTCAAAGCAGGATTTACTATGTTTTGTATTTGTTGCATTTGTATTTCTTCTGTATGAACTTGATATAAAAAACTCATTCTCTAAGGAATAAAAGAGCATAGCATTTGTGAGCTGCTTGCTATATACTTAATATCACTTTTCAGTAGCACAAGAACCCTGAAGACCAATTAGACTTCAATCTAAATCCAGGCAGCTTTTCTTCAATTTAGGGTTATTTTTTTTAAATGAGGGGGAAAAAAGCTGTTCTGCATATTTGAACTTAACTAGTGTTTGAAATTTAAATTTATGGCAAATTTTGATTTTTTTCAAGCTAAATTAAGAGTAAGCTTTCTTTTTTTGTGAGACTTTGCTTTGTGACATATAATACAAATGAATTACATCACACTTGGATTTAAAGCTAGTTGCATGCTAAAGTGGGGTTATGTAAATAAAACACCTTTCTGACCTGCTATTTTGATATCTATAATAGTTATAAACAAAGTGTTAGCTGTCTTTTTAATTGTGTTAGGGGCTTAAACTGTGGTGCTCTTCTAGAAGACTGGGATTAAGGTCCAAACACAAATGTTTAGGCTCACAACCTTTTGGAATCAAACTCTAGGGCATCTGGTGCATTCTCTGGCCTCCATCAGAACATCAAGCACATCATGGACATATATACACTTAGACAGACATTTATACACACAGAGTGAGTAAATCCTCAAGATACATGAATATAAATGATGTTTATTTTAAATATCACTGTAAGAACTAATTTATTTTCATTGATATTACTTATTGCTGTGATTTAAATACACCATTTATTATATACTCTAGATTTACATTATCTATTCCTTATTCCATTTTCCATTTGTCAGCATTTGTGGAGTAACTAAATGATATTTATGACTAAATTCCACTTAATTTAATGAGTTATAATGAGAAATTTGTATCATTCATTAATTTTCTTGTGATTTCTCCCCATTTTTTTTTATAAGAAAGGCTTCTTTGTAGCTTTGGAACTTGTGCTGAAACTAGCTCTTGTAGACCAAGCTGACCTTGTTCTCACAGAGATCTGCTTTCTCTGCCTTCTGAGTGCTGGGATTAAAGTTATGTGGCACAAGGGCTGACTGGGATTTCTCCATTCTTCACCATCACTCTGGCATTTCACTGTCATGCAGCAATGTAGAACAGTATATTTACACATTTCTTCCTCTAGCATTTTATTTCTGCATATATTATAAATCTTAACATATGGCAAATATTTATTTATAAATTAGTTTCTTTAAAGTACTAAAACTACATATTTAAATACATTTACATTAACTCTAGTGATGTGTAATACTAATAGTGTAGTATATGTTAAAATTTCAAAGTCTCTATCAAAATACTGATGGAATTTTAATTTTTAAACATTTTTGGTACTGACTGATCCTGCCAGACTTTATTTGACTGAAAATATGTAGTTTACTTTAATGCTTAAAAATTCTTGTTCCTAGGTATTCACATTTTTTATGTTGTTTTCATAAAACACACTGATCAAAAGCATGTTAGAGAAGAAAATAACCAATTTAGAGTTCACTTCTGGTTCATAGTTTGTCACTGGGGGAAGACAAAGCAGGAATTAAACCCAGATCTTGAAACTTACATCATGGAGGAAAGCTCCTTCCAGGCTACCTCTTAGGTTCATGCTTAGTTAACTACTGTATATAGTCAGGATCACCTGCCCAAGGAAAGGTGTTGCCCACAAAGGACTGGACCCTCCTACAGAAATTCCCAATCAGTATAATTCCTCAATGATATATTCATAATCCACTCAGAGGCAATTACATTCTTTGTGGTCATTCTAAACTGTATCAAGTTGGCTATTAATGCTAACTGGTACTAAGGATCAAGGGTTTTAGATAATTTTTGTCCATCTTTCTGAATGTTTGATCATCATACTGCTCTTTTGTCTTGTACCTGATGAGACATTTAGTGTCACTGGTGATTTTTCCATTCATGTGCTAAAATGGTTTTGTTATCTTACTACGATGTGAATTCTTTCCATGTTTTCATATTTAAACAGGTTTAAAGCAGATTGATTATAAGAAAGTTGGTAGTATATTATTCATGGCTTCTCCCTGCCTTCCCTCCTGTGTGTGTGGGTGTGTGCTCCCTGCCTTAACTGCTGTGTGTGCACGTAGGTGTGTGTGTGTGTGTGTGTGTGTGTGTGTGCATGCACGTGTGCATGCACGTGTGCATGTGTGCTTGTGTGTATGTCTTTAGGAATTAATGAGTCACATTTCTCTTTTCTCCTAATACTTTTTTTGAAAGTATCACACATATATTGATATCATAAATTTGTTCTAAAGTGTATTGTTGTTTCCTTTTGTATGTGTAACTTTCTGATAATCTTATTCTCTGTGTGTATTGTTGCTTCTGTCTCTGAGTGTGTGTGTGTGTTAACTTGTGCCTGTGTGTATATACATGTTACCTCAGGACTGTGGTAGTTAGACCTAGTGGTGCATACTTGGAATCTCAAGCCTCTGGGAACTGAAAGTGAACTGCTGCAAGTTTGAAGACAACCTTATCTACATTGTGAGACAGTTATTTTTGAAATGAACAACAAAATGATAATTTTCTATTTTAATTTCTATTTCTGACATTTTTATTCTTAAACAAAATATTCAGTCTTTCTCATGGCTTCATGAATTTAGAGTTTAGTTGCAATATCTGTTTAAAAGTATTTATTCTAGTGAAGTTTGTCACTATGTTATTTCTGCCCCCATCTTAGTCTGGTGCTGTAGAGTTTTCTGCGTCTTTAACTTTTTATAACACAGTAACATGTAGTAAATTTTACCTCTTGAGTAATGGTCATTTGGTGCATAAGTAGATACTGGAGGTTCTTTTATGGAACTGTAAATTACATAGAAAGATTTTCATCTTTTGAGTCCTACTTTTATGCTTTCTTTTTAAATATGAGACCATTACTCAGTATAACTATTAACAGAAAACCAACAATATATGGTTCCAAATATAGCTTACACTCTGGCTGGAGATAATAAAAAGTATTCCTGGCTCTGTGTGCTCAGGTTTCTGACCCTCTGATGACTTTTGTTTTCTTTTTTCTATATTATGTAGTTTACTCTGATGCTATTCCTTTCTCAATCTAAGGAGATTAAGGGGCTCTCTGAAATTCCTGACTTTTGAAAGAGGTCTATAAACTGTTTAATCAGTACCTTGGGGAAAATATGGCATGCATTTGCTTGTTTACTTTATGACAGAAAGTACTTTTAGTTGTCAAATGATTAATACACTTGAAGTATTGTTCATATATTTCACATTTTAATTTGTAAGGAAGAAACACAAAGTTAGCTTTTAACTTAGAATGAGGAGGACCTGATTAAGTCATTGAAACTTTTTTTTAATTGCTCTCACTATGATATTATATTGAAACAGTATGGGAATGTTACTGACCTGAGAGAGTCTACAGATTGTCATTGTCCTTACTGTTTCAGTGGCAACTATTCTTTGTTTTGATATTTCTGGGTTAAATATTTAAGGATAAAATTTAGTAATCATCTGTATAACTCAAAAATTAAATGAAAAATATGTTCAGAAGAAGAATGCAGCTCCTTTGAAATTATCTTAATTTTAAAGCTAAGCATAGCTTTAGAGTCTAGCTTCCCTCATTAGGTGTCTCAAGAACAAAGGAAAAATTATTAATTGCACATACACACATTATTCTTCTAATTTATACTGTACTACAACACTATATTTAGGTCTATCTCATAGACAATAGAAATTCCTTTTTAGATTTACCTATGTTGCATCAAAAAAAAGCTCCATGAGACAATTTACGTAACAAATAGCTCTGTTCTTGTTCAACTATGTTCTGCCTCATTAGCAGGATTAGCAGTCTGAGTTATTAATAAATTTGGTGTTGAAAGTCTATTGATAATTTATAAGTTCAAATTTCACAGTTTTGTTTATTAACGATAATTTTATGTTCCCTTGGTGATATCTGTTAACAGCCTACATTTTTCTTCTCATTGTATCTAGAGAGGGGAAAGGGAAGCAGACTATAAAGTAATAAAAACATTTTCAAAATAAATAAACAGTAGTTCTTGGGCACCAGGAATTTGAACCCTTGCGTTTATTTCCTTCCTCATGGTTATCTTCTAAATAATTAAAAAATCAGTTACAGACAATATGACTTTCTCATATTTCCCCTTCTAATGTATACAATATAGGATTTTAAAAATCTCCTCCATGTAACAGAGAGAATGAGTATGACAGTGTGTGTGACTTAACTTTTTTAAGAAATACATTTTTAGAATGCTTTCCCCATCCCTCAACTCCTTAGAGAGACTCCTCATTTTGTTGTTTCTCTCTCAATTAATTAATTAATTAAGCATGAGTACACACACAAACAGAAAATGAAAATCAAAATGAAGAACAGTTAAAACAAAAACTGCCTGACAAAATATGAACTAAAAGTTTCCTAAGAAAACATGGCATTCATGTTGTGTTGGCCAACTACTCCTGTCTGGCTTGTATAATGTTTGACATATTCAGTAACACTTCATTTTGAAAAACCAATTTTTTCCCTTTGCCACAAAGTATCAGTTGAAAATGACTTCTTGGTAGAAAACAGAACCCAGCATCTACTTATCTCCCCCCCCCCCCGCAGTGCTGGAACTCTATCTTCTTTGAACCTGTGCAGGCCTTACACAGACAGCCATAGTTTTTCTGAGTTCATATGCATACCAGTCCTGATATATCCGGAGACAATCTTTTCTTTGAATAGTATTTCACCTGTGGTTTTAAAATCGTTCTATCTCTTCTTCCACATAGATCCCTGATACTTGAGGGTAAGGGCTTGATAAAGCATCCTGTTTATGGCAGAGTACTCTAAGATCTCTGGCTCCCTGAAGGTTATCTAGTTGTGCGTATACGTGTTAATTCCCACCTGCTAAGAGAAGAAGCTTCTCTGACGAGGGTTGAGAGGGACACTGATATAGGTATAATTATATGTCATTAAAAATCATTTATGGATATGCTCTTTTAGCATTCTAGTAGTAATAGGTTTTTTTGTTTGTTTGTTTTTGGTTGTTTGTTGCTGTTTTTCTCCCTAGAACCAAGTCCTACCTAGTCTCAGGTTAATGGTCCCATTAGCGGTGTTAGGTATGAATTCTATCTCACAGAGTGGACCTAGAATCCTTCAAAAAGTGATTGATTAGATAAATTTTATCACATATGTATCACTATTCTACACAACAGTTTACTTTTGTAGGTCACTGTTTGGACTTGGGAAATAATGATGATTACCTTCATCTTCTAATATCATGCATAGTATCTTCTAGCATGATGAATGCTAATCAGTAGGTGTGAAGCTTCAAGTGGGTATGATTTCTCCATGTTCCATGACATATGTAAATGCTGTATTTAGAAGTAGGGCATTACCATCAGGCTGCAGAGAACAGCCAATAATCTCGGCAATAGACATGATGTTTCAGTAAGATGCTTTATATCCCATTATCCAATGACTCAACAAGACATAACTCATTTCTTGCACTAAAGGTTTTTCTTGGTGGAAAAGAAGATCTAGTTTGACACTTTCTCACCTATTAGTAACTCCAATTAGGTTCTTTTCATGTTTATATATTTTGGGAGGATTCTACAGTAACAAGTTTTTATATGATTTTTTTTTAAAAGATCTTTGGTAGTAGCTTTCTATACCTATCTCCTTCTTTTATCCTTTTCTCTTACCACTACCCCAAAATGACAACATATGATGGCAAGCATATGGCAAAACAGGAACACGTTTACAACTACCATGGATATCAGTGTGGAAGTTTCTCTGGAAGATGGAGTCAATGAAACTCAAGATCCAGCTCTACCACCTTTGGGCATATACCCAAAGTATGCTTCATACATTCAAAAAGGTGATTGTTCAACTCTATTCATAGCTGCTTTATTAATAATAACCAGAATTTGGAAACAACATAGATATCCTTCAACAGATCAATGGATAAAAGAACACATGGTACATTTGCACAATGTAGTATTACTCCACTATTTAAAAAATTAAATAATGAAAATCGTAGGCAAATTGATAGAACTGGAAAAAATCATCCTAAGTGAAGTAGACCCAGGAAGACAAATATTGTATGCTTTGCTTATATGTGAATATTATTCTTTAATTCAATGATAACCAAACTATAAACCATAGAACCAGAGAGATTAGGTAGATAGTAAGGGACTGGGAAGGGGCAGATGTATTTCTCCAGGGAAAAAAAGAATATATAGTTACAGATGGATGGGAAAGGCTGGATTGGTAGGCTCAAGTATAGAGAATGAAGAAACATGTGGGTGAGGAAGGAATATGTGGAGAAACATTAATGGCCACTTGAGAGGTTGCATTGAAAATTGTGAAACACTAGATAATTCCTAAAGCCCATGCATTCATGAGGGCAATCTAAATAAAATCACCAAATAATGATGGAGACAGAACTAGCACAATTGGATATCCTTTGTCACCAACTTAATATTTCAGCACTAGGAATGAGCAACATCTAAATAAATTGTTGGTCAAGAAGTCCTTTGGAAATGCCCAAAGAATTCAGGCTGTTGTAAAGACTATAAGTTACTCTCCAAAAACTGATAGCAATTCTCTATCTCCAAAGACAATGCCTACATAACTCATTGAAACAGAGAAAAAGAGCTGATGCCTACTTAGAGCCTTCACACTTAGGTGCTAGAGTCTTAGGTAAAGGAAGATGCTCTTCATTCTACCAAAGGATAAACATAAACACCAATCTAGACATAAACCTTTGTTCTGAAATGCTGTTAGCTTTGTTTTATCTTTTGATATTATATTTTATTGTGTTGTATTTAATTTATTATTAACTCTTAGAAGGCTGTTTGATTTCTAATGACATACAGAAAGAGGACAGATTTGTATGAGAGGGAAGGTCAGAAGGAACTGGAAGGAATAGTGTGAGGGGAACTGTGATACATATATATCATGTGAGAAAAAAATCTATTTCCAATAAAAAAAAAAAATAAGAATTATAAATAGAGGCTAAGAAAGGAAATCAGTAGTTAAGAGTGCTTGCTGCTCTTAGAGAAGGTCAAGGTTTAATATCCAGCACCAGAATGGTAGCTCTCAGTCATCTATATCTGCAATCCCTGAAGATCCGATGCCTTCGCCTAGGCTTCATAGGCACAGGATGAAAATAGTACACAGTTTTAGGCAGAACACTCACATTCATAAAATAAAAATAAATTTCATTTTAAAAAACCAAAAATTCTTTTACTCTTTTAGAAGATACAAATGTATGTTTTGTTAAAAGCTAACTTTAAAACACAACTGTGTGCTCGATCCAAAATCATGTAGCATTTGAAATTTATTTGTTAAAACTATTAAGGATAAATTGAAAATAAGGAAGTTACATTTCTTTAGATATTATAGTTAAGGGACAATGGCAGACCAAATAAAGTGAAACCTTAGACTAGACACAGTATGTACATGTAAGGAAAACTTCTTTTAAATGATATTTTTTCTTCAAATAATAGAGAAATATAAGTAGGTTAATCGCTTCATCTAACTTGCTATAATGAAGCCAAAAGGAGCATCATTTTGAAGGCAAATCATTGGTGAGCCATCTCAGGATGATCATTTTCTTATTAGCTTCATTTTTCAGCTTTTCCATCATAGAGCTATATTTCCTTCCAGTAGATCTCAGATGTAAGTAGCATACCTCTTGATAGGCTTCCCAAGATAGAGTAAGAAAATATGGAAAATGAATGTAAAGTAATGCAAAAGAGTTTTGCAAGTCTATTATGAACCATAAAATTGAAATGATATCTCTCATTTAAATTACAAACCTTCAGAGTTTGCATGATTTATCAGAGCATAATGGTGCTGCTCAAAAACATTTACGAACTCTCTCTCTGGAAACACTTCTTGAGATTGTATGATGATCTTTATCTGGAGATTTTATTTTTAAGGCATATTTTGTTGGTATTTTCATTTATATACTATTTAAATTAAGGGACCATATACTTTATTCAACATCTTATGGTTTCTAAAGGCTTGCAATGTTAGCATATTTATAATGCTGAAATATGTGGCATAATGAAGAAAAACAAAGGAAAGATGCAGACTGTAAGCTGAAGGTAATTTTAAAAAGGAATGTTGTTGTAAGAGGCCACTTGTTC
>NC_022010.1:64496698-64516919 GCF_000317375.1 Microtus ochrogaster
ACTCTGAATTTATTTTATTGTTTGTATCTATACAGTTTCTGAGATAACCACTCCTTATTGGGTGACCAATAAGAGGGCTCATCCCTGAGAAAGATTAATTTTCCCTCTCTTGGTAGTCATTAGTTGCCTGTAGTTCTTTATCTAAGGGATGGACCCTGTGAAATTTTGCCCTTTCAATATTAGCATGTCTACTGATATTGCCATTCTTAATGTCTTCTTTATATATTTGGGTTTAATGTTCAATCAACTGAGAAATAATCCCTAGTACTAGAAACCTAGAAAATATCCTGGGAATAGTGAGGTCAGAGATCTTAGAAGAGAATCTACCACTGCCATTTTGTTAGAACAGCATAGTTCTGTATCTTATCCTTATACCATAGATAAGTACAGTTATCAACCTTCATCAAAGAAACTACTCTTCACAGAAAACAGAGATCATCAAACTCTACCCAAGGCATAGATAACCAGATCATGGACTGCCCCATTGGTTCCATCTGCATCACAGCAGCGTCAGAGAATTTAGCAAAATATCATGGGTAGAAAGATTTTAAGAACAAGAATACTAGGAATTCTGTTATGAAACAGTCTCTTCTAGGGAACCCTATTAACTCACTCAAAAAGAATAATCTTAAAGATAATTTAATATTCTACACCACTAAAGTGTCCTCATGCTCAGCATGCAATGAATTAACCTCTAGAATGGATGGGTCCTGAAAGAATGTGGACAAGTTTTTCTTAAGAAGCATCAATACATCATTACGATTTAATGGACTGTCTTAAAGTTCTTTTATTTTCAAATTCTCTTTTGATAGACATTGTTGTCAATGACTAATCCTTAATTTAGTAAAGACTTCAATTTAAAACCAGTTTATTATGGTACGATCTTACTCAATGTTTATGGAGGATTAAGCATAAGTTGCTAATTACTGTATCTTAAGTTGCTATACATCGCATCCCATGTAAAATAGGCATAAAAATAAAGAGAACAGCATACACAATCATGAATTTTAGGAAATCATAGATATTTCATAGTAACAACATCATTGATAAATTGACATAGCATTACAAATGGTCAAGTGTCAAACAGACTAAGGAAGTCTAGTCTAATTCCTCAACTTCCATAAGAAAAAAATGAAACTGTATAAGTGAAATTTTGCTGAAAAGGTATGTCAAATCAAAATTAATTAGAATATTCTTTTTACCCTATCATTTTTCTGATAGTGAATATCCATTGGAAGTGAGTCTGGAAGTATAAAAGTTGTGATCTTTTAATAAATAAACTAATTTTCATAGCATATAAATGGATGTCATTAAAAATAGGCCATGTTAACAATTTAAATTTGGGGGCTGGGACTGGAACTCAGATTCTAGAGTACCTGCCATGAATATAAGGTACTGGGTTTAATTCCAAGCATTAAATAAATGAGATATGATGCCACACACTTTCAATTCTAGAACCTCTGAGATGAAAGCAGACGGATCAGATGTTCAAGGTCATCCTCTCTTCAATGGAAGTTCAAAGGCACATTTATATATATAATTTATATCTATGTGTACACACACACATGATCAAATGAAGGGTGTGTTGAATACTGATGAATGGTTCCATCCAGAGGAATCTTGATAAGTTAGATATAATCATTGTTTCAAGGTTATATCTTAGAATATAAATCTGTGTTATCTTTTCAAGCTGAAGTAGAGTCATCCTTTTTCTCTACTGGTTATGTCTTTGTGGGGGCCGAGAAATGCAGGCCCATTTCTCACTATATCTCACGGTCAGAGAGTTTGGAGACTAACAAGGCTTAATCACACCTTCTAGATCAGGAGGTGACTGCCTCGCCCCTTTACAAAGTTAAGTAAACTCGGTGCTATCCCGGCAGGTGGTCAGAATATGTCAATGTATGTCTGCTCCTTCCTTCATAACTATGAGGTCGCCTGGAGAGGAGGTGTTTTCTGCCTATATGAGCAAGTATTGAGCAAGTGTATGTGACTTGAGTTGGTCCTTCTTCATAAATGCCAAATATATTTATGACTAATTTTGTCAAAAGAAATGCAGGGCTCATACATTTTTAAATATACCCTAGTGTTAGCCTGCTCCTGATGAAAAACACATGCATACTAAATTGTACATCGGAATGCTATTATTCTGAATTACCTTTATTTTTTCAACATATGTGAATACTTTCTTCAAACTGAAAAAAGACTATTAAGATAAATAATATATAAGTATCACTTTGTTATACTTAAGAACATAATATGACAAATAAGTAAAATTGTTTACTGTTTCAGTTGGCATTTTTTCTCATTTACTTTTAAATTTATTTTTACATGTGTTCGCATATGCTTGTGCATGTGTTTAGTGGTGTGTGTGTGTGTGTGTGTGTGTGTGTGTGTGTTTGTAGACTAAAGTAAAACACTGAGTGTATTTCTTGATTATATTCGAGGTAAGATTCCTCACTGAATATGGAGTTTAGTGATTTATCTACACTAGCTGTCAAAAGATTTTCAGCAATTATTTATACTGTACTCTGTCTCTGGAATTACAAGTGATCACTTTATTAGTTACTTTTTTATTGCTGTCAAAGATATATCATGACCAAGGCATATAAAGCATTGAATTGGGAGTTTGCTTATAATTTCAGAGAGTTAGACCATGATCATCATGATGGGAAATGTGGTGACCAACAAACAGGTATAGCACTAGAACAGCAGCTGAAAGATTATATCTAATCCACAGTGAGGAGAAAGAAAAGAGAGAGACAGAGAGACAGAGAGAGAGACAGAGAGACAGAGAGACAGAGAGACAGAGAGACAGAGAGGAGACTGGGACACAGGACCTAGTGTGGGTTTTTCAAACTTTAAAGGCCACCATGAGTGACATATCTCCAACAAGATAACACTTCCTATTCTATTTAAAACAATTCACCAACTGGGGACCAGTCCCTCAAATAGATGAGCCTATGGGATCATTTTCATTCATCCACTACACATGGTGTTTCACTGAATCTGGAGATTGTTAAAATGTCTACACTGGCTGAGCAATGAACTTCAGCAACCTTTATCTGTGCATTCCTATCTCTGTGCTCACAGGCACTTACCACAATGTCTAACTTCTTTTTGAGGGCATCAGGAATAAAAACTTAGGCTCTCATACTTATGCAGAAGGCACTTTAGCAATAGGGTCATTTTCCAACCCAATATTCTTCAGTGTTTTCTACTGCACTTTATTTATTTTTCTTGGTTGTGCTGGATTCAAATTTATGTGTCTCTTGTGGCCTGGGTAAACATCTCCTTGGGTCCTGACACTACATTTTAACACATAGTAACCTCCTAGTAATTACTCAATTAGTTCTTCATGCAAATGTTACTGTTAAATTTTTTAACCTCAACCCTACGTCTAGGTGAATACTCTAAAAAGCAAATGATTTTGCATTCATTCTCTTTAAATAAGCCTTTTATTAACATTAGCAAAGATAATTAAATCATTATTAACCATATCTTTCTATCCTGACTCCCAAGCTTTACACTTGTTTTACTACAATAAAAAATTAATTCATTTTTTCCCTAATTGTCTTATTCTTAATTTGAACACGTAACATTCAAAAATCCATGGCCGAAATTTCATATGATAGTTAAGGTAAATTTATTCTCATTTAACCCCTAACCATAACTTAAAAAATATCAACTAAAAGCTTTTCCCTTTGTGTGTGTGTGTGTGTGTGTGTGTGTGTGTGTGTGTGTGTGTGTGTTCATATGAGAGGGGGAAGGGAAAGAGACAGTTAGAGATACGAAGAGACAGAAAGACAGAGAAACAGGCTGCTGGTGTGGAATATGCAAATGGGTGTGAAAGAAACAAAAAGATGGACATGTGGTATTGGCATACATGTGTCTGTATGTCTGAGTATCTGTGTACCTTTTTATGAAGAGGGTAAACCATCATATCAGGTATCCTGCTTTATCATTATTTTCTTTATTCTCTCAAAACTGGTCTTCTATTGAGCATGGAGCTATTCTAGAAGCAACAATCCTTAGAAATCTCCCTATTTTACCCCCACAACAAGCTGGTTTGCAGGTATACAGTAATGCCTGCAAAGTTTTATGAGTTTTAGGCTCCAAAATCAGGTATTCCTATTTATGAGTTAAGTGCTTTATGTACTCTTCAATCTCTATGTCCCAAATTGCATATTTATATAATAGAAACAAAGGCGTAGGATAAACATGCCTATCCTAAAATGTAAGCATAGAGAAGTCAAAAGTGATAACTGATCCCTAAAAGACCATAACCCAGCAGGTCAGACATTAAATCTTAAATCTTGATTTGAACCCTGTGGTGAGGTGTGGACCTCTAGAATCTTGGGAATCATTGTTTCTAGAGTTATGTGTAGTTATTATATCAAGATGACTTTTCATACTCCCTGTAGTTTTCCTGGCAAGCAAGAAAAACTGCTGTTTGTTTAAGTGTTCTTAGGTCTCAGCTGGAACTCCTCTTCTAAAGCTCCATCAGGAAACTTTCTGGTAGGGATTTCCACAATGCTAAGATCCTCTGCCCAATTCCTTACTTTCTGCCTTGTCTGCGTTGCAAAATCTGAAGCCCATGGTTACCATAATGGTCTCCTGCTACAACAACAAGATTTCTCACCAAATTTGAATCATAGTTGGAGTAGACACAAAGAAGGGAGAAGAATCCCCAAGAGACAATGAGTAGCATCCAGAGTCCTGAATGCATTCACCTATGGGACCTTATCTGACAGGATGTTGTCTCGTATGCTCTCTGTGCGATTATTAGAGCCCTCATGAGCATCCTTCACAACTCATAATTTATATTCTTGGCATTTACTACTTCATAACCTTCAAATATTTCAAATCTCTTTTTATTATCCAACTTCAAAGCTTCTTGAAACTTGAGTGATAAGATCAACCAAGTAAGATGAGTTAAATAAATTAAGAAAAGCAAACTATTTCAAAGCAATGTAAACTAGAAATTTAATTATAAACCCATAGTCTATGTTACTGTGCTAAATAGTACTATGACTGTGAACCATGCAGGGCTCTCCTAAGCCAAACAGGTGCAAAAACATGCAGTTAACATTTTCTAAGCTAGATGCTCTATGACTTATGGTGTTCGCAATGGCCAACAGCAGCAATTCAGCATCAAGCAACAAGAAGACAGACATGATATGAAGAACTTATGGAGTGAAGACTTAAGTTTGTTAGTTTCTGTTTTTAAACTTAGAATTGCAAATGCATAAAAAAGGCTATGAGATTGTTGGTACTTGTACTTTTATAAGTATAAATATTGTGAGCAGGCACACGAGTGATGTGGAAGTATCATCAGCTGCTATGGAGTTAGCTGTGCTCTTATACCTAGTTTCAGATGATTGCCTTCAAGAATGAAAACTTGGTAGGGATATTGAACTCCATCTTCCAAAAAGCCTGCATGAAGGATGACATTTCTTTCATTGACTTCTTGCCTATCTTTACCAACATACCACAGTACTTTTTTTTTAACCTACATTTCCAAAAGGTTCAGGAAAAAAAATCAAAACACATAATTGTTTCCCTAAAACTAATATTATGTCTTCAAAATTATTTTAAAAATTTTTTGAAGTATAAACAAGCTAAAATTTTACCTAGCAAGGGCATACCTTTGTATCGATACAGTTCTTATCCTTCAGGGATGAGAGACCACAAAAGTAAATGTGGTCATCATAATGAATTTACCACTAATGTGAACACTAATCTTTTCTCCCCAGAGAATATTTCTGCTATAGGTATTATCATTGAAAAAGGACTTTAATTCAAATATGTCTAATTACACGATAGGTTAATTCTATTAACTACAAAATCTCTAAGGGACTTTAACATTTTTTGACTATTAAATAAGTTTAAGTGGTCTAGCTAAATTGCTAATAATTGCCTTTCATTGCAAAGCAGAATCTATTTGATAAATCTGTTCTTCCTTCTGGAACACTAGAACAAAGACTTTATTTGAGGGTAATAATAATTTATTACAATTACATTTAATGCATGGTGATGATGCTAATATTTTGTATAGTCTGAGCTTCCCATAATGATTTCTTCCTTGGCTATTATCATTCTTGAGGGTAGGCAGAAAGAACCTACAATTAGTAATAAAATAAATAATGGTAAAAATAAATGGGATCCCTTACACATAACTGCAAGTAAGGCTTATTTGCAGTGTTGATTGTGTCAGAACAATTTTCTTTTCAACAAGGCAGTTTTTTATAATAGACAAATACTAGACTTTCTATACTTAATGTGTGATTATATAAATATGGTTATTTTTCTTTGATAAAGTGTAGGCATTGGTCTAGATACATTGGGATCAATTAAAATTGTTAAGAGTCATTGAATCTGTTAATTTTAACTATGTCTGAACATCTAATAGCCCTTGTTTATAAACAGGAATATAATATATACAGTTCTTACTCCTCTCTTCATATTAAAAATATTTCCCATTTTTCAACTTAAAGTATGTTGATTAATATTAACTAAGAATTCAGCACACAGCAAAAACATAAGGGAAAGATGGATAAATAGTCTCCTACCTAAAAAGAATTTCTTTTTTTTACATTCAAAATTAAGCATGGTAGCACATATCTATAGTAATCTCAACACTTGGGTGACTAAGGCAAGAAGTTAACACTTTTAAGGACTGCTTGGGTTATAAACTAAGCTTAATTGTCTTAAAAGGATCTTGTAAAGAACTAAAGTTAGAAAGTCCCCCATATATGTGTGGTATACATACTCCATGTTTGATTATGAGTTTTCCTTTTTCCTGGAGTTTAAACATTAATGAATGGTTCTAGTTCATGGAAATCGATAAGTCTAATGGAAGACAGAGTTACTATTATTCACTGTAAAGAATTACCTGGCACTGCTGTTGGAGGAAAAGATTGGGAACCAAAGGAAAAACTTTGATTTAAAAAAATCATGACTTTAGCATTCAGACACAATATGAGAATATTGTAGAAACTTAGAGAATTACAAGTAGGAAAAGTTCATGTAGAATGCCTAAGTGGTAGGGGTTCAAAGAAAAACAGGGAAAAAGTAATAATTACACACCTATACCATGTTAAGCAGATATTTGTAGAGGGAGCAGAAAATACTCCGTAACAGTAATTCATGCTAAATTACGTTTATTTAAAAGCAGAAATGAGAAGCTCAAGCTCAGCCTGGTCTACAATAAGCTCCTTTGGATGTCCGTGTGGTGATTTCTCAGAAAATTAGAAAACAATCTTCCTCAAGACCAAGTAATACCACTTTTGGGTATATATTCAAAGGATGCTCAATCATGCCACAAGGACATGTGCTCAACTATGTTCATAGCAGCTTTGTTTGTCATAGCCAGAATATGGAAACAACCTAAATGCTCCTTGATCAAAAAATGGATAAGGAAGATGTTGTTCATTTACACAATGTAATCCTATACAGCAGAAACAACAATAACAACAGCAACAAACCGACATCTCGAATTTTGCAGGCAAATTGATGGAGCTAGAAATCATCATTTTGAATGAGGTAACCAGACACAGAAAGACAATTATCACATATACTCACTCAAAAGTGGTTTTTAAACATAAAACAAAGAAAACCAGCCCACAAATTTCAATCCCAGAGAACCTAGACAACAAGGAGGACCCTAAGAGACACAAACGTAGATCTAATCTACATGGGTAGTAGAAAAAAAAAAAAAACATGATCTCCTGAGTAAATTGGAAGCATGGGGACCTTGGGAGAAGGTTGAAGGGGAGGAGAGAGGCAGGGAGGGGAGCAGATAAAAATGTAGAGCTCAATAAAAATCAATAAAAAAAAGAAAAAGAAAAAAGAAAAAAAACAGAAATGAACATTACTAAGTACCAGACACAGTAATAATGGAAGAGAAGGAATAAAAGACATTCATTAGCAAAAGTTGGAGTGGCTACACACATTTAATAATTTTATTGAGAAGTGAAGGCTATGCATTAAGCATATCTCCCAGGAAATGGCAATAAGCAAAAGGTGGAGACTATATAAAATGTGAAAACTCCAGTTAAGATCTTATTTTTCCTGTCTTCTCTTTTTCTTCGTTTTCTTACTCATGATGTTAATAAGGATATGAAAGGCCTGTTTTTTTCTAAAAGCAAGTAAAATGACTCTAATGAATGAAAGAATGTATGTAGGTTGTGAAAAGATGCCAAGTTAAGAGAAGAAAATGGAAGCTTCTTTTTTTAAGAAGCATTTCTCTAATTCTATCATATGGGCTTAAGTAGTGCTCAGTAAACAATGAAAGATCATGGAGAAGTGAAATGCATACATTTTATTAGCATATGAGGGCAATGGGGTCATAAACAGAAAAGAAGAAACAAGAGGCATGTATTACAAAATAAGTAAAACTTCTACTTTTAGGGTTACCCCATCATCACATGAAATGAAACATCCATGTAATTTATTCATAGCAACTGGTAATCAGCAAATACTAAGCCTCTTTCTGCATTGGGTAGTAAGGCTTGCACATATCTTGTCTGCAATTCTCCTAGAAACCTGTCCCTTCAGTATCCACACATTCTAAATATTTTAATAGCTTCAGAGTCAATGTGCTTGCCTCTTTTATGTTATTATTTAAGCTAGAATAACAGCAAGTAATTACCATTGTAATTTTTTTAAAGTTAATTTTAAAATTTGTTGGTAAAAGCAGATACATGCATTTAGACAAAGTTACTATAGATTTCAGCTATTTTTTTAATGATTAAATTTCAATCTTAGACTTTCTACTGTATGGGGACTTGAATAAAAAATGTCTGCCCTATAAGCTCATATATCTGAAGACATGGTGTCCACGTGGAGACACTGTTTGGGAGGTTTTAGAGCACGAAGGAAGTAGACAGAGCCTTGAAGGAGAAAGTCCTTTACTGGAGATAGGCTCTGAAAGTTTATAGCCAGCATGGGTGAGAAAGTAGGAATGTTTCCTCCTACCCTGCTGACGCTGTGCTTTCTATGAGCATATGAAATGTGATCAGCCACCTTGCTCCAGCCACATGCATGTATCCAGTATAGTCTGGAACCGTAAATCAAAATGAATACTTTCCTAGCTGCTTTTACCTCACAGATTATTTTTATGACAATGGAAAAGTAACTAATACATAAATCAGGATCAGGATTTTTGCTGTTAGGAACTGGACCAAACTGGTTTGGAGCATGTGGAGGACGCTGGTATGCAGAACTAGGAAATAAACGCCTTTGTTCTGTAAGCAGAGCAGAATGGGCTATCCTAGTGGGATAGTAGTAGTAAAACATACTGTGGAGGTCTACCTAAATCACGAGGTTTCTTAGGAGGGAAAAGTATTCTATTAGTACCAGGGTGAAGCAATTCATCTGTTATTTTTGTAAAAAAAATGTTGATATATTCTACAGATGTCCTGAGAACTTTCTAAGGATGAATTTCAAAGTAATGGACTATCTACCAAGAACATGGGAGATCTTTCCACTTTCTGGTGTCTTCTTCAATTTCTTTCTTAGAAGATTTAAAGTTCTTGTCATACAGAACTTCCACTGGTTTGGTTAGAGTTATTCCAAGATATTTTATGCTATTTGTGACTATTGTAAATGGTGATTTTTCTCTGATTTCTTTCTCAACAATTTCTCATCTGTATAAAGGAGGGCTACTGATTTTTTGAGTTAATCTTGTATCCTGCTATATTACTTAAGTTTATTTATGAATTGTAGAAGTTCCTTGGTAGAATATTTGGGGTCACTTATGCAAACTATTATATCATTAACAAATAGTGGCCGTTTGACTACTTCTTTTCCAATTTCTATCCCCTTGATCCACTTTTGTTGTCTTATTGCTCTAACAAGAACCTCAAGAACTTAATGAATAGATATAGTAAAACAGCCATTTTTAAAATATCCTATACTTATGCATATGGTACTCATAATTATTTAAGTTGGTCTAGCTAACAGTTAGTAGAAATGATAATACTTTATTCATTTGCAGTTTGTACATCCATTTTGGGTCACAAAATATCAACACTTTTATTTCTTAAATATCCTGGCAATGGAAAGGAAAAGGTATTTTATCATTATTCCAAGATATCAAATGTTAGGGGTAAGACTTGAACTTACGGGAGCTAATTTCAGCCTCTCTTTTCCTATTTAATACATTCCACTAGCTTTCTGCAAGGTGTAGTGGGTGACAGCAGCCAAGTGTCTCTATGTGCTAGATTCTGAACTGTGTGTCAGAGAGGTTTTTTTGCTTTATAACCTAATATCCAACCCATAGATTTAACTTGCTGTTCTTTAACGAATGGCAGTTCAATTTCAATGGCAGTCCTACAGAGCAATTGCAATTACACAAATAATCACCATTTACATTTCATATGCTACATTCTTAACAACCAGTAGTATTGGCACTTAAAAAAAACTTACTAGAAAAACATTTGTTCTGTTTTTGATCACAGGTAAATGACTTTGCAAAGTACAGAAAATGATATCTGTGCAGCAGCAAATGTTCCGTCTCTTAACTGTTATAAAATGTGAAGAAATAAATCTGAAATAAACTTTGGCTCTCTTTACCCTATCATCTAATGTTTTCTAACACCAAACTATTTATAACTTTGTACATTCTCAGCATTATTCTGAATTATGCATGCTTCCTCTTGATAGATCTAAATTAAATGAGTTAGATGACTGTAGCTTTATTTTTTTTTCTTTTCAATGGTATTTTCTTTCTAAAATGTCAAAGATCATTTAAAGGGATTTGGCTGTTAGTGATTCAAACATTCCTCAGAATTAGAGGACATCAACTAAAGCTTTTAGGTTGTTCCTTCAATTTATGTCTTAAAAAATGTTGTTGCTCCCTCCCTACATTCAAACCATGAAAAAAAAATTACAGTGTGTGCATCACCTTGGAAGCACATTTTATTTGAGTAATACTCATTCATTTTAGACAACATATGCCATCTTATTTTTAAAATGCTTTCAAGCACATATTAAAAGGCTACAAAATACAACTAACCATCATTTCTTTTCCTTTCCATTTTATTTTGTTACTAATGATTGATAAATACACATATTTAAGTTTTCCATTAAAATACCAATATATTAACAATATAACTCGTTACTTAGCTAGTTTTAAAACACAGATGTTTCACTGGGAGAATAAAAAGTTAAAGGTGTGCTTTAAATTGTTTTTATTCCCTGATAAGAACTTTTATTGAAACAATAATAATTTTTAGTTGTTACAGGAATGTACTGTGTTGGAGTTAAAATACAAGTTACTAAAAGCAAGTAATAATTTTATTTCAAGAAACATATAAAAGTATTGTGTTTTCTAAGATACCTTCTTTGGATTTTAAAAGAAATTAAAATCAGTTCATAATTATAACATAAATATGTTTGGTCACTTGCATAATTTAATGCAGAATTGGTTAAATTCTATAATAATCATTTTTTGTTTGGAATATCTAAGCTGAAGAGCAGTTAAGGTGATAATATTCCACATCTAAATAAGTACATAGGTATTTGACTGGTTATTTCTGACACAGAACACTCCTGAGACACACTAAGAGCAATTACTTTGCTGCTGAATTTATGATACCATTGATGACTGGAGATTCCTCATGAATAATAGTGGTAGGAAATGTCCAGAACTCTTACAAAGGGAAGAAAAGAGGAAGGATAATAGGATAATTGTCATGTTTCTTCTCTAAGGAGTCTTAATTATTTATAATTTGCAGAGATTCCTTCCCTGTTTTTACAAATGTGTGTGTGTGTGTGTGTGTGTATGTGTGTGATTATTAAAATATAAAGATGAAGATTGGTTCTCAAATTATTCACAAAATCAGATGACAACATAAGGCAATTTCAGGAGTTTCTACCCTTAAGAAATTTCTAAGAGAATCTGAATGTAAGAATATTGTAGTCAACTCCTTAGCTCACAGAAAAGAATTTGCAGTCAGCCTTGAAACCATATCCACACAAATAACAAAATTGGACTCAACAGTTTTTATTTATGTGTTTTTGTACATACACATACATATCCTATCTATCTCCTCTGTGTGTGTTCATGTGTGTGTGTGTGTGTGTGTGTGTGTGTGTGTGTGTGTGTATAAATAAAATCAAGGAGAAACAGGCTATCAACTTGAGGGTGGGGTGATAGGGTGGGCTATAAAATGGGTTAGCTGGAAAAGACTGGACAGAAGGAAGAGAGGGTGGAAAGTGATATGACTGCATTTCAATTAAAAACATTTAAAAATAAAATAATGAAAAAAGAAGAATTAAGCCAATTTCAAATATTTATATAATTCATTTTGTTCTCAGAATGTTTAGTCAACACAAACCAATTACTTAGGAGAAAGCAATCTGTGGGTTAAGGAACATTTATAAACAACTGCCTGTCATTGGCAAAAAAAAAAAAAAATTCTGACCTTGTTTATTATTTCATTACTACAATTCTAAGACATTTTAAATTTTATTAGCATTATTCAAGACACAAAAGCCATATAAATGCAAATACTTCAAGATGTACTAAGAATCCCTTCATTATCTAAAAAATGACCCTAATCTGTTCCAATATCCCCTTTACCTCCCCTAAACAGCTTACATTAGATAAGAGTGATTGAAAGTTCAACTGAAATAGTTGAGTGGATTTTTTGTTTATGGTGATGGTGATGGGGAAGGAGAAAAACATGATGAAAATGTATTGTGTAAAATACATTATAAAACCCCATTAGCCTTACTAAACTTTCATTCTCAATATTTTACATGATAAATACAATTGATATGGATTCTATAAAAATGTTATAAGAGTTTTCAATTTTAGAACCTAGACTTCGGAGCCCTAAAAAGTTAGAGTGATTTAACCATAAAGGGACATTAAAGGAAAACTCCTAGTGAAGAGAATAAAACCCTCGCCTGGATGGAGACTTAACAATCCACTTAGACAAGGTCAGTCGCCTAGGAAATGACTCATCTTAATCCACACAAAAGGATAGGCAAGATAAGTCATCCTCCACAAATTTTCACTCCGTAGTTCGCTACCTTACAGACTGCATGTAAGCAGCTTCCTATGCCAGTTTTCTTTTTTGAACCATTGAAAAAAGCATACAATCCACCTTCTGTCCTTTTAGTTCTTTGTGACAGTTTTTTTTTTTTTTTTCTTAACACCTTGTGGTTCCCAGGTTCCCAACATTTTGTGCTTCCTTACTCTTTCTCCAAAGACTCCATCCCTGTGGTGGGCCTTCTGGTCTCACTCCCATGATGTCTTAACAGGCATATATTTTTGTTTTCCTTCTTCTCTTCTTTTGCCTTCTCCTGACCAGTGCTGAGGTTTCTAACTTTCCTTCAATGACTCTTATCATTTTAAATTCTAAAAAATAGTGTCCCTGCTTCCATTTGAGTTAATTCCTAAATTATTTTATTAACAACACTAAGATCCCAGGGAGGGAAACCTGATTTTACTTCTGTTACTAAAATTAGCTACTTGTCCTCAATTGGTCAAATCAAGATAAAATATAGTGGAAATCAGAGAACAGGATTTGCTCAATGTAACCACTTTGGTGAGATGAATAAATAAGAAAACCCTCATAAATCCCCACATTAGCTCTCTAAGGTACAAATTCAGTAGAAAGAATTTAGGGAAAATGATGTATTCGCAGGTTTATGCAATATGGGCTGCGTAGCCCAACATCAAGGCATGCTGGAGAGGTGAAAATCACAGCAGTGTTTCAGATCATTAAGCTTCCATGTCAGCAGTTCCCATCTGGCCCTGGAGGACTGAAAGATTCTACAAGAACCACTGGTATTTATTTCATTTTGAAGGTTGAAGAATCTAGTTCTGATATATGCGGAGGATGTCATCATCAGCAAAAATAGCAAGAAGGCACTCACCTTCTCTTCTAGAAGGCAAGCAGGCAAAGCAACGCTGTTTTTACCCAGACATTCTTTACCTGGGCCACTGCCAGAAGTGCCACACACTCTGAAAGAAAGCCTCTCTCTCTGATTTAATCTGTTCTAGTGATGTCCTTACAGATCCATCAAGATATATGTCTCTTAGTCACACCACATCTAATTAAATTGTTAATCAAGATTATCACAAGTCCATCCCTTACTAATTTGATAATCATATTTTCTTATGTAATACTTCCCAAATAAAAACAGTAAAAGGAAATAAGTCTGCCTAAAAGATAAACTATCCCATGCAACCGAAAATATATTGTTCTTGGACTAGAATAGAAGGAAAGTTTTTTAAAAATATTCTGTCTTTTAATACTCATGGCTTAAATATAATACAGATTTTATAATGTTGACATTATTTCAATAAATATTTTATTATATGGTAAATAAGTAGAAAAATACAAATATTTAGTTGGTTTACACACATATATATATATGTAAACATATCCTTGGAAAAATGGGACAGAATCACTCATGGATATTATAAACTTAATTTTTAAAACTGTGTATATGTATTTAGCTGTTATTAAAACTACATTCTTCCATTACTCCTTCAACAAATTGTCTACATCAACAACAATCTTAGTACTTTATCTACAGGGTTAACCTACACCTTCACTCATGGGACATTATTGTTGTTTTCCATTAACCTTAACCACTGGACATGGTAATACCATGTGATACCATAAAACACAGCCTGAAATTCAGGCATATTCATCACCTCCATTGTGAAGCAGCATTCCAATTTTCCTATATTAGTTTGGATCAACAATGCCTGTTAACACAAATTCATTCATAAATTTGACTAATGAATTCAGGAACCCAGAGACGTGGTAGAAATTTTAGCTTCCAGTAGAATGGAATGTGTGTTGTGTCTGCTGGAAGATCTAATTCATTCATAAATTTGACTAATGAATTCAGGAACCCAGAGACGTGGTAGAAATTTTAGCTTCCAGTAGAATGGAATGTGTGTTGTGTCTGCTGGAAGATAGACTGCCTTCTCTGGAAACAAGGCTTCGAGGCCAGCACAGCATATGATTGTGGGACTAGAACACAAGGATTTTGCTAGGAGATCACCCAGGAATAGTTGTCATATTGAAGACTCAAGGACCATGTCAGCTGCTGGCAGGTTTGGAAATCTATAAGCAAGGACAACCTTTCTGAATAGAACCCATGTTGTTGAGCCCACACATAAACACCATCTCTGGCAACTTGGTGGCAGTGCTCATAACCATTTTGCAATGACAGGAATGGCTGAGAAAAGTGTTGGTTACTTCTCAGAAAATGAAGCATTCTATTTGCTTGATTGTCAAATTTCCCCTCTGTTGGTATTATTTTTTAGTCCATGTTTACAAGAGGCAAAACTTATCTTCACATATTTTGCTCACTTGGAGAGCTCTGTTCCCACCAATACCTTCTCTTCTACTTTCGCAGAAGACAATTTCCAAATTCCTGACCACTCAGTCCAATTATTGGCTGTAGTCCATACATGTCTATATATATTGCATATCTGGCTACTTTTCCTCACAATAAAAATGCCTGACCATAAGAACTTGACTTAAATTCTGCCTACTGTGAAGATTTTTATTTACCGCACTCTTGAAATTTGTTCCCAAATGTACCTGTTCTGCTCAGCTGGCCACTTCTATTTGGTGCCGGTACAACATGTAGAAAATATTTACAAACTCTTCCTAGTCCTCTTTCCCTTAGTCAACCAATCACAGAGCATACAATATGAGGTCATAGTTCTTGATGGCTCTCAAAACTCAAACTATGCCACTTTCCCTGTCTCTTAAGGTATCCAAGTTTATTCTTTGGGGCTCAGATAACACCTCACTCATGGTGAGCATTCAGGTCACATGGAAACTAGATGGTACATTATTAACCACTTGTTTTCCATGAGGGCACATTTAAAATTGGCTTCATCTTTCAGGTCTTGAAATAAGGTGAAACTAAAAAAGAAAGCAAGAGGTATGCACAGCTAAGAATTCCTGAGCAAGGGTATGATCTAGTCCACCAGTGATTCAACTCTCATTGTTCCTTGAGGTGTTCTAACAAGTTGCCGTATCTTTTTGAAATTTCTTCCTGAAAAGATTTCCCTCTCTCTGGCACAAGGCACAAACTTTTTTCCTTCTCTCATCATGAGAAAATTTTAAATTTTGAAGCCCATCATTTGTAACAGTCTCAAAGGCAAAAAAAAAAAAAAGGAACACAAGTAAATCTCATTAGAATAAATTTGTTCCCTCCAGGATAATTACAATGAGATCATAAATTCTATGAATATATTTAAAATAAATATGAATTTACAATGTCATTGTGTAAAATTCAATAACTTATCAAAAAATGTGAGAGTTTTCATTAAAATCCTTATACACATATAGAAAACTTTCCCAGGGCTCAGATGTCTTTTTGAAAAATAATCTGATTGCAGCTTTAAAATATATTCCCAATTTTCTAGGTTTCAAGATTAAAATGTGCATTTAGCAATATTGAAACAAAAAAAGATAGAGGGGAAAGATTAACAATATTAAGGAATATCCTGATGTTAACCTCTGAAAACACTACCAGAGAAAATAAATTAGCCAAAATGCTTTTAAGACAAATTTATAATTTTCCTCCATGCAGTATGTGAAAGCTATAATTGATCAAAGTAATTGCTTTACTATTTTATGCTAAATAAAAGACTAAATTTCTGTAGACACATGTCATGTGTTCACCATGGGAAAAACCTTTATTAGGAATTAATATCTGAAAAAAAATTTAAATATCTAAACTGTTTGAAAACCTGAGGTAATCATCAATACCAAATCAGTTTTATCTATTTGTGAACAGTAGATGGTTTTTCAGTGCTTTGAATGTGGAATAAATCAACAGAATAAAATATACAATGAAGTCCAATTTTAAGACATTTGATTATAGTGGAAGTAAAATAAAAAAAATCTGAGATTTGTGGACATCAAAAGTAGAAATCAAAGTCTGAATGAACTACCATGGTCAACTTATGTATTACTCAAATAGAAAATAAGCACTAGAAATTAGGTAATGGTGACCACAGAACAATTTTATAATAGAAATTAGAATATTATAATGTCAAAAGATGTTGATACCCCTCCAGACTGGATGATATTAAAAAAGCAGCCATCAGTCAAGCCTGAGTCTATGACACAGAATATTTTTAAATGGGAAGTCCTGTGTCATCCTGTAACCTTATTTCAGTGTTAAAGAGTAGAGAGTGTCAGCATGGAATTTTTCTTGTTTTCAGAAATGTGTTATTTTATTAGTGTTAAATTTCTATTTCCCTGTGGCTTTTCTATTTGCCTATGACTTGTTTGGCCTCTGCAGAATGTATTTCTATAACTTACATATCAGATAGTCTTGATTTTTATTCTACTCAATTTTGCCAATATATTGAGAACTGCAATTTTTAAACATTTGTCTAAATTATATCTTTAAACATATAAAACGAAGGAAGCAAGATACATTGGTGCAATTTACTAATGCATTTTACATTTGAATTTTATCATGGTAGCACATGTTTTGTCTTTAATTAATGCATGTGGTGGACATACAATAACTGTAACTCTTTGATAGAATATTGAACATGAGTGATACTCTGTGTTCAATCTCTAGAAGTAAAAACCCAAGGGTTTTAAATAGAAGTAGCATAAACTATCTTCAGAAAATTGCATGGTATGAGAATACCGGTGAGTGATAAATTTGTAGGCACACTGTGTCAGGGAGAGTAAGACAAGGGCCAAAGGCACACCGCCAATGCTACCAACCAAGCACTAATTTTTACAGACTTATACATGGCAAAAGAAAATAATTTTAGGATAAAGTAGCATGAAGCAGAATTGTACTTTTTTTAGGAAAAAAAATTAAGACATATTTCAGCTTGGGGCTGATACTCAGTTTCAGAAAAAGAAATAGTACACACCCACAAGATTAGGTGTGGGCTTCCAAGAATCTTCATTGGGCAATGTGGTTTTGGTGGCTTCTGAAGTGACTATATAAGATTTGATGAATATACTTTTCTGTTTTAGTGAAAGACATGGAAGGTGGTTCCTGATGTAGATTAATGGGATTGTGATCGATAAAATAAGGCCTACATTTGCAGAAGTTTTGGGAGAAGTTAAGGAACTTTTATTTTAAACAAAAGTTAATTGTTATTTGAAAATTCAGAACAAATATCTGAGAGAAGAGTAAGCCCATGCTGGAGATCATGTAGGCTTACTAGTTCATTATTACTTTAATAGTTTGTTTGACTGTGTGTCTTCAGAAAGGAAATATTTTCTGTAGACATTTTTTCCCAGCAAGTACTGAGAATGTGCTTGAGTGTCAGCTAGCAGGATGCTTCAACCAGATTACTCTCCCAGTCCATCTCCTCCTAATTTCCCCAATGTTTCTATCTTTCTCAGATTTATTATGATTTTTACATATATTCATAATTGAAAACAATATTTTTTATTCTTAATTACAAAATAGGAAATTCATTTATTTCCACCCCAGTCATATACTAGCTAATATCTAGTCTCATATATCGCAAAGACCTACATGGTTTCAAAATCTCCATTTCACTTGGCTTGTGCTTTAGAGATCTCTGTCCCAATTGCAAAAACAACTCTTTCTCCTGACCCAAGAGATTTCAGAATTGCACACATTCCTTCTCCAGTTCATTTTCTTATCAATATGTTGCACAACTTATAATTGGTCTTACTAATAAAAACCCAGAACCACATATTGGGATAAATGTTGAAATATCAGAAAAAGAATAGAGTAAGTCACAGACAACTCTTACATTCTTATCTTCTCAGCCAAAAAAGGGACAAAATACTCTCTCTCCCTGCTTTATATTCCTCTCTCCACCCAACTATTATCATCTCCTGGCTGTACAGACTCGAGACCTCTATTGTTAACTAGTAGCTAGCCATGCCCTCTGATCTTCAGGCAAGTTTTGTTAGAGTACAAACAAGATATCACAACATCAGTCATCAAATACACCTGTTTTTAACAATTGTTTTTGTTTCACAAAATTGGCTGCTAGGCTTCTTAATATTTCAAGTTGTGTGAAACATCTTTGTGCCTTTATAGAAATAGCAGCCTTGAAAACTCAAACTCTTGAAGCAATCACTAACATTCTGAGCTTTAAGGAGTTGCAATGGTTTATCATAACTGCCTGAATATCTTATTAGAGGCTCAGTGGGAACCTTTGCATGCCAGTCTGCTAAGACCTCTGTTTCCTAACCATGACAAAGAGGGCTAAGGCAACTATCAAACTGACCCCAACACAAGGCACATGGGTTACAAAGTATCATTCACTCTTCTTAGAGAAAACGAATGGTTAGATTCTTTGATGTCAATGAAAATAATCTTTGACTAGGTTCTATCCATCATTTTTTCAATCTGTCTGTTTGTTACAGGATTTTGTGATGCTAACTATTGTGGCTTATCATTGTCTCCTTTTAATTACATAGCTTATTCACTAAGAACTTGACTGCCACCACAGAATAGAAATAAAATTATCTAGACAAACAAACCTGTAGGTGATGTTTAAATTTGTATTTCTTGTCTCTACATGAAACCATAGAGGTATTTAATTTATTTTCTTCTCTTTTGTTCACTTTCTTTTCCCTTATGACACTCAATACAGAAAACACCTGCAATTAACTCATGTTGATAAAGAACTGTCTGCCTCTCCACTTCAAGTATATCATTATAGGGTAACATAACTTACATGTTAAGTTCTTCAAATATGCATGGGAGCCTTTATTCAGATTTATTTCTCAAGAATTGCTGAGAATTTATTTCTCAAGAGGTATGCCTTGATTATCATTAAGAAATAAAAAACTGCTCTGAGCCTATGGCAGAGAAGAACAGAACTAGGCAGGGAAAGGTAGGCTGTATGCTGGAAGAAATAAGGGCAGAGTTAAGAGAGAAGTGATGTAGCCACCAGAGACAGATGCTGGGAAGCCAAAGTCATGTGACGATACACAGATTAATAGAAATGGATTAAATTAATATGTAAGTGATTAGCCAAAAAGATATTAGAGCAGTTATTTAATTAATATAGTTTCTGTGTGGTTAATTTGAGTCTAACTGGCCAATTTTCCTAAAAATTCGCATGCAACGTGGAGCCTTATATCTACATAAAAACCTGAAAAGGCTTAAAAATTAACTCTGGACACAAAAGAACAGAGTTAAGCATGGTTTGCTAGTGGCATTTTCTTGGATAGGCTCTGTTTGATAGAAGCAAGCAGAGATATGT
>NC_022010.1:64517147-64518502 GCF_000317375.1 Microtus ochrogaster
ACAGGAGTGGAGCATCGTGTCTCTCTCTGAGGCGTCTGCCCCTGAGAGGAGAGCTGTCGAGTCTCTGAGCTCACTTCCTCTTCCGCCCAGTATTCTGCTCCTCCCACTTACGTTCTAACCTATCAGGTCAAGCAGCTTCTTTATTAAATCAACCAATGACCTTCCTCCATCAGCCAGCATGACCTCTGGTTCTTTCAGGAGACAGAGCATTTGGATGGGGTTTGTGAGCAGCATGCTGCAGCTTGCGTTATGGCAACATGGACTGGCTGTGTGCCTGAAAGTGCAGCAGTATGTGTACCTCTCAGAGGCCCAAGCTTCTCAGCCTTGCTGGACTGGGTGAGGCATACAAGCAGAACTGTATTTGAACTAGTAATGCCACTGTTTAAGTTTTAGGAAATGCTTAGCATTTTAAGAAGTACTCCTGGACAGTAAGGAATTACAGATACATAATAGAACAGATTCAGACATAAAAGACCTCTAAATGGGTCACACTATTGGATAAATGTATATAACCTTGAAAGAAAGAAGGAAAAGAGTATAGAGAGTTATAAAAGGAAATAAATGGTTTGTAAATATTAAAACAAAGTTTTTAAAGGTGGTAAAAAAAGTACACATAAAGAAAGAAAATACACAGTCTGAATTATGGTGTACCAATATGTTTTCTTTGAATTTTTTGACTCTGAAGGGGATAAATACAGAGAGACTTTTCCTTTTATGGATTGCTAAACTAAACCTACATATATACTTTCAAGGTATCTTGATTTCAAAATATGGATCTAAGAATATGCTGCTTTGGAAAAGAGGTTCTTTTTTTGTTTCCACAGAGGATGAGAATGTGTGGATTGCATCCAGACTAATGTGGTTTGATGGACCAAGACCCCTGAAAGGTTGCCTTGAACACTCCTCAAAAAATCACTGCAGCAATAAACAGCAGGAAGCAGTTTGGAGAAACTATGCCCATATTACCAAATATTGTTTATAAATGTTTATTTATATTTAAAGGGGACATGCTATAGATATGTGCATTGGTATGGATCTTGATTTATTGATACAAATTTTAGGTCAATTTTGTTATATGTATGTATATGTGTGTATATATTTATTTCTGCTCTTGATTAAGGTATTGTGATTGTGCAGCTCATTTAAAATGTAATATACAATTAAGACATGTAAGTTAATAGATAATCATCTATAATAGTAAAGCTTGTAGTTATGTTAGTTAGTATATGATAACCAGTTGTATAGACATTCTTCAAACCTTTCAAAGACTAGAGAAATATATCATTCTGGAGTCTTTGATGGAGTCAAAGAATTTATAGTTATAATTATAGTTTTCTTTAGTTATTATAAATGAT
>NC_022010.1:64518882-64534526 GCF_000317375.1 Microtus ochrogaster
ATCAATATATAAGAGATTATCCAATAAGAAGCTAGTAATTTAATTAATACAGTTTCTGTGTGATTATTTTTGGGGCTAAGTGGCCAAGTGGCCTCCTCCTAAAAAAATTCTATCTTCTTCAGATACAAAAGTCTCTTTCAGAAAATACACATCATGTAACTATGTTAATAATGTCATTTTAAAATCACCATATATATCAGGTTGTCTCAACAGTAACCATAGGAACCATTAGATTTCAGGAATGTGTCTGTTCTTTGTAGTACCTACTCTGTGCTGAGGGCTGTAGATACAGAGATTAAAAATAGAAAGGTTTACTCAGAAATCTCATTTACACTTAGGAAATCTAACAGTGTAAATAGCTGACGCCATGTCTTTTATTAATTGTTATGTAGATTTTGAGTATTTTCAACCATTCTGGAAATGCTATGATAGTCTTCCATTTTATTGAAGGTACAAATGTGTTTCATGATGAATCTAACACTTTGTCTAGATTTGTGGAGCTACCAGACAGTGCAATCAAGAGTCAACTAACCAATTTTTAAAATTCGTGCTCTTTCCACTATATCCAAATGTATATTGTAGATACTGTATTATGACTTTACCATGTTAGAGTTTCAGGTTTTGGCTTGAGGAACTTAGGGAAACTTTCCTTGAACCAACACATTTTTCTAAGTCAAACACACTATCTAAAGAAATTTTTATTCTATTAAAAAAAACAAAACTTCTCATATGTCTTTTACATTTTCATTTTTTTAACAGAAATTTGTTCATCATTTAAACAATAAAGACCTTTAAGAAAAGTAAAAGTTGCAGTAGATCAAGAAGTGATTAATTTGATTGAGTTATGTGTATTTATTTGAAGCCCCCACCCCTGCTGCTTTACAAGAATCCTTTGTGAACCCTGTAGATTTCTTCCAATCCAAAATCAATGATTTGGGTGAAGATTTCTTCCAATCCAAAATCAATGATTTGGGTGAAGGTATAATTTTTATTTCTCTGTAAGAAAGAAATGCATTACCAATAAGAATTAAATGAGTTAAATTTACTAATGAATGTGAACAAATGTGATGAATTGCTCTAGAAAAGGGAGAAGAAAAGTAAACAAACACAGTATAGTAAATAAACTGTGAGAAAGGGAGACGATTTCAATTCAGTGGTTTCAACAGGGTGCTAAGATTTGCATGTCACAGTTCACAACAAAATAAAGACCACGTATGAGGGAGCCACAAAGCTTAATGCTGTATAAAGTTTGCAGTTCAGAAGTTGGAATTCCAAAATTAATCAGTTAATCAGTTTCAGCCCTTTGACCTGAAAGGAATAATCATGCCAGAAACATGCGTCAATGAGATAGTTTTAAGAAAAAAACTGAAGAACCCAGGGCCAAGTCCATTCCTTTACAAGAACTTGCATCTAGAGGAAGGGATAGGGATCCTACTAGAGCTACACAAACCCCTTTAAAGGACAATACCTACATCAGCCTAGCTACTGTATGTTTGACCCAGGCTATTAGAACTTCCACACAAATACCTGGCAGAGGAACCTTGGGGGACACAAAGATATTATAGTCATTCCATTTTGCTATAGGTAAAAGTGGAGAGAATTTACTACATTGAAAATGACACAGCTGCTTACTTGAGATAATTTGATGCAAGCAATTTAAAAATCAATTTGTATATTTTAGCTCCAGAATATTTCTACTCATTTTAGTTTAATACATTTTCTTTTAGACTTACTGACAAACCTAACGTTCTAACGAAAAACTGTTATGAAAGGAACGTGAAAAGGAGAGCCATATCAAAGTATGTGAAACTGATATTGTAATTCATATATGGTAATATTAGGAATAACTAAAATACAATTTTCTCATTATTTTGTCACAGTTATCTTACATTAAATGAGTGTGTGGGAAGCGTAGAGCAGCATAATTGATACAACAGCCTGGTATGTCTACGTTGTATAAGGAAAAGGAGAAAAATGTAATATTTTTCCTTAGAGTCAAATTTGGCTTAAGAGTAGAGATCATGATCTAGTTGCTGAGCAAGATTACAATAATTAACCAAGAACCCAATACTTAGCAATATCTAAACAAGTGCGAAAAAGCACACAAGAATTGAGATAAGACATGAGTCTCTAAAGTCATATTTGCTGAAGAGTGTTATAAAACACAGTGGGGAGTTATTATATAATCTATCTATTTTAAAAGAGTCCATATCAGGCTAAAGTATCCATAAGTATCCATTTCCCGAAGCTGGTAAATGTGCTAGAGTTTTCAAGATAGACAGAACCAATGAACATAGGATTCCCTGAATTCTAAAGTGACTGTGGGCTGCACTGTGCCCTCGCCATTTTTTTAGAATTTTTAAAATACAGTATTTATTTTTTCATTTTACATAGCTATCCATGTGTTCACTCACTCTCCTCCTCCTGCCCCACCCTTTCCTTTTCAGCTCCCCCCTCCCCTGCCATGTCCACTCCTCAGAATGGGTAAGGCTTTCCATGGGGAGTCTGAGATTTCATTTCCAGGCAAGACCAAGGCCTTCGCCCCTATAGCTACGCTCAGCAAGGTATTCCTCCAAAGAGAATCTGTGGGGCCAGTGACAGTGGAACAATGATCTGTCCCTAGTGCTTGCCCCTAATGGTTTCTTGGAGCCCTGGTTTTTCTTATAGCAGGGAGAAGATACCAAAGCTTTTCCAGGTGTTGGGAAGTTCTGCTCCTGTCCTTGTCAAACTCTGGTGCTTCCAGATACATCCTTGTTTTCATAGTCTTTTGTCTGCTTCTGACACCAGCTCACTGAGTGCCACCTAGCAGTGCTGGGCAGGGTTCTCAGAGCCTTATGGAAGGGAGGTAGAAACAGGCCTCTGCCTTGAGGGAATTTTTTTTTCTGGCCTACTTTTGCAAGTATCCCATGAGCTCTAGTGGTATCTTTCCGTGGAACAACCTTCTCTGCCTTTTGTGGCTGCTATAGAAGAGAGGCCTCCAGAAGCCTTTGTGGCAGAAGGATACCCAGTTGCTCCTCGTGGTCTCCCATGTGTTTGTAAACACCAGAAATCCCTGGCATAGGCAGAAAGACCGCTGCACAAAGTGAAGTTGGAGATATTGCCCACTCAGAGTATCATAAAAAGACAGATTTTTAAATTTTAATTTATTGTGTATTATATTCAACTGCAGTTTACCCACCACCTCTTGTCTCAGTTCACCACACATACCTCTCCTCTCCCCGAGATCCACCTTTCTTCTGTTTCCCTTTAGAAAAAGGCATGGCTCCCACAATGTCAATCAAATATGGTGTATCAAGTTACAATAAGACTGGTCACATTCCCTCATATTAAGACTAGATGAGGCAACTCAGGAGGAAGCTAATGGTCTCCCAAACAGGCAAAAGAAGCAGAGACAGCCCCACTCCCACTGTTAGGGGTCTTAAAAGAATACCAAATAACATAACCATAATATAATATACATGCAAAGCAGAGGACCTAGGTCAGACCTATACAGGCTCCCTGAATGTCGGTTCAATCTCTGTGAGACACTTTGAAACCTGGTTAGTTGATTCTGTGTTTTGTTTTGTTTTGTTTTGTTTGTGCTTTTGACCCCTCTAGCCTCTGCAATCTTTTAAACTCTCTTTTCTGCAGTATTTTCTGAGCTCTGCCTAAATTTGGCTATGGGTCTCTGCATCTACTCTTATCGGTTTCTGGATGAAGCCTCTCTGATGACACTTTTGCTAGGCTCCACTCTATAAGTATAGCAGAGTATCAAAGGAATTATTCTATTGACTTTTTTGTTTGGTCTATACTAGGTCTCTGGGCTATCCAGATTCAGGTTCCTGGACTTCCAGGGAGTGTCAGACATGGGCTCCCTCTGGTGGCATAGGTCTCAAGCTGGACCAGTCATTGGAAACACCTTTACCACAGCACATCTTGCAGGCAGGACAAATTATAGGTCAAAAGTTTTTGTGGTTGGGTTTGTGTCCCAGTCCCTCCACTGAAAGCCTTGCCTATTTGCAGAAGATGGCCAGTTCAGACTCCTAATCCCAATTACTAGGAGACTTTGCTAGCCCCCCCCCTTGTAGATACCTTGGTTTTCCATTGCAATAAGTTTATAACTTGCCCCCAAGTACGCCCCCACCATTCCAGTTGTCTTTCCCTCTAGTCTTTCCCTCCATCCCCTCCACTGGATCTCTCCTGTTCCCATCCCCATTCATTCCCAGTCAACCTGCAAAATCTACTCTTATTTTCCCTTCCCAGAGAGATTCATGTACCCTCCCGCCTCTGCATGAGCTCCCATGTTCCTTACCCTCTCAGTCTGTGAATTCTAATATTATTAACCTTTACTTAAAAGCTAATATCTACTTAGAAATAAGTACATACCATGCTTGTCTCTCTGGGTCTAGGTTGCCTCGTATGATTTTTCTTCTAGTTCCACCCATTTGCTTGATAATTTCATGATATACTTATCTTTTTTATATACTTGTATAAAACCCATTGAGTAATGCACCACATTTTCTTCACATGTTCTTCAATTGAGGGACACCATGGTTGCTTCTGGATATCACAAATAAAGCTGCTATAAAAAAAAAAAACATAGATGAGAAATTATCCTTTGGGTAGTATGGACTATCTTTTCACTATATGCCCAGAAATGGAATAAATGGATCTTGAGGTAGATCATTTCTCAATTTTATAAGAAACCACCATAGTCATCTCCAAATCAATATGGTCCAAATTTGTTCTGCCACCAGCAATGGAGGAGAGTTCCTCTTGCTCCAAATCCTCTCTATCATGAGCTGTCACTTGTGGTTTGAGCTTTGTCATTCTGACAGGTTTAAAATGGAATCTCAGAGTTGTTTTGATTTGCATTTCCTAATGGCTAAGGATGATGAACATCTCTTTAAGTGTTTCTCAATCATTTAAGATTATTGTATTGATAATTCTCAGTTTAGATCTGTACCCCAGCTTTCACCTGGATTATTTGGGATTTTTTTTTTTTTGTTGTCTCGTTTCTAGAGTTCTTCATATATTTTGAATTTTAGCCCTCTATCAGATGTGGAGATCGTGAAGATCTTTTCCCATTCTGTAGGCTGGCATCTTGTCCTATTGACAGTGCCTGTCACCTTACATAGGCTTTTCATATGAAGCAGTGTTTACCTCTTCTCAGTAACTGGCTCATGCATGAGAGACTCCAGAACACAAACCCTGAAACCATAGCTCAGAATTCTAGGTCTTGTGGTTTAGTCTGCTAACTTTTTTACTACCTCTCCCAAAACAGTGCAATAAACTTTTTGGGTTAATAGTAAAAAGAAATCAAAGGTCAAATACATATTTAGATAATATAAAGATGCACATATAGATACTTAGATGGAAATTGAGAAGGCATTTATCAACAGATTTGGCACATAATCTTATTGAGGCTGTGAATTTCCATGACAAATCATCTACAAACTGGAGACATTGGAATTTTGGTAGTATGGTTGAGTTCACGTCTCAAGGTCTACACGCCAGCAAGGTTTTTGAGTAATTTCCAGTCAAGAATGAAATGACTTAGAACCCAGAGCAACATACTCTTGCTAAAGGTGTTGGTGTCTAAAGGAAAGAAATTCTGAAATTATGAAATCTAACAGGAGGTCCCAGCTTCCAGCAAAGAGGGAGGAAAAGCATTCTTCTTTCACACAGCCTTTTAATTTATGTCTGATCTGCTAGTTCATTACTGAAGGATCTTAGCCACTGAATCAATGGTCCCACCTCCAAACTCTTCTGAAAATACCTTTGCAGACACACCCAAAAACGCTTTACAGTTCCTTAATAAAGTCAAAGAAGTGCCTGAAATTAACCAGCACTGGTAACTTTAGAACTGAACCTCAATAATTCTCTGACATACCCTCTCCCCAGCTCTGTTGAACTTTCCATGAACTCTCTTGAGGATCACACTGCCTAGATAGCAAACTTTTCAGAAGATAAATCAAATGAGATCGAATTGACATACTGTAAATGGGACAGACTCTACTCCCCACTTCAGAATTTAAGAAAACCCTGCTACAGGTGACTCAAGAGCCCTATCTGTTTGCTTTCACTGAAGCATGCATGCCTACTGACATCACCCCATCATACTGTGTGTTCCTTTGTCTCACTCCCTTAAATTATAATCAAGGCAACAATTGTAAACAAATTTAAATAGCTTGGCAAAGACAGAATAGCTTCTGCTCATATGATTGAAGTTCAACTAGTTTCTACTTGGAAACACATCTTCTAAAATTGGGACTTCTTTTTGTTTACATAGTGTGCTTACATTTTTATTTCAAAGGCAGCAATTACAAGTGGAAATGTTAATAATTTTATGCTTCTTGATTGCTCTAGGTAAACCCTAGATAAAGGCATGCTTGCCTTAGTAATGATATAAAATGTGCAATTATATGACACTTCACATTCTGTTGCATATATATTTTCTGCTATGTTAGAGCAAGGCTTATGAAAGAAGCAGGTTTCCAATACAGAAAACATATTTAATTTTGTATAATGAATCACTCTGATGCTGATAAATGCATTTGATGAAATTTTATCAGGTCTCACCACCCACCCCCTCTTTTGATTCCATAACTTATATTCCTTGTAAACAAAACCTGCATCCATTATTTTAAAAATTGTTTTTCAATTAAGCTATTTCCTTTTGAAGTCAAAACAAACCAATTAAAAGTAATTCTTAATTATTTTAAGAATACCCCTATTTTTCCACTTTAAAATAATTGCAAATAGTTGCTTGTCATAAAACAAAATCTTCAAAGCATTCAGAATTGTATTGATCTCAAGAATTTCATAAAAATTAATGTTTCTCTACATACCTTCAAAATGTCTAACAAAACTTTTTCTGAAATGAAATTGTTACCTTGATGACAACAATTTTCACGAATGTTAAGCATGCAAATATTAGTAGTTTATATATGCATATAGAACTTAAATATGTATTTCTAAAGTTCTATATAGAATGTGTACAAGTAGACCCACTAGAATGACTGAAATTCTAGAGGTATATCAGCTATTAAAATTATTTCTGAAATTATGTACATAAAATATGGAGGGACCCAAAGGTTATTTTATAAAGAGTCTAACTAAGATTGGTCACTAGTATTTGCCATTCTTGAATTCAAATTATACTTTGCCTAAATTATGAATTATAAAAACTTAAATTTATCTTTGAGATCACCAGAGTAAATAACTTCTAATATTAAACTCTGAAAATACGTAATAATAGGTAAATAATATATAATAATTACTGATGAAAGATCAAAACCTAGTACTTAGAAAAAACTAAGAACCAAGCAATCAGTGTAAATGTCAAAGATAGTGCATGAGGTATGTGAGCTGAATAAAAGAGACTAAGAACACTCAACAATAATCTTAAAAATTGTACTATTGTGTTTTCAGTACAGTAAGTGAAACAAAAGAGTAAGCTGTTGCAACTTTAGTTTGATGTCTAAGTAGTGGTTTCTACTAGTGGAATAAAACACCATGACCAAAAACAACATTGAAAGGGAAGGATTCATTTCAGCTTCCAATTCCATATCACAATCCATCTTCTAAAGAAACCAAGGCAGAAACTGAGGAAGGAACTAGAGAAGCTATGAAATAGTACTGCTTACTAAATTGTTCCCCATGTTATGAATAGTCTTTATATAAATACACATATATATGTATATAAATATACACACATGATTATATATAATACAATCACTTAGGAGCACCAGACCAGAGGTAGCAACACCAAAACTGATCTGTGCCCTCCCATATTAATCACCAATCAAGGGAATACCACACAGGCTTTTCTACATACTAATCTAGCAGGGGTATTTTCTCAATTGAAGTTCTCCAAAAATGACTCAGCTCATATGAACATAAAATCAGGCAGCACAATTGGGAGTTTTGTAGGGAGTAGCAAGAGGAAGTTTAAGGGCATCACATATAGGTGACAAGGCAGAAAAACAAGATGAGTGAGATGGATTGTATCCCAAATGTGCACATGTCAAAGGTTTGGAGAAAACAGACTAAGATTCAGAATCTGATGAAACTGAAGTCTAAACAGGTGGACTTTGAAATGATATTATATTACAAACAGAAGGAAAATTACTGCTTTTCTACACGGCTAGGGACATATTCTTAGCATTAACTACTTTTAAAAAAATAAATGTTAGAAATGAGTTAAAGACAATATGTTAGCTTGATGTGTAAAGCCTTTCAAGTAAATTGCACTATCAGTGATTTTCTCTCTTTTGTAAAACTGAAACAAAATAACTGTTGAGTTTTCAATGCCAACATCTCTCTAGACGGAGAGGGAAAGTGTCCAAGACTAATTTCAAACTTTAGCAAAGAAGAAAAGGAAATGGTGTTACATTTTACAGTTATCGGAAAATATCACTGGTGTGAGGTTAGACAGCTCTCTTGGCTTTCTTCCCTTCTGTTTTAGCCCTGAAACATCTGCCATTGATATATTTGCTACAACTAGGAATTGGTCCTTTCTTTTACCATTTTTTTCTCCATTTCACTAACTCTTATTTCCAATCTCCCTACATTTGTCTGAGTAAGTTTGTTTTTTAAGTTATACCTAGTAGTTCAACAGCCAAATACATTTAAAAATATTTTATGTATATAACATTATAGGACACATGACGTATTACCTATAGCTAAACTATCAAGGAAACATTCAATTTGGAATTGCTATATCATAGTAATCACATGGCATAATTATCAATTAACAAATAATTTATGAATTCAGCAAAGATATTTATGGGTACTAGCAGGAACCTGAAGTGTGAGAAGGACATGAAACATAAAAGGTATTAAGCTGATTCATAATAATATAAAATCTATGGCCTAAGGCAAAGAAAAGAGTATTTTCAATTTGAGCAGCATTTCTTTCACATGAGAGTGAGATTATAAAAGAAGGGGAAACAGACTTGATTTAAAACAAGTGGCCAGATGGAAAAATGTACCCAAATAACAAATTTAAAATAAATTCAAACACCAGGAACACCAGTGCAAAGGGTAGCTACTTACTTAACTGTTATGGGTGTTTTCCATCTATTGGGGTTACTTGTGTTTCCAATCAATAAGCACCTCTCTGAAATTCACCAGTTTAGGAAGTATATTTTTGAAGGTTTGGAAGAGGAGTTTAAGCATCTTTATTAAGAAAAGGAAGAAAGAGTGGAAGGTAAACATAAACATAATATTCTGTGCCTCCATGATCATTATGATAAAGGCTCAAGACCTAACAATATAACCAGCAGACCATCTGGCATGATGATCTTGCATGTTAATCTTGGACACTGTACTTGAGTCTTCACAAAGGTTAATAAAATAGTAAATGAACACACAAGCAAAATATCTCCATAAAACAAATAAAAATCAACACACTGACCTATAGGAAGGATGTTAGTGTTGCATGGTCTGTGTTGCTTCAGTACCTAAGCACTTTAATTCACCTTTCTTAATAAGCACCATCACCTAATCCTTATCTATAAAGATTAAAATAAGGCTACAACGTGATTAAGTTTAAATTTATTTATTTTCAAAAATGCCTTTACTAAATAAGAAGAACTATTTCTAATCTATTAACACACCTAGAGAACATTCCACAAGGGCTTAAGACAAATATTAGGTGCACATTCTCTCGATGCTGAATAGGCTAGTCTCCAGAGAGTGACTGGAATATAGTTTTAACAGAATGAAGCAGTTTACCTTGAGAGGGAGGTTGCATTTTAGGATCCTGTTTACAGTGAAAATCAGGCAACATGCAAGGCTTTCCATAGAGGCATATGTCTGAAAGAGGTATTTACTTGAGACCAGGTACAGCCAAAGAGAGAAAAATACAAAGTTATTCTGCTGGTGGTCATTCTCCATTATTGCATTTCTTCTGGGACCATGGCCGTACACTTTTACTTCCTTGTTCCTCCTTTTCTTTTCTACCAGAGTAATGGTCATTTCTTAGTGTGTTGTTATGAGAATGAATGGTCCTCTTTGGTATGAGAAACTTTGCATGTTCCCAGCTATTATTAATATTAAAATATGATTTATAAATTTTCTTCATAGTTGTTACCAATGACTGTATTTTTTTTATTATTCTCATTTTAAAGGTGAAACTAAGCCTTGGTGATTTTTCTATGAAATTCTCAGGAACACAGAGTATAATAAAGCTCAAAAGATTTTTATAATGTTCTGAAATGTCATTCTATCTTTCCAATATCTTTGAAATCTGTACTTTAAGCACATCTTTTGTATAAAATAAGAGGCAAGACAGAAAATAGTCTACATCTTGTAAAATATGGTGAATTTCAAAACAGGTATCAGTTCTTTCAAAGAATAATAATTTCTGTACTAGTAAACCTTCAGTGTAGTGCAAAGTTTTGTTACAACATTTTTATTTATTGTCAACAACTTTTAAGTATATTACACCCCCCCAAATTTAGCAAGTTATAAATATTTCCTTGGTAGAGGCTTTATTAACCTATGATTCCTCTCCCTTACTGCAATAGTCATTTAAACAGTGCAGTGACAGTTACAGTTTAGAAAGCATACGAGATAACATGAGTCTGGATGGAAAAAAAGTGCAAATGGAGCCTCAGAACAGTCATGGATTGTCCAAGTTCAAAATGCACTCAGCACTGCTCAAGATATTCCACAGTAGGAGGGGAAAAACAACATATTGCATGTAAACACACTTAAGAATGAAAATGCCACAGCCTATTCATAGGTGACAGGTATTAAATTATAGGAATGTGTGTTATTCATATGTTATTTATGTCCTTCAAATTTGTTTGACATTATAGAAACAATGTGCCTGGAATTCATGAACAACAGTAGATGCATTTACTTGCTCTTTAAAATTGTATATTTTTTCTTTTTTATATCTATCAGAAAGACAAGAAATGGTAAATTATTTGACATATTCTTTTATCACCACACTATGCAAAGAGAAAGGAATTAGTAGGATGGAATTTGTTTGTATCTGTGCTTCCATACTATTGTTTCTGCTCTTTGTGTGGTGTCAAGTAGGAGAACTTGGTTCAATTGCAATGAAACTGAATCACCATATTTCTAACTGTATGCAGAGAATGATAAACTCAAGGATACAGCAATTGCTGGAAGTCAAAATTACACAATGTCAATGCTCTCCATGTTAGGACCATCCTTGATATTTTTATGTGATAACTCATAATGTCATTCTCTTGACAGAATTCAAAGTATGAAACGGGTTAGCTCTACTAACTAAGTAGCTTCAAATGTGAGTATGGTTTGTGAAAAGCTAAAAGATAAAATGTATAGCTATAAATTATAAAAGTTAACTAATCATATTTAGTAAAATTTCCCTCCATCATACAGCTTCCTTTTTATCCAAATTTCTATAAATTAGATAAGTTGATTTAGAGATATGTGCTGGAAAATGCTAATGATTTGCTACTTAGGAGCAAAACAGAGAAAATAAGACAGAAAAATAATATGTATAACTATATTCTGAAAATTTGGGATGGTCTGTAATCATGTTTTATATAGTGAAATATAAAACCAAAATGTTTAATTTAAGTAATCTTGCCACCATTAGCCACATTTGAATGTTTTGCAGTTGAGGGACAACCTTCAATTTTATGAGTTGATGATGTCATCATATGGCAATGGATTGCAACATCTCAGGTTTAAAACAATGTTATACATTTTGATTGAGAATCTAAATTTCCTTAATCTAGTGAATTATATTTAAACAATTCTTCCAGATATTGAGTCTAAAGAATAAACATTAATTTTTAATTAATTGAAGCAATATTTAAACATTTTGTATTTAATAAATAATGTTACTGGATAATTTACAATGTGAAAGAAGTACACTGTAAATTCCAGTGTTCATCATTTGGAAGAGAAAGTTATAGCTAAAAGACACAGTGCACTGATATCTGAAAAGAATCACAAACATTTTCAAAATCAAAATGTAATGCCTCTGTCAACTTTATTAAGAAACGTAGAGCCAGAAAGTTGCAGAAGAAAAGTGTGTGTCTATATGTGTGTTTCTATATGTCTGTGTGTGCTATGTATGTGTGTGCACATATTTGTATGTAAAGCTATATGTACACATACATGAATACAGAACCCAGAGAATGCAGGGTACCTGTTCTATGACTTTTTGTCTCCTTTTATTAAAACAGGATTACTCAGTGAACCTAAAGATAAGATGTTTTTGGCTAGTCTCACTGGTCAGCAGACCCTAGCTGCTCTCCACCTCTCTCCTTCGCTACTGACTAGTGTTGATTACAAGTACACAGTCATAACTAGCTTTGATGATGATTTTGAGGATCCAGACTCAGGTTTTGTTGTTTGTGCAGAAAGTGATCTCACTTATGGAGCTGATTTTCCTTCCCCATGGAAAGATTCATTATTAGACTGGCCTAGTAGCAGTATCACAAACTTTACAGAGGTCAGATTAGCCTTGCATAGAAAGCTCTGCAAGGACTTCTGCTAGGCTGTCTGTTCACCAAATACTAACACCACTCATATGCCCAGCTATGTCCCCAAACTGTAAATATCTGGTAAAATATTTCTCATCCTTATCTTTAAAAACTATCTCTAGCTACAATTCCATGGATATGTCTAGGGTTTTCTGTGACACAAATATTCCCTAGGCAAAGGCTTATTTTTTCCCATTGAATTGTTATTAACATTTTGAGAATGTCGCTTTTATTATGATAGCCTCTTAGATTGACAAAATAAAGACTAAGGTAGCATTGTTTTAAATAAACATTAATTCATCTGTAGATAGTTGCATTACACATATATGCATCCCCATTTATGATTTCTTAAATCTTCAGCATAAAACAAGACTGAAAGAGAGAGACAACCAATAGAGTGGGCGAAAAAAACTTTTATTACATTACATGTGGTTTAAGCTAATCTGTTGTGGATATTTATAAGATATAAACCTAAAATGTACTAGTAAGTAATAAATAAATCTCACAAGAAACAAATAAATGAAATTAATAGACAGTTCTATTGTGACTTCTTTCATTGTTTTATTAAAATATAAAACTCATGAGTTGAATATTAGGGAACAAAAGTGTGAGATCCATGAAGTGACAATCTCTTGCCCTCCTCAACTTCCCTGATCAAAACCACAGTGCATCTCTCCTCGCCACCCCCACTCCCCTTACTCCTGCTGTGTGTCCCTCTAGCTTCCTCTGAGTTGGCCAGAAAACTCTATGTTCTACTCTGGCTAGCTGAATATGGACTCCACCATCTAAGCCAAGGTCTGACTATTGGAAGTCTTGGAACAACAATAAAAACAAATCTCCCACAACATTGTCCTCAAAAGATGTAGCACAAATGGCCAATAAAACTAGAGAAAGTGAGCAGCCTCAGTCAACATCAAAGAAAGACAAATCAAAACTGTATTTGCAGTCCATTTTATGCCAATCATAATATCTGAAAACACATGACAATAAATGGTGGGAGAGCATGAGGCAGGAACCCTCACGTACTACACACTACTGGTAACAATGTAAAGAAGGAACTCCTCTGTATAAATTAGTGCAAACTGTACTAAGAAACCTAGAAGTACATACGCCTTGTGACCCAAAGGCACCACTCAAGAGTCTTTACTTAAACAATACCAAGTAAATAAGCAATAGAGGTAATTTTGCACCCATGTTTTTGCAATACTTTTAACAATAGCTAAACTACAAAACTAACCTAGGAATCAACAATAAAGCACTGATGAAGACAATGTAATTTTATAGCTGTATGGAAGAACAAAGTCCTTTGCAGGAAAGTGGATGCAGCTGTAGATCATCACATTAACGGAAACAAGTCAGTCTAACAAAGATGCCTTATCCATTTGTGCTTCCTAAACATTACACTGATACATAAAATCATGTATAAATACATGACATGAAAGTAGAGATGAACTGATGGAAGAGGAGATGGTGAGAAAAGGGAGAGTATGGAGATGAGGGGGCATGTGCTTAATGTACAGATACACTTCTATAAATTAAAAGGTAAGCTGAAAATGGGCTAGGACTATTGTTGATGGCAAAACATTTGCATCACATGAGTGAAGCAGATCTGTAGCATCACAGAAAACAAAACCAAAGACATGCTGAAAAATAGATTATTATATGTAAAACCACAAAACAGAGAACAACACTAATAATTTACAATAATATTTATCTAAAGATTCAATGAGTTATAACTTGAAATAATTAGAGGGGGAAAATTATATTAGGATGCTTAGGATGTGGAGCCAGACAATTAAATGTTATTAAAGCCCAGACAAGAAAGTCATATTTACTTAAGTCAAGAAGTGAATTAATTAATAATTATTTCATTGACAGATTAGACTCAGAGAAATCAAAAGTTTCTTTGGCTAGAAAGTATATATTAGAAAAGCAATCAAAATGAATTTCAAAAGTAAGTGAAAGTACACCTAAATCTTAGATTTTTTTTGCGGCAGAATTTCATGTCACAATCTTCATTAATAAGTGAACAGATGCCTGCTAGAAAGATTGTGAGGTAGTAGCTATTTACTTAGATAATCTGAGAAAATATTGCTAATCTAACTGTATGTCTGATCAAATTAATTCAACATTTAGGTTCAAATAAAAATATTTCAGTGACTTAAAACAGCAAGATTTAGAGTAGATAACTTTCTTAATATAAATATTCCACTATGACAGAAGGGACACTGAACTTGAGTTTACTGGATAAACATTTTTCTGTTTCCTGTGAAACACTGGTAAGCTTAGACACGATTTTATCTGGACAAGTTTTGAAGCAAGACAGAGCTAAAAGTATACAGCATTAAATCAAATTCACAAAATGGTCAGAGTTATTTCAAATGATCCTGCTCTTTTAGAATGGATGCATATTGAAGAAATGCATATCCATTAAGATCATATTAACAGGAATATTTGTGAAAATACATTCATTTAAATGAAGTATTAAGGATAGAATATACATATACTAGTAAACACAGTGGTGTGTAATCAGATAAAACTTAGTGATAAAAGTAAAGGGAAATTTTTAAGTGCTCTCAGTGGTAGAACAGAATAAATATAAAATCTAATAATAAGACATATTTTTAAGAACACCACTTGTTATAGGAATGCCTTAAATTTTGTTAAAATTCCAAAAGCTCTTGTATAGATATTGTCTTATACTTTCGCTATATACAAAATACACACAGCATTTTAAAAACTAAATGATAGGACATGTTCGGTCTAATGCCAAAGAAAATCTATATTTGTGTTACCTTCTAGGAAGGAAGGCCTGAAAACTTGAACTTTTATTTGTGCAGCTTTTATTTCCCCAGTTAGGTCCTTGGGCAGCAGAGGAGAGAGTTCCTGAACTGGCCTTCTCCCATAGCCACACTGATGAATATCTTGCATATCACCATATAATCTCCATCTGGCGATGGATGGAGATAGAGACAGGGACCCACATTGCAGCACTGGACCGAGCTCCCAAGGCCCAGATGAAGAACATTAGGAGGGAGAACATGAGCAAGGAAGTCAGGACCTCGAGAGATGCGTCCACCCACTGAGACGGTGGGACTGATCTAATGGGACCTCACCAAGGCCAGCTGGACTGGAACTGATGGAACATGTGATCAAACCGGACTCTCC
>NC_022010.1:64535881-64537394 GCF_000317375.1 Microtus ochrogaster
AATTTATATTATATATTTATAGTATAAATATATTATTTGAGAGAATTTGAGAGGGAGTAAGTGATGAATATAGGAAGTTTTGAACTGTGGACAGGAAAGAGAAAAAGTGCTATAATTTTATTTTACTTAGAAACACTTTTTTAGAAATTAAAGTAAGAGAAATAATTTTTATATATGTAGAATCAATCATTTGAAACATTTTTAAAGTAAAATTAAATAATATATCATTGAGTAGTCTATTCAAATACAATTCAACAATAGAAAAGCAAGAAAATTATGAAAATAAAATAAGATTCCATTCAGTGATACCACTTAAATAATGAAAATGAGAAGTAATATTTTACAAGAAACAGTGTCCAAGAGGCCATTCAATTTAAAAATCATTTCTCCTTTCAAATTATTCTTTGTACAGCAGATATAATAGATTCCACAAAACTATTGTAAATTATATTGGATTGCCTTGGAACAGCATTATTTTTCACTGTAAAAATAGCTCCTTTATATAGTTTCTAATTATATAAAAATTGTATGCTGATTGTGAGAGAATTGTGACTATGTGAAAGTCAATGCCAGCGGAAATTCTAACACCTTGGGAACGCAGCCAGGTGCATTGTGAGCACTGTGCTTGAATGCCTCTGCGTACACAGAAGCACATGTTCTTCTCAAATAGCACAGCCATTTCAATTTTGCTTTGCCTGGTGGACACATGGGCTGGGCCATGCCTCTGCAAATGCAGCCTCTGTTCTGCTCTCTTTCATTTTCCACGTCTTAGAAAAGTCTCTTTAGTTCTAACAACTGTAACATTGCATAAATAGTTATTTAATGCATATCTGTTTTGAAACACCCACAAGTCCTCTGTTTAAAGGAACAAAAACAGATTTTCATATTGGCTTGAAAGCTTAAACACAGTTCTCTAAAAGCACTAGCAGCAAGGAATACTAACACTGGGGGCATTCACCGGAAAATCTCTGCCCATAGATACAGAAACGGAAATTAATGAACTATCAAAGGGAATTTAACTTTACATCCTGCAGACATGTAGGATGGGAGAGAAATGGAGGGGCAATGAATAAAGCATACATTTAACCACTGAACATTTTTTAACAACATTGTCCATAAAGTCTCATCCAAAATCAAATCTATCTTAAACATTACTCTGCTCTCTCCTACGGTGATATTTTGTTTGCGCTTTAATAAATGAAGCTTGCCTGAAGATCAGAGTATGGAACTAGCCACAGAGGCCAGGCACTGGTGGCACACACCTTTCTTTAATCCCAACACTCCTTACCCAGAGGCAGAGGCAGCAATGTGAGTTCAAGGTCACCAGAAACAGAGTCTGGTAGTGGTGGCTTACACCTTGTTCCTAGTACTGGGTGTCCCGTACTTTTAGCACTAGGGAGCTGGAGACAGAAAGGGATGTGGCTGGACAGAGAGAAGAAAATAAGGTGGGAGGAGACAGGAGCTCAGTGCATTCAGTTTGAGGATTCCTAGGGAGAGAGAGCATCACCCTTTA
>NC_022010.1:64537573-64555908 GCF_000317375.1 Microtus ochrogaster
TATTATTATTATTATTATTATTAAGGTATCCTTTAATTTTATCCATGTTTTGAAAATTAGAGAATTTCCTATGTTTATTTATCCTGAATAACATTCCTATGTGTGTATGTGTATAAAATCACAGCTATATGGACACAGTGCATATCTCACCAAAGCTTGGTGTATTTGCACTTCATACCTTCTTTTGTCAGATAACTGTCCAAATACACATAATGCCATTGTTTAATTGGTTTATAGGTCATTAGTTATACAAACATTTAGTTCTATATGGAAGCTTTTAGTCATAGTTTTAGATTATAAATATTATGGTCATGATTATAATTATAATTTTTATTTTCCTATACTGAGTATTTTGTAAAAATCCCATTTTTTAATTTTAATGAAGTCCATTTTATCTATTAATTTGAGATATAATTTAATCTTTTAATCATCACTTTTTAAAGAAAGTGGTTACAATGAGGAATTCTTCTCTCACCAAAAAATTGTTAGTTTTTTTTAATATTAGGAAATATAGCATAATTAAATTTTAACTTAATTTATGATGATAAACAGAAAATAATAAATAGGTGTCTTTGTTTTTGTTTCTTTCTTTCATTTTCATTTTACAGAGGTCTTTTCATTCCAGGGGCATTTCTTAAAAGCACTTTTATCTTTTGTAATTAATTTGACATATAAGTGAAAAAATAAATTCATTTTATAGGAGTAACTATTATGACTTCTCCATCTTACTTTGCTGTATTACACGTATTAGATATGTATCACACCATCTGTGTTCATGCGACTTTGATTTTTGAGAACAAAGTCTCCAATCTATGTACTAAATCATTAATTTTTATAATTTTTTCCAAAATTGAATGAGTTTCATAGTTCATCATGAAACCTTGATTGTTTTACTAATTCATTTGAAAAAATAATAATATCAATAAGATAGGTCTGGAAAGATGGCTCAATAATTAAAAGCACATACTCTTTTTTTATTGAAAATAGCTTCTTCTCTCATATCCTGACCACCACATCCCCTTCTTCCACTTCTTTTAGCTCTCTAACACACTCTTACCATCTGTCTTTGATCTAGACTTCCCCCATTTCCTCAATATACTCAACATCTTCATAATTAAAACAAATATGATACAATATATTATTTAATTAATTATTGATATTCAAGAGAGATAGTCAATAATTTGATTAGGTATATGTTGAGGAAACAACCTGTTCATCATTGCTAAAACACAGAAACTCAGTCCAATGAAGAGAAAGCAGAGCTATGAATGAGCATTTAATGAAAACATTCCAGCACATATTTTAAAATAAACAATAAAGAAACATTGTGAGTATCTTTGGGTCCATAAAATTAACTTATTATGTTAAATGAATAAATTCATTATATTGTCCAACCACAGGTTACATAATGTAAACAGTCCTGTGTTTGTTGAAGAAATAAAATTTGTCAATGAAAAGAATTTTTGGTCCATAAGCCACACAGGTTGTCCTAGTTAGGGTTCCTATTGCTATGAAGTAACACTATGACCATAACAACTTTTATAAAGGAAAACATTGAATTGGGACAGGCTTACAGTTGATAGGTTTATTTCATTATTGTTACTGAATTGCTGCATGTAGGCATGGTGCTAGAGAGGTAGCTGAGAGTTCTATATCTGGATTGGCAGGAAGCTGGAAGTGAAATTGACACTTGGCCTGTCTTGAGCATGTGAAACTTTAAACATTACCTCCAGTAACAGACCTCCTCCACCAAGGCCACACCTCCCCCAACAGTGCTGTACTTTCTCCTAATAGTGCCACTCACTCCTTTTGGGCCCATGTGGGCCATTTTCATTCAAACTTCCATACAGATAAACCCCAATGAACATTAGTAAAGTAATAATGCCAATCATAAACAAACTAGAGAGTGTATTGTGAAGAGCTAAAAATTAGAATTAAAGAATTAATAGCCTTATTTCAAAACATAAACTAAATTGAACACATTAATACTCACCATTCACAGACGGCCACTACCTCATCTTATTTCATGTTTAAGTAAGCTATAATTGACCTAGTAAATGTGTTTTTCTTTTAATACAAATAATGATTATTTCCTTAACTAAATTCCATTGCTGTTGATAGTGGGGAAGGTCTCATAACATCATTATACTCAGTTTTATGAAAATATAGTATTTTATATGCTATCAATATTTACAACTCACAATATTAACAAAATATAAGCCGATAATAAAGATAATGAAGCATTTTAAATGTCTATGCTTCAAGTAGCTCCTTGACATATTTCAGCCGTTGATGGTAAGTTAATACAACTGTAAAATGTGGGAATAGGTGTTCAGTAATTCTGTATGGACATAAATACTAATATTGGCCTTTCTGGTTGGATTATTAAAAGATATGGATAGGACTTGACACTTTCACAATGGGATAAATTTCCCCTTACTTTTAACATACTGTTTTGAGTATTCAAAAGAGAGCATAGAAGAAGCACATAAGCTTCTTATTCACACTGGCCAAGAGATTAGAGCCATCATTTTTGTTTCCACATCATTGATGACATGTTTTGTTTTACAGATTTCCAGTGCTCAGTGACCAGACAACAATTCGAGGCAATGTATTTGACTTCATCATATTTTATAAGACAACTATACCTTATAAAATGGAGTATAAATTTTGGTTGTAACTGGCAAAGAATCCATACTGAATCTGTCTCCCAAGTTCCTGTGGATTGTCTTTCTCCCTCATCAAAACCTTATCAACAGGCAAAACAGAAAACTGGAAGTTCTTTATCACTGTATTTAGCTCAACATGCATAGTTTCTGTATGTATCATTTCCTTTACATGTGTTAAAGAGTTTTTCTGTTTCTATAACTCCATCAAATCAAAACAAATCTTTATCATCACACTCAGTGTAGTATGGAGAAATGATTTTTACTATCTAATAAGACAAATGTCTGATAGTGATTCAGAATTGAAAATAGAATTCTGTAAAGGTGACCCAGGAGGGATAATGTCTTCAGAAGTCATTGTTATGTTCTCTTAGACTTAGAATCACACCCTTGCCCATTGTCCTCCCCGTTCTTAGGCCACATCCTTTGGAAGCATCATGAGTATCATTTATAACATTGCCTAGGATGGATTTGGGGGGAATGTCTAGATTTGGGGGACTACATTCACATGTTTGGATGCCAAGAGTACCCATATAAAGTTTGTTTATTCAAATAATTTTTAAGTCATGGTTCATAAATTTTTTAGCAAATTCATTTTTACTCTCATAGTAGATATAAAATTTTCTTCTGTTCAAGCATTTTTCTGTGCCGTAATGCAACTTAAATTACAAGTTGTACAGCTGCCTCTTCACTTGTACTGTCACGTGTTTTACAGCACAGTTCTATCATTATTCTTGATGGGCACAGCATTTACTTTTAAATGTACTATTAGGCAGCCAACGTTTTGACCTGACCATGAGCTAGATATAGGAGAAGGCTATGGAACGTTTTTAATTTTACTCATGGAAAACCACTTTTATCCTAAAAGAAGTCTCCTAATGCAAAAAATTCCTAAATGACACTTGTGCATTTGATAACAAGCCCCAAATGGTAACAATTTATAAAGGAAAACTTCAAATTATCTTTACTCACTCAAAAACACTCTTCTCACTGCCTGGTGAGTACCCATTTCAGCTCAGTAATTGTAGTTTGAATGAAAGTGGCCTCAAAGGGTAGAGGAACTTGCATTATTACGAGGTCTGGCCTTGTTGGAGTAGATACAGATATGTTGGAGAAAGTATGTCACTAACTTTGTGGTCTCAGAAGCTCAAGTCTGGCCAGTGTGTCATTGTCACTAACTGCTGTCTATGAACCAAGATGCAGAACCCTCAGCTTCTTCTCCAACACCATGTCTGCCTGCATACCACCATGTTTCCTGTGTTGAAATTAACTGGATAAACCTCTGAACTGTAAGTCAGCCCCAATTAAATGTTTTCCTTTATAAGAATTGCTGTGGTCATGTCTCTTCACAGAAATACAAACCCTAAATAAGATAGTATTTCTTTCTCTTTTTCAATCTGTAAAACCATTCTTATGGATTTTTGCTTTTCAGTTTATAGAAGTAAAATAACTATATAGTTATCAAAAGGAAGGGGCAGAAAGCATCAAAAGCATCCTTTTTATACAGTTCATGGTTCCTAGTTGTGCATATGAAGCACTCTGTTACAGTGATATTAAAATAGAATCCTGCCTACGTCCCTTTTCTTTCCTGACTCTGATGGAAATTAAAATACTAAAATTTCAAAATATTGAATGCTTTATTTCAGTTTCATTAACTATAATTTCTATGCAACAACCAGAAAATAAGAACTTAAGTGCTTAAAATCTGATATCACATTCTAGAATTATACTTTAAAAAATAAGTATTTATAGAATGATTAGTTGTACTTATAATCACATCTCTAATTATTCCAAGAGCATCTTTGTGAAAATCCAAAGTTACCATATTATTCATTTTATAATTACAATCTGTTTAATCTGATCACTACCCTGTTATTGCTTTGTTTGATGTATTTTTAAAAAGAAAATAATGTGTTTAATTCATTGAATGATTCTTTGTCTAATTTGTTCACGGCAATTGTTTCTGAATATTTAATAACAGGCATTTTAATCTAATGTGTGTCTTCTTTCCTTTCTAAATGAATTGGCCTGAGGCATGAGAAACTTATAATGTCAGTGACATATTTTGTTTATTGCACATAAAATGTAACAATATTTAACACATATTTGGTGGATTTATTTCATACTATATCACCATTTTTAAATTTAAAATGCCTCATAAATCAGCAGAAAATGAAACTCAAATAGAATAAAATTATGCACACTTCCTAAGCATTATTTTCTTAATAAAATATTTCAATAAATTTAATTTTAATAAGCAATATTTCATATCCACTTTCTAATAAAATGGAATGACATCTCAGCTTTATATCTATAAGCATTCAACTTAGTCTTTAGTAACGAGTGACTCTTGTTATAAAGACTCCTCATAGAACTCTTACAGGTTTTAATACTCTCAGAAGGATCAATTTCCTGAGTTTGAATGTACACAAGACATTACAGGAAAAACAGGACAGTATGAATGTAGAAATATTGAAACAAAGAAATCAGTCATCCGGTCTCTGATATAGAGACTATGCTGCCCTGTGTATTGTAATAAAAACTGATGAAATTAAGTACAAATTTTAGTTCTGTATCTTTCAAATTCTTCAGAGCAGAACTCAGTCTGGAAATGTGATGCCCTGAAATGTCTTTTTTTTAATATATGCAAGCATCCTCTGACTCATTCCTGCCAACACCTTCTTCTGCAATAAAATGACCTTAACCCAACAAACCCTTGCCTTTCTTCATTAGCTCTAGAAAGGGTTAACACATATGAAATGATAATATTGGTATGGTTATCATGCATGACAGTGGATTTTAAGAAAGCCTCGCAGAAATATTGTCTTGCAATGCCAACATCAGTGACAATTTGTAAAATCGAAGTATTTACATGGAGCTTGATGTTATCACTCATAGCTTAAGCATTGTAAAAGTAACTTTGATCCTCTCTCCATGAGTGCATCCTTTTTCCTCACCTGTAATGTCTACTTTCCAGATACCACTATTATTCTACTAAATTATATTTAATTTATATATTTTGTTTATATATAATTAAATTATATTTAGTTCTTATGTAGATGATGAATCAAAAAATGATCATGTCCAAAGTCATGATTAATAGTATTTACTACTGGTTTAATGATTTGATTGTCTGGAAATCTCCATTACTAAAAGATTAGAAAGAGTAAATAATACTTCTAAAGGATTTTTTATTTTTCTATAAATGATGCACTTGTCTTAGTTTGAACAAAAAATTTACATACAATATAAGACTTGAAAGAGATGTTAGAAACTGAAAAGGATTTTAATATCTTTTAAATAACATTAAAGTCCATAAATAAATATTTAAAATTCTATGCAAAACACTATTTTTTTCAATTCTCTATAAAAGCACATTTTTTTTCTCTTTGTATCCATAGAGCAGACTCCTTAGGCACACCTTGGCGAGCAAAGGTCTACAAAATTTGTTATTTACCTTCAAGGTTGTGGTCTCTTTCTATCACACTCCCCATTTCTTTTCCAATATCTTCCTTTATATACAGGAAATATTCATTCTTCATTTATATATTTCAAGTACATAATTTGTTCTTCAGGGACTAGTATTTTAGATTGTATTTTGCCTCAAAATAGAATTTGAAATTGGAATTTTGAACAGAGTCAAAAAAGGAAGTCAGGACCATGAGGGGTGCACCCACCCACTGTGATGGTGGGGCTGATCTAATGGGAACTCACCAAGGCCAGCTGGACTGGGACTGATGGGACTCTCTGAACATGGCTGACAAGGAGGGCTGACTGAGAAGCCAATGATAATGACACTGGGTTTTGATCCTACTGTGTGTATTGGCTTTGTGGGAGCCTAGGCTGTTTGGATGCTCACCTTCTTAGACCTGGATGGAGGGGGGAGGACCTTGGACTTCCCACAGGGCAGGGAACCCTGACTGCTCTTTGGACTGGAGGAGGAGATGGAAGGGGAATGGGGGGAAGGGGGAGGGAAACGGGAGGAGGGGAGGAGGTGAAAATTTGTAATAATAATATAAAAAGAAAAAAAAGATTATAAAAACTGTTGATAAAATCAGCATAATTTTACATTGTAAAACTGCTTTGGATGGAAGGGATGGACTATTGAGGTCTAATGAGATCTGTTTAGCTATCAACTTGACAAGAAGTGGACCTGTAATGATTGGTTTTAATTGTACCTGATTGAATTGAGATGTGCCTAAAATATTACGAAATTATAATTCTGTGTGTGTCTACTAACATGTCAAAAAATGTGACTGTGGATAGTGCCACATGGAATAGAAAGAAAAATAGTGGAAAGTAAGTAACAATGTTAGTTTTCTCTCTCTCTCTCTCTCTCTCTCTCTCTCTCTCTCTCTCTCTCTCTCTCTCTCTCTCTCTCTCCATGTGGGTGTATGTGTCTCCTTCTCCTGCCTTCTTTCTATTGCATGTTATTTATCTAGCCCTTTGTATTTGCTCCTCATTTATATCTTTAAATATTTCCCACTCTGTCTTACTGCATGAGCTATATACTGATGGGAAACATCTGTAATTTAATAAAAAGTAGTATATGTTTGTGACTAGTGTTATGTGGAATTTAAAAGAAAAAGTAATTCATTCTTTGTAAGGATACCTGAAAGTTTACTGAACAATGTCTGTGTTTGAACAGGCATTAAAATTAAATTTACATAAATTAAACAGATTTTTAATAAATAAATAAAATTAATTAATTAATTAATTATTAAAATAAATTAAACAGAATAGGAAATACTGAAGTATGTGATAAAACTGGCTAAGTCATATTTATAACAACAGTAGAAAAAGAAGTAAATGTAATATACAATAAAACAAACAAATGAGAATTTAAAAGAAATAGAGAAATAAATAAACTCATCAGACCACCAGACTTTCATATTGGGGTCAGATATGTGGACTAGGCAAGTACATTAGCAAATATGATTATATTTTGATTTCTCTTGTCACTTTCTGGTTTCTCAATTAACATTTTTATTTATAGTTTCTCTTTTTCTCCATTTCTAAACTTTTAGTTTATTTTTTATAATGCTCTGTGATGTTATTTTTTTATAATGCTCAGTGGAAGGAAATATAAAAGTACAGAATAAGGGAATATATAGATAGCTCAGCAAACATATGTGAAGAATTTCCTGTGAAGTGAATTGAAGTCTCTGTGATTTGGGACTTTTCCGAAAATTGTTTATTATTTCCTTGGTTTTAACACTAATCATTTTCTGAAGAAAAGCTTCAAATTTCAGCTACTTGTGAAGTTAGATAAGAAATACATAAGATTATTAATTTTGTCGGATTCCCTGGTGGGAACGTTAGTCACCAGGAAAAGGGAAGTAGCAAGCATTAAAAGTAGATGAAAGGTATTCAAGACAAGAGTCAATTTTATGTACATCAATTTCCTTTAAAAGCTTGAATAAGCAAATGAATAAAACTGAATCCAGAGAAATATTAGCACTTCATAAAATTTTAACAGGAGTTGTATAGGAAATTGAAAAGACATTAGGAAGCAGGAGGAGGAAATGAGAAGTTTATTCAGACAAAGAATAAAGGATGTAGGAGTCCTCAAAACTCAACAGTTCAAGCATTTAATAAATATAAGTCTATTTCATTACATCATCTTATTTCTATTTTCTTCTTACATTAACATAAGAAAGTGTATGACACATGTATCTACATAAGTATGCATTTGGTTAGTCTATGGCTATGATATTATTATTTAATATATTTAGTGTAATTAGAGGAAGACTTATTTGACTCACAGTTTCAGAGATCTCTGAAAGTAGTTGGTTGACCCAATTGCTTTGACTAGTTCTACTGTGGTAAATGTATATCAATGGAGAAATACACGGCAGAGGAATTATATCATAGCAGTTAGGAAGAAAAAAAAAAACAAAGAAGAGATATAGACACAATGTAAACATCAAGGTCACACCCCTAACTAACCTTTTTGTTTTGTTTTGTTTTGTTTTCAAATAAACCACACTTGTTGAAGGTTCCACCTCTCTCCAATACCTACACAAATTAGAGCATCAAGATTTTTAAATATTCAATCAGGGAACACCCCAACTCCACAGGGTAACATGAATATACACAATTATATAACAGATACATACATACAAAGGTTTGGGCATATGTGTTAAAATAATGTATGTGTAGTAAGGTGTTTGGATTTCTCATTACTTATACATTCATGGTTTGTTCTATCATAATGAACAGCGATAAGAGTATGCTATAGTAAAAATGTTTGATTGACAGCTGAATATTCACTCTTCTTCCTTTAGGCAAGATCCATGGTTATATTTAGCCATTCTCCTCTGCCCTGATAACATTAACCCAAAATTAAACCCACACATGAGATCATATTTCCAAGGGCTGGCATTGTTTGTAGACATGAGATCTTATGAAGCAGCTTCCAATAAGATCATGAGAAGGAATCCTTTATTCTTATAAAACTATGTAAACAATTAATAAAACCCTTTTCTATGCACCCAGATTCTAAGGTTAGATATTTAAGAAACACAAATGAATTCAATGAAGATGGCTGAGCCAAGTGCTCTACACTTTTATTTTCAAGAACTGCCTGCTTTAAGGGCTGGCCCTTGCCTGCCTTCTGCCCTGCACATCAGAAAGCACATAATGTGTATGGCCTTTGTTCATGCTGCATAGTTTGACTATATATTTTATGCTAATGACAATTTAGTGAACACATTTTTCTTCTCTGTGAATTTAGAGCCAGCAAAATTGGTGTTGGTCACATCATTGGCTCTTGGCCCACATAACCAATAAAATTTCTGTGCACAAAGCTTCATGTGAGCGTTCTCTGGAAGTGACTTAGTAAGTACTACTAAATATTTTTACAAAAAGAACTAGGTACATTGTAGTGCAAGCCTACTGAGGAAAAGACACAGAAGTCCACAACTGATCTCTGCCATACTTTGCCCTTATTCCATTTCATTTGCTGTTATAGTCTTGTTCTTCTCAGTGTAATCCATCTTATCTATCATTGTAGCAGGTTTTCTGAGCAATGAGTTCTTTCAGTGGACTGCTGAACCTGAGAGTCGTATTAGAGATACTTGACACAAATTGGCTTTTGTATAAAAAAATAATGCTAAAACAGATACAGTTTTACAAATTATCTGTATGGAAAAATACATATTTCATGAAGCCCTAAAGCATGGAAATGCAGGAAATGAGCAGTTGATTACCACCAATGTAATTTCAAAGGGATTAATTGCTGTGTTTATAAAAGGCTACTTTAGAATATTAGTAAAGAAATACCGTTACATAGACATAATAAGGACCTAGAGTAAAGCATCCATACACATGTATATTTACTTGAAATGAATTTAAGACAGCCTTATATTATTATTTCTTTAAATAGCAATAACAAAAGAGAATCGACTGGAAAATAGTGCCCTAAGAAAGTGTTTGATCAGCTCAAAACAGGGTTGGGCGCACATTCCTCCTAGATGCTCTCCAGGGAGTGTACAGAACCCTCTGTGCTTTTCCTCCATGGCAAGCCGACTACAAGAAACTTGCCATGTCTATTCTCAAGATCCATGTCCAAGTGATCTTTGACACCCGTGGGAATCCCACTGTTGAGGTTAATCCCAACACCTCAAAAGGTCTCTTCTGAGTTGCCATGCCCAGAGGTGCCTCCACTGGGATCTATGAGACCGTAGAACTCAGTGACAATGCTAAGAGGCACTCCATGGGGAACGGTGTCTCAAAGGATGTTATACACATCAATAAAACTATCACACCTGTTCTGGTTAGCAAGAAACTGAATTTTGTGGAACACGAAAAGATAGACAAACTGATGATTGAGATGGATGGCACTGAGAATAAATCCAAATTTGATGCCTATGCCATCATGGAAGTATTCCTGGCTGTCTGCAAAGTTGGTGCTGCAGAAAAGAGAGAACCCTTCTACCACTACATCTCTGATTTGACTGGCAACCCTGAAGTTTTCTTGCCGGTCCCAGCTTTCAATGCTGTTGAAATAGGAGCAGCAGAGCTGCATCCCTGGCAACCGGCCGCCCCTACCGCTAGCTTTATACCCGAAATAATGACACGGAAACTGTATTCTTTTAAACACTGCCTGGCCCCATTAGTTCCAGCCTCTTATTGGCTAGCTCTTACATATTAATCTAACCCATTTCTATTAATCTTCGTAGCCCACGAGCTGGCTTACCAGGAATGATCATAACCTGTGTCTGCCTGGAGTGGGAGAACCATGGCGACTCCCTGACTCAGCTTCTTTCTCCCAGCCCTCTGTTCTGTTTACTCCACCCAGTTAAGGGTTGGCCTATCAAGGGGCCTAGGCAGTTTCTTTATTAATAAGAAATCACTCCCACATCACAATGCGATCAAGGGCAGTTCGCATGCTGGGAACAAGCTGACCATGCACTAGTTTATAATCCTCCCTGTGGAGGTGCCCAATTCCGGGAAGCCATGGACACTGCAGCAGAGCTTTATCACAACCTGAAAAATGTCATGAAGGGGAAATATGAGAAGGATGCCACCAATGTGGGTGATGAGGGCAGATTTGCGCCGAACATCCTGGAGAACATCCTGGAGCTCGGGAGCTGCAGAAGAACATAATCGGGAAGGCTGGCTACTCTGACCAGGTTTTCATCTGCATGGGCATAGTTGCCTCAGAGTTCTTCTGGTTCAGCAAGTATGACCTGGACTTCAAGTCCCCAAACAGCTGGCAGACCTGCATAAACCCTTCATCTGGGAATATCCAGTGATGTCCATGGAGGACCCCCTTGACCAGGAAGACTGAAAAGCCTGGCAGAAGTTCACAACTAGTGCAGGCATCCAGGTGGTTGGGAATGATCTCACAGTCACCAACCCTAAGAGAATTGAAAAGGTTGTCAGTGAGACGTCCTGCATCTGCCTCCTGCTCAAAGTGAACCAGATCTGCTCCGTGACCTAGTCTCTGCATGAGTCTCTGCATGCGTGTAAGCTGGCCCAGTCCAATGGTTGCAGAGTCATGAGGTCCCATTGTTCTGGGGAAGACCAAGGATACTTTCATCGCTGACCTGGTTGGGGGGGCTCTGCACTGGGCAGATCGAGACTGGTGCCCCTTGCTGATCCCAAGAGCCTAATCATGTACAATCGGATTCTTAAAATAGTAAAAGAGCTGGGCAGCAAAGCCAAGTTTGCCACCAAGTCCTTCAGGAACCCCCTGGTCTAGTGAAGTGTGGATGAAGATACCTGGAGGCACCAACTGCTTAGATCCCTGTCCCTGTTGTCAGCTATTTGGCCTAAGGCTGGCCCAGAGCTTTCCCCTCCCATACAACCTTTTTTTAGACATACTGTTGCCTCACCTGACCCCCTGAAACCATGCTGAAAACCCCAGCTTTGTAATCATGTGACTGGTCTGAATCACTGTTTGTCACCTCACTTCTAAGCTAGTGTCTAGAACACAGTGTAATCTCTAGAGTGGTCACTGGCACGACCCCCGCCCCAGAGGTTCTACTTACAGAATAAAAGCCTCAGTGACACATTAAAAAAAAAAGAAAGTGTTTTATCAGTTGTAATGTAGATTGCATATCTAACTTGATAAAACAGAAAATTTAAAGTTCTGATAAGCCTATCCAAATGGCTCATTTTAGGGAATCACATTTCTCCATATATATAAATAGAGCATTTGTTTTATGTAAAAAATGTTTCTCACATTTTTCACTCCATATCTACTACAATAATTCACTTTCCTATATACACATTTAATCTTTAAATCCATCCATCCATATAATACAGTATGTTTTGTAGCTTCTATTAGTAGTTTGGTATTAAGAAAGAAAAGACTTGGTATTACAATAACAGAAAATTTTTTATAAAGAACAATACTGATAGTATGCCAAATTATCACTCTATACAGTTGTATAAATTTAAAACAAAACAATTACGAGTAGCAAGGGGTAAATGATTTCATGTATCAAAGGCATACTAATTGGCTCAACACAAAGGCTAGGTTGAGAAAAAATAGTAGATTGTATGAGATAACACAATTATTACAAATTGCCAGTCAAGAGAATAGTGCTAGGTTCATGAATGAACTGAAATTTTTGTACACATTGGGAACATTGGTGAGATTGAAAAATGCTGTGGATTTAAGAGACTTACCACAAATGAAGGATATAAAATATGTAGCAATCAGTTAAACACAGTCATCCCTGTGAAACTGACAGTCACTTCCAACTAGGGGAACTGGTAAATTGCACAATAACTCACTGCTTAGACTAGGATGGAACAGCAACCAAGTGAAGATTATTATAGTAGCTAAAAGAACAATAAACATGGTAGTAATAGAAGAGACACATGAATGTAGTAGTTGATTTTAAGACAGATATGCTCATTCAGTTAGGGAGAACAATTTTGTGTGCAACCCCTGATATGCAAATGATGGTAGTCCTGATTGCTTCCAGAGCTTTTAGCAAAAGCCACAATGCATTCAATTTTTCTTTATGCAATATGTGCTATGCAAATAAAATAATGAGGGAATGGTTCCTTTTCTGGCTTGCACTCATGACCTTCCCTCTACAAACATGACATGGTTCCTCACTGCAAAAGGGGAAAAACTAGTTTCCTAGGAAACTTGACTACAGATTTTGCTGCTGTTTCAAAGAAGATAGAGGATCAAGAGCCATGAAGTCAGAAGTTACTTCAAATCTAGAGGACCTTCTAATTTGTACTGATCAAAATTTAAACAATTTTGGAGTATTTAGAACAGAATAAAATGTCAGTCAAATAGTTAATTGTACTCCTGAAAACATACTCTAAGATTTCTACACCCTACTGCAGAGAGATTTGCATACCCATGTCTATTACTGTTCAATTCACAATAGCTAAGACATGGAATCATCTTAGATGTCGATTTTAGTCAGCCATAAAAAAGTAAAATTATGAAATTAGTAAGAAAATATATAGAACTAGAGAATTACTGAGATGATTAAAGCTCAGCAAAAACAAAAATGGCATGTTCTTGCTCATACACAGATGTTAGCTTCCAAATTTTATATTCATGTATTTTATGAATGTATAAATATGTAGTTATGTTTTATTTGTACATACATATGCATATAAATACATATTTATGTTATATAAATGTTTGAGTGTGGTAGAAGTCAGGAAACCAGAAAGGAGTCTTTGACATATAATGAGGTTTTAAGCAAGAGAGGTTGGGAGGCAATATAACACAGGTGATATGAAGGTGGACAGGGCATTGGAGGAGAAAGATTCAAGTACTGAGGAGATGGTATATAGAAAATAATGGGGAGGGAAATATTAATAAAAACCCAACTGTTCTACTTTCATCTCTGTGATAAAACATAAATACAGATCAAAATAAATACAGAAAATGAGAGTGTTTGCATCTGCTAACATGTTATAATCCATAATTGAGGGGTTCTAGGATAGGAATATAGAAAAGAACTTAAAGCAAAAACTGTAGAAGAATGTTGCTTGCTGTCTCAGCCATATTTATCTGTTTTTATCTAGTTTTCTTACCTAGTCCAGAATCAGCTTCACATGAAATGCTACTATCCAGAATGGGCTGGACCCACTACCAATAGTTAAAAATTTCAGTCCACCAAAGATATCCACAGGCCAATCTGATTTCAATAATTCCTAAATTGACATTCTAATTAAGTGAGTATGAAAATACCATAAGGCAACCTGTTTACTAGTTAAAAATAAAATACATGTTAAAAAACATTGATTGACTATATCATTATTTTAACCAATTTAGAATCTTAAAGCAGATAAGATCTAAAACAAGTTTTATCATTAAGACAAAAACAATCACATATACATATAAACTATAAGAATATAATTATGGATATTTACAAAGCAATAACTAAAAATAAAGCTAAAAGGCTTTAGAAGAAGAGTCTTCTTATTTTTAAAAGTAAAATGGAATGATTAGACTACCAGTGGCTTAATGTTCCAAAACTACATCCAAATAATCCTATGCCTTTAAAACATGAATCGTTGTCTACTACAATTATACTGTAGAAGAGATGTGTTTAAATTCAGGTTACCTCTATTGAGACATTCAATTAAGCATCTCACTAGGTCCAGAAGATTGGCAGGTAAATGAAGAATAGCATATAAAACTAAACAATGCTTTGGTTGAATCCTCCAAACCATACTTTCATGCCTATGACATGTTTTAGATTTAGCCCCCTGAGCATCTTGAACACAGGTATAATGGATTATTTTGAGTTCCATATAATGTGCTAGCACCTTCGCTTTGAGATCCTGTTGTATAGAGCTCGTCACAGGGAGCCCATCTTTGTATTCCACATTAGAATTTTCTGCAAGCGCCTTTGATTGCAATATTCTTACTATATTCCACAATTATTATTTAATCATTAATTCAATACTATAACAAACACCTCCTCAAACCTCACAGGGCTTTTTTACATAATTAGTACCTAGAAGGATTAATTTCCCCACTATTAACATTCAGGGTTGCTTGTGAAAACCATCACAAGTACTTCAACAACATTATATAATAGTTAAGGAAATTAGAGTAGTGTAATGCCTGAAGAAAATAAAATTTCTTAGTAAGATTAAGTCTACTATAATACTATGAAGTAGTTATTTTTGGAGAAAACAGATCAGAAAGCTTTTGCACATTACTGGTTGGTTTCCAAAGTTTGGTGCTTCAACCTCATTTTTAAATAGATTAGTAATGAATTCAAATAGGTTCAAAGATTTGCACATCAAATGAGCCACATTTCAGGGTATCACCCCATTACTAAGCGCAAATTGGCCTAATTCTAAGCATGAGATTGGCTTCTTTTACATATGGGCACATTACATTGTTTTATCACATTGGAACTATTAGTTCAATAAAAGGGCTTTTGAGGTAGAACGTTCTCTTTCCTGTTAATTAGAAAATACTAACCCATGGCACACATGAGAAGGACTGAGGAGTCACACTTTCTTCTTCAGAGATAGAGGATGATACTGACAAGGCAGCCTTGGAGGCAAGGCGTCTCCACTCCCACAAATAGCCTAAACCCTTCCAGTGGCTGCTTTGTCAGTCTAGAGTCTAATTAGAAGGTGCAAGGACTTCCTAATACGAATCTTCTAGTACCACTTCCTATCAATAGTAGTGCTCAGAAACCTGCCATTCTGCGAGCTGACTCATGCTTAGTGTAGAAAACGAGCTACAGAGCTACAGAGAAATATTAACTTTTTTCTTAAAGTATTCAAAACTACTACGTTAATGTGTTAGAGTTTCGCCACGGAATGACGCTAGCAGCACTTTTTCTACTATTAACAAGGCATGCACTTTCCAATTTCCCCAGTCTGCCACATTCCTCCCTGTCCTGACATGGGGATCTAGTAGAAAGTCCCTCTTTGCTGGCCCAGTGCATAAATAACTTTTAATTGTTTCATTGCTATGTATCTCTTAATCAAGATTCTATAAACACTTTGTTCAAAACTTATTTCATAATTTGAAGAAAAAGTATCATCTTATACAAGTTAAAAGTGGCATATTTATTAATGGTGTAAATACTGTTTGGAGAATTCAGTTGTAACCATAGACATTGGCATCATTGTTAAACTAAATGCAGACTAGTTCTAAAAAACAGTTACTCAATTCATCATTTTTTATTTCTTGAGAGTATAGTATAATTACATTATTTCTCCCTTTTCTTCAACTGAACCACACACATATATCCCTCTATGGTCCTTTCAAATTAATGTATTCTTTTTACACTAAAAGTTGTTATGTATGTATATACTTATATTCTTATATACATATAGATCCTTAAGCTACCAAGATTGAAAACTATTATAATTAGTACAATATGAATAAATAAATAATGCCATTAAATAAATATCTGCAACATAATCATTATGCTTATATTTTCTATGAATGTTTAAGTATTGATTAATAAGAGAGACAATTTGAACCATATAGTGCTATAACATAACTAGAAAAGAATAGTTTTGTCATTAGTCCATGTTGTCAATCAAAGCAGAAATAATGAATATTTTAGTGATTCTTTTGTATTGTTTGCTGGATGCAAATTTTGCAAAAAAAGTTTCAGTCTTTTTCTAGCTATGAGGTAAACTAGTTTCTTTTAGCAATGACTTTCCACAGTTCTTACTGCGTAAGTGTTGTCTCACTGAAAACAGATGAAATTAAAGAACATCAATGCAGAATTTATCTTGATTTGATTTGTATTTTCATCTTTTTGAAATTACTGGAAAAAACTAAACACAAATCTTAGCTTTGAAAAGGTATTCACAACTCTCAACTTAGCAGAAATTCCAGATATTTAGAGTAAAATCATAAACAGCAAACTGAATAAAGAGTAGGCATGATCCCAAGTGTACAAATAGCCCAAATGTCATGCCAGATCATCAAGAATATCTCCACTAAAGGATTGCCAGCAGTGATAGCCCTGTGTGCAAGATAATTATATGAAATGCCAAAAGACCAAGCCAATAGGATAAATGATATTTAACGAAATTAGAAGAATAAGCTTCCAACATTTTGAAATATACCCATGAGTTGAAAAGCAAACTAAACACACACATGACTAGTGAATTTGAGGTTTTCAAGACAGGACAACCTTGGTAAACAATTCTCGGTGAACCTCCAGCCTTTTTGCAATACTATACACAACTGCGCTTTGTTTTAGATTTTCTTTATAACAATGCTTATGCTACAAATAGTGTGGAAAAGGAAGAGAGTGCTTACATGAAGGAAGCAAAATCCATGCTCACTTGTGCCCTGTAAAATGATTGATGCTAACAAAACTCGGGACTGCTCAGATATGATACAAAACGACTGTGTGAACAGCATCTGCCTGGAACAGCTTGCATTCCTGCTGCAGATTCTGAAGAACAAGGAAAACTGATGAAAGTCTGAAGCTCATGCTGTTTGCTGTTCCATGACAATAAAGTCCCTTTCTCTGAACCAAGTGTCACATGTCTCCAGTCATCATCAACACAATGGTGACACACAAAATTGATAGTGCTCAATAGAGTAAAATTGCAGATCCTTCTTCAAGTCCACTGCTCCAGCCCTGAAATTTCCATTTTAGTCAATAATAGACTGAAATTTCCAGACTTTGCAACTTCTAGATTTTGAATAGACCTTGATTATAACAGTCACCAGAATATAGCTAGAGTATTATTATTCAATTATTTGATCTTTGTTTTCTATTAATAAATTTGTATTGTGATCAAGGGTCCTACTTTCTGATGGAACCCTTTAAATAAAAATGAAAAAAAAATTAACCTTGTAGCAACCCACTCATTATGCCTTTCTGAATTGTTTTCCTTCTGTGCCCTTCATATACTGGAAAATTGTTTAGTTTAGTGAATAGGTTTAACAAAAATAAAAACATCAGTATAAGCTAAGGTATTTTGGACATAATTAATACACTGAATCACTGACATAAAAATATCTTTTTGAAACTGTATATTCTGTATAATTTTTAAGTTTCAAAGTATATGAACATGTACACATAAAGAAGCCATGTAGTCTGTGCTTGTGAAAAACTTTCAGTTGGGTATACTTTTATAAAAAGCAATCTTTAGGATCAATAACCCATTGCCATTGTTCTTGAGTTCTCAGTAGTCCTCATTGTCCGCTATGTTCAGCAAGTCCGGTTTTATCCCATG
>NC_022010.1:64557168-64606086 GCF_000317375.1 Microtus ochrogaster
TCCTGCCCAGAGCACCGAAGCAGCAGGATGTGATCTGCCCCACTGAAAAAAGGTACTGAGCCACATGGCTAACATAGATCAGAAAAATGGGTTAATCAAGATGTGAGAGTTAGCCAGTGAGAGGCTAGAGCTAATGGACCAATCAGCTTATAATTTATGGAGATCTATGTGTGATTTTCTTTGGAGCTAAACAGCTAGGGGATACTGGAAGGGACAAAAAACACAAACAAGCCAACCCCTCATGTTACACATGGTTTTATTTTTATTCTGTTTTTTCAATTGATAATATCTCAAGTTTTATAATTCTATAATTCACACTTTTTATAATGCTGTCAGTGTAACATTAGAAGACAACATCATGTAATAAAGTCTTTTGTTACCTTCCCCCCACACCCTCACCACTTAAGATGGGTATAAAAGCTGTGGAAAAATAAATGCAGGTAAATTTCAGAATTTCAATCACTGGAATACCCTCCTGGTATTACTCTATGTATACGGTCTTATTATTTTTATATGTCTTCATATACTTTACTTATATTTCTAAAATTCCCATGCTCCTACCTTGTCCTTGACATATGTGGTCCAAAGGACATTAAATGCAGTTACAAGTACCACGACCTCATTTATTCTCAGAATCTTTTAAGAAACTGGACAGGGGGCTGGGGAGATGGCTCAGTGGTTAAGAGCATTGCCTGCTCTTCCAAAGGTCCTGAATTCAACCATCTGTAATGAGGTCTGGTGCCCTCTTCTGGCCTGCTGGCATACACACAGACAGAACATTGTAACATAATAAATAAATAAATATTTTTAAAAGAAAGAAAGAAACTGGACAGATTAGACAACATCCTGCCTCTCTCAAAGAAGCCTTCTTGGCCGTGTTCAAGGATAGCCTCAGAGAGAATAGATAACTGGCTTGTGTCTCATGTTAATCTTGATCTACTGTTTACCCAACCAGGATTTTCTCAGCCGCCTACATGGTCTCTCCCAGGTTTAAAGCATTTCTGGAACTTATCCCTTTGCCACGGTGAATGTGGTTATTATAAAGAGTCTCCTTTAAGAATAATGCTCACGACAAAGCTAAGCATACTTGTATGTCCTAGTCCATGGGTACATCAACTGTCACCATTCATTTATAGGTTTAGGCCTTCTGTACTAGTTTTCAATAACAGCCCTTATATCATGTTCTCACCTGTGAAAAAAATCCCATTTGCTTATATGATGAAGTGATAACAGGCAAGGACTTCTGCCCTACTCCGTTGAATCTAATGCTCGATAGCAAGTGCTTCTATCTTGAGGATCAACTCTGTACCCTGGAGAGGAGTTGAGGACAGTTAGAAACCCCCCAAAACAGAAGTAAACTAGAATCCTGCAGCAAAAGCGTTATCTAGAAGGCAGAAAGCATTAGGACACTGGGTGTCATTGCATTCAAAGTTCAGGTAAGAATTGTACTACATCTGAATCTGATATTTTTTATTATTTTATTTTTAGTCATAATTTAGTTTAAAATATACTTGTGTATTTTTCTCCTTATAGTCTCTCTTTCAAAATTCTATATACTCTTATTAATACCTTTAGAATTCAAGGTCTTTTTCTTTAATTTTATGTACATGATTTCAGGGCTGACAACTTGATACTGGATAGTCAATTAAGGTGTTCATTTCTGGGAGAACCATTTTTCCTGCTTTTGGCATTCTTTGTTAGTCTGTAGTTCTTCATCTATGGCTTTAACCCGAGACTACTCACTTCCATGTTAACATATCTGCTGGTGATGTACTTGTTCAGGTCTTGTTTAGTCAGCTTTAATTATTCTGTCAAAGGCTTCTGAAAATAATAGGAGAGTCAGTTCCCTCCAGGGAGCTCCATGTAGTTTTCCCTGAACCAAGTAATCAGTGTCAACAAATGTGCATGAAAGTTAAGTTAAATGGACTCGGTAGGCGCTATGTATATGTGAGCATGTATGTATATACACATATATACTTATGAATATACATGTAACAATAAGATCATGAGCTGTGCGGGATGGACACAGGGGAGGAATTGGGAGTAGTATAAAAGGTAGAAGTAGTGTAGAAGGAGTGCTTCAGAGTAAGTTTTCAAAAAAAAAAACCAATTATATAAGAGAACCAGGCCATTTAGTTAAAGAATTCATATTTTTGTTCACTATAACGTACTAGTTTTCTAAATTCATACTAAAAATAGGTATGACCTAAGCTTTTATGTAAATCAGTGCATAATGCTGTATACAATTTTCAATTATAAGAACAATTAGTTTACATTAAAAATATTAAAATCTAAAGAAAAGCAATTCACTGATAATTACACGATACTATAAAAACAGTTGTTAATGCTTGCCACAATATACTTCTGCTTCATTTTAATGTAAATAACTGAAAACAATATCTAAAATAGATTTTATCTTAATAAAAAACCCCATCATACCTATCTCCATGTCAATTTAAGAAGTATTAGAATGTAATTATCAAATAGACATGGGAGCATGATTGAGTTTAAGCCTCTGCTCAGAAATGTAGATAACTGAAGAGACTCGCAAAAACTATTTGCATCTCCTCGTCCTTCCATAATGTTATTTGTTGCATTGTTCCTTGAAGTAAATTTTTTCCATTATTCTATAAATAAAAATGCTTTGAAGAAAACATTTCTAGAAACTATGCTATTTATTTCCTCTTTGGTGTTCTTATTTGTAGGTATCCAACAATACACGATCAGTCCAAATACCTATCAAAACTTAAAAAGATGTTGCTACATTTTGATAGAATCCCCCTCTCTCAGAAAAAGACATGATAGAGTTGAAAAGTCACAAAGTTTATAAAAAATAATGTGCCTTCATGAATAATAGAAATGTATTTTAATGAGTCACAATTTCTCTTACCTATAAAGTGAATATTATGTGACTATAATCAGGAATATATTGTATTCAATTTCATCAAAATTCATAGAGTGAAGTCCCACTCTCAGAATCTTAGAATTTTAGCTGTGTTGGGAAACACATTCATTTCCAATATATTTAGGTTGTGATAGCAGAGTAGCATGAGGTCCCTAATTCAGACTTGCACTCTAATATCAGAGTCATTTGATCAACCAGACATCAAACAGAAGAATACTTATAAATAAAGAAGACAAGACTACAATGTATTAACAGAAGATGAGTATCATCAATTGTTCTGGAGTTATCAACAGCTACACAGAGAAAGGCCTTCTCTCTCACAGTCTTCAGAAAAAAACATCTGTGCTGACATACTTGCTTTCAAAGTATGTCTTCCAGAACTCAGACAGTGAGTTTCTGTGGTTCTATACCTTAATTTGAGACATTTTATAATGGGAATCCCAACATGCTAATACACTACCTATTGATTTCTCCTTTTTATTAAATGCACACTGTTTCTTATTTATTGTAGACCCGGACTTATATTCTTAAATTTTGCAATTTTCATTGCCTTTCTTTTTAAGGTAAAAATGTGAATTTACTCTTCTAATAGGCAGACCACACCTAAATCTAAAGACAATTTTGGATGGAGTCTTCTGGTTCAAATTCTTAGTTCTCCAACACAATCTGAGAAAGCTGTTTCAATCCCCTAGTTATAAAGAGGATCATTATCTGGGCACATAACATAATCCCTTTATTTCTCCTTTTCCCATATTTGCAATACTATTTTGACTTATTGTCATATTTTAGACTTATTCTCATTTTAATATCCCAATTGGGTTACCAGTATATTAACTATTTAGTGCTGAGTGCTTAGGGGTTCGTGGACAACATAGTCATTCTCTCTGGAGGAGCTACCAGTCAGAAGTTTACCAGAAATTATGCTATTCCATTCTATTTCATTCATGTGTTAAATTCATCTCATATTCCTATTACACCTGGCAAAAGTGACAAATACACATTTATTTTAAATTAAATTATAATAGCATTTTGAGACAAAATAAATGACAGTGGTTAAAAAACTAGAATATCTATTTACATTTTAGGAACATACAGAAATTTGAATTAGTTGTAAACTATGCAATTTTGTGTTATCAATCAGTTCCCTCTTCTACATCACCTCTGCTAAATTCCACACTCTATTTGAATTTGATTGAAAAGTGGTTTGTATTCTTGTTATTGACATTTCCTATTTGAGTTCAGTTACAGGAAATTAATAGCAGGATGTGTGAGTTGGTAAAAGAGTCTCATCTATTTTCTCACACTACAATTTAGGAAGGTAATCTTGTTTTTGACTAGGAATTAACTATAACATATTGATCTTAGGGGGCATCCTAAAATAGATGGACATGTCCTAAAACTTGAATGATATCAAGTGATTAAACATGTAAAATATGAAGTTTGAGGAAAACTTTACTTGTTAAAAATCATTCAGCATTAAATTTGAGATTTCAAGTTGTGTTTTAAAATGAAAAACTAACTTAAACTATTGTCATATATGTCACAAAAGGCATAAAATATTTTATATATGTCCTATAAACTATTTTCCACAAAATCCAAAAATCAAAGATCACACTATAGTATCCCAAATTGAGGCTCATTCAGCAAGCTTCTCACAGCAGTGCTTCTTCAGGAAATGAGTGTCTCCCGAATCACTGAAAGGTATTTCCACAGAATAAGTTTTCCTTCTTTCTCCTCAATTCCTTCCTGGAGCTCAATTTCCAGCTAGATATCATCTAATGACACTGGCTTTTTTTCACCCTTACTAATAAAAACTATATCTATTCCATATACAGTGATATATTATGTTCAATATAAGATCTGAGAGAACAAAGTGTGTATTGTGAAAGAATCTACGAACCAGGTTGTTTTTGCAGCTGTTGTAGATCAGTTTTACTTGAAAACTTAAAAAATCATATTGTGTGATGAAGTTGTCTGCTATATTTCTGTCTTTTGGTTCCATTGTGCTTTCTATTTGGATTCTTTTTATGCTCTTCGAACAGATATTTATAAGAATCTCATGACTCTAATAATAGGCATAAAGATATAGACTTGAATGTATTTTTTCCTTAGTATTAAAGGTTTCTCTAGCCATTCCTGGCACACTTAGAGTTTCTTTTCTTGTTATTTATTTATAAATAATATATCTAGTGACTCCAATCATCAAAATATTTATTTTAGCTTCCTAATATGAATAAGTTTAATGAGAACAATATTAAACTGAGTATCTGATGGCCTCATCCTTTAACCCTCAGACCCGTTTTAATGATAAAAGGGCATTATTGTGATTTTTTTTTTGGCTTAGAGGTATACTACAGAGTTTTTTGATGCTTGATCCTTGAAGCATACTTTACTGAACATCAGTCATGCTTGCTTGTGATCTGATAATTGAGGACTTTTCATGTAGTCTGATGTTTAGGCCTGATTCAATAAGTAGTAGAATGCAATATTACAACCTCAAACAATTTAAAAATTAATATTTAAAAGTACACTATGGCTACTAATTTGGACTGATCATTACCACTTATACTCCAGGTAAAGTTCCTGTTACTCAAAATCCCATGGCTCCACTGTGCAGAAAAAAATATAAAACAGAACAAACAAACAAAAAACATCTGTCAAAGGGATAAGAATAAGTTGTGGTAAGGTCAGACATGTTGCCAATGTAGGCTAGGTCATACTGCCCAAGCAAGCAAGGAGTATCCCTCCTGCAGTCTCACTTCTAACAGCATACAGAGCCTATGACTGTAGATACCACATCATCTTACAGGACAGGATCCACTTTGAAAAGCTGTTGGGCACCATGAGTGATTAATGTACAGTGAAAACAGTCAGGAAAATGGTCTGAGCCAATTTTTATTAAAATAATGTGATTTCACTCCCACCTGTATAATGTTTACACATTTTCCCTAGACATTATTTTTAGAATCATTTTATAATTACTGTAGCAGAAAGTATTGCTGGGAATGTTTACCTGGACAGGGATCTTAGTATTTTAGGACTTGAAATGCACTCTTCTAAGTTCTTCTGGCTTTGAAAGTTTCCACTTAGAAATCAATGGTTGTATTTTGATGAGTTTTTTATATGAAACTTATTTTTTTTCTCTTGTGTGTTCAATATACTCGTTTTGTTCTGTATATGCAAAGTTTTAACTATGACATACTGTGGAGTTTTCTCTTCCAGTGTTTATTTGGGTTCTGGTTTCTTGTTGTATCTATATATGTGTGAGTTTCCTTTACGATCTTGTTGAGGATCTAGTCTATGCCGTTGACTTTGTATTCTTCTCCCTCATCTATGCAATACAGTTCAAAGTTTTGTTTCATTGTATTCCACATTTACTGATTTCCTGTGCATTTCCTTTCCATGTGGGGTGTGTGTGTGTGTGTGTGTGTGTGTGTGTGTGTGTGTGTAACTTTACATATTCTTTTTTATTTTTTCTAGATCATCTAACTTGCAGCCCAACATTCTAGTTTCTGCCTCTTCTACTTGATTCTTTCTACTTGTAAGGATTTTCTTTGACTTTCCTTTTTTTTCTTTTTTTTTAAAATTTATTTATTTATTAAGGATTTCTGCCTCCTCCCTGCCACCGCCTCCCATTTCCCTCCCCCTACCCCGATCAAGTCCCTCTCCCTCATCTGCTTGAAGAGCAATCAGGGTTCCCTGACCTGTGGGAAGTCCAAGGACCGCCCACCTCCATCCAGGTTTAGTAAGTTGAGCATCCAAACTGCCTAGGCTCCCCCAAAGCCAGTATGTGCAGTAGGATCAAAAACCCATTGCCATTGTTCTTGAGTTCTCAGTAGTCCTCATTGTCTGCTATGTAAGTCCGGTTTTATCCCATGCTTTTTCAGACCCAGGCTAGCTGGTCTTGGTGAATTCCCGAAAGATCATCCCCATTGTCTCAATGAGTGGGTTTCCTAATTGAGTTATTGGGGCCTTTTAACTCCTTCTTCAGTTTAGCTTGAGTCTTCTTCAGTGTTTCTATCCACTCATTGCACTCTATTCTCAAGTCTGCACTGTCTTCATCACTTCCATTAACCTATGTTTTTGTCTTTATTTTGCTCCCCTGGCATCACTCGGGTTTTCATTTTTCTTAAGTTCTTTCTTCTTAATTTCACTGAGCTGTTTCTTTGTTTCTTTTTAAAATACCTTGACAAAGGCTTTCTCATTTTGTTTTGTTTTGTTTTTAAATTCTGTGTTTTGAGGTTCATCTAGGAATTTCTCATTGGTAAACAATTCTACGAGCCTGGTAGTGTTTTGAAATAGAGATAGTATTGATATTGTTGGTATTGTTCCAATGAGATTTGGGCATGTGAACTTCTTTTGTTACTTTTAAGTCTGAATAGACAAAACAAATTAAGCGTAAGAGAGAATCTGTAAGCAGTTAGGGTAGAGAGGTTAAAAAATCCTTAGGTAAGATGAAATTAGGTAGAGAGAGAGAAGACTTGACTCACATACAGGGTCTGCCACCTTACATGTTACAGAATGAGGGGCTGCTTGTTTCTCCCAGCCACCCAGCTAGCTTATACCTGAAATAGCCACACAGAAACAGTATTAATTAAAATACTGCTTGGCCATTAGCTCTAACTTCTTATTGGTTAACTCTTACATCTTAATTTAGCCCATTTCTATTAATCTGTGTATCGTCACATGGCAGTGGCTTACCAGCAAGATTCTAACCGTGTCCGTCTCAGGTAGGAGGATCCATGGCTTCTTTCACTCTGCCCTTCTTCCCAGCATTCAGTTTTTTCTTCTCTGCCTAGCTAAGTTCTGCCCTACCAGGCCCAAATCAGTTTCTTTATTGATTCAATCAATGAAAGTAACACATAAACAGAAAAACCTCCTAACCCAATTCCAAGCCTAAAGTGTGGAGGTGGATCTGGCTGAGTGATAAAGTTGGATATGGTGTGGGGCAGTGCTGTGTGTTACTGGATAGGTAGTGAGGATCCTGACAGAAACTTCTAGATGGATTTGGGTTCAGGGAGGAGAGTCAAAAAGCATGTGTGGAAGGAGATAGTCAAGGAGATTCATTGACTAGACCATGGAGAAGATGTGGGAGATGCCTGGGATGAGTAACTTGGTACAGTACAGAGAGATCTTTTTTCTTTAGCCAGGTAGGGAGCTTCTGGTGGAAACCTGAGTTAGGTCATGATGCAGGGAGGTATGGCAAGACAGGCCAGAGCCTGAATGTGGGAACAAGGCTTGATAAACATGGTTGGAGAAAAGATTTGAATAGGGAAGGTGGGGAATACTCACCTGGAGTATGGTCCCTGGAGAAGGATGTGCAACATCTGACTGGGTAGACAGTCTAGATGCAGTGGAGAAGGAAACTGTGAGTGGTGAGAGCCAGGGAAAATCATGCCAAAGGATAGAGGTTGATTATGGAAAAGGTAGGCATGGACAGGCAATATAAGCATACTGGATGTGGCAAATAAGGTAGATTTGGTAAATTGGGAAGAAAGTATGAATGTAATGTGTCCAGGACTCTCACTGGACTAAGCCCAGTAGAAGGAAATGAACTTATTTCCTCCATTTGTAGTGGCAATTTCTCTGAAAATATGGTGTTTACTTGTGATACTGTGCCTCTTGTTTAGCAGCATATAAACAAGAACACTATTAGGTCCCACTCCTCCAAACCCCCAAATGGCAGTGCCACTGACATTGCAAAACAGGATTAGACAGAAGGATTCTGGCAGTGGGATAAAAGCTTACACACAGCATTCTTCAGAAAAACAAGCGATAGGTTTCTATTTTCAGGAACAGGTTTTACTTCTCTAACTGGCAAATGGAGCATATCATTCCTCATTAGCACATGCCTGTAAAACATATCAAAGTCTCCATTCTAGCCTTCTGTGTCTTCTCACCTCCTTGCTCCCCTGTTTTTCCATGCTATTCTGGCTTGCGCATACATACACCCAAAACCAGAAGCCAACTGAAATCTTTATAACTTGTAAGAATTTCTTCACATTTTTTTTTTAATTTTTGTCTAACCACTATGTCTCCTTATAGGTATCCATGAAATCTTTGAACTTCCTTGTATGTGTCTGATTGTTCTTTCTACCACTGGCGAGATTGGCATATTCCCATGTACAACAAACATTCTCTCTACTCAGGGAGTGTCATTGTTTGATGATTTCACTGAACCCTAGCAGGCTTAGGTAAGGTTTTATTGTTGTAGAAGAGACACCAGGACCATGACAACTCTTATAATGGAAAATATTTAATTAGGGAGGCTGCATTATAGTTCAGAGGTTTAGTCCATTATTGTCATGGAAGGAAGCAAGAAAGCATGCAGACAGACATGGTGCCAGAGCTGAGAGTCCTTACATCTTGATCCAAAGACAACAGGAAATAAACTGTCCCACTGGCTTTCACTTGAGCGTATGAGAGACCTCAGAGCCTACCCTCACATTGATATACTTCCTCCAGCAAGATCACAACTACTAATCGTGTCATTCCCTTTGGGTGCCATTTTCTTTCAAACCACCATATTCCTCTCCCTGACCCCCAAAGGCATGTAGCCATACCATAACAGAAACATGCATCCAGTGCAACTGCAAAAGTCTCCATAGACTTTACCAGTCTCAACCTTGTTTAAAAGTATAAAGTTTAAAGTCTCTTCTGAGATTCATGAAATCTCTTAACTGTAATCCCCTGTAAAATCAAAATCACAAAACAGATCACATATTTTCAACATATAATGGCACAGGGAATACATTACCACACCAAAACATAGGGAAGGGAGAATAATGAGGAAATACTGGACCAAAACAAGACCAAACACCAGCTATGGAAGCTCTGCATCTCCATGTCTGATTTCAAAATTCTCTTCAGATAACCAACTCATTTCAACTTTGTTGACTGCAACACACTTTTTATTTTCTTTAAAACATGGATGGTTTCTTCTCCTTGTTAATAACTTTCTTTGGTAGGTATTCCACGACTCTGGCACCTCTAACATCTTGGTCTCTTAAAAGCAATATAGTCTTCAGTTTCACAGCTTCATGCAATGGCCTTTCTAAGTCTCTACTCAAGGATACCCTATCACATTGTATGACTCAGTGGTTTTCCTGATTCACGGATGCATATTCCACAACCCAATTCTTCTATCTTTAAAGCCACACACATGTGGCTTAAGTTGCCAGGTTCTATTCTGATTTAGAACATGGCCCCCTCAATCAATTACATCTGCACCAGCTTTTTAAAGGACAGTTGGATGTCCTTAAGTGGATCTGTAGACCAGGCAGGACTCAAACTCAGAGATCCATCAGCCTCTGCCTTTCCAATGCTAGGATTAAAGGTGTGCTCCCACCATGTTCTAAGTTTTTCTTTAGTTTCATTCCATAAATTCGAAATTTGGTGGGGTGGGATCTTGTCATAAGTTCATCCTTCTGTTTATTCCACTTCTTAATCTGTTTATCTCCTTGAACACAGGACTTATCCCCATTCTACTTTGATGTAGGAGGCCCTTCTGTATTTGTGTTGCTTTCATTGGTTGAATAAAGAAACTGTCTCGGCCTTTTGATAGCAAAGACCTGAGATAGGCAGGGAAAAGAGAACTGAATGCTGGAGAAAGAAAGCAGGAAGAGAGAGCCGCCATGGTGTCGCCAGAGTCAGACATGCAAAATCTTTCCTAGTAAGTCACGACCTCGTGTTGACGCACAGATTGTTAGAAATGGGTTGAAGCAAGATGTGAGAGTTAGCCAATGAAAGGCTAGAGATAATTGGCCAGGCAGTCTTTAAATTAATACAATTTCTGTGTGTTTATTTCGGGACGGGACCTGGCCTGCTCCTCCTACAACACTACTTCTTAGTGCTCCATTTGTGGTCAAATCTTTTATTTCCTTGCTCCTTTTTATTATAAATCTGTATATGGGTGACCAGTGATAACCACACAACAGAGTCAATACTAGGCTGTTTTGAGATTTTCTCTGAAAATGGAATTAACCCACATCTCTTCACTTTCACCTGAGACAGACCCTTCAGAAAAGGGCAAAGTAACTAAAATTCTTTTCCTCTTAAACATCCTGAGCCAGCTCCCCATAGGTCAAATAACTCTTAGCAAAAGTCTTCAACATTCCTACTAGTATGGCTCATTTCGCAGCACTTAAAGCATTAAACTGCAATCCATCCACAGTCCCATAGTCTATATTCTTTCAAACAAAATTATGGCCTGGCCTATCTCAACAATATTTCACTCCTGGTAATCCACTCCATTATTTTTTTTTCAAATTACCACATTTGCTTACAGACACATTTTTATGTTTAGTCCTAGAGATTCAGATAAAACAGATATCTCTAATTTTTCTAAAAGGTTGTAAAGGAGAAGGTAGTCCTTTCTTTTCTTGAGTGTTTTCACAAGCACTCAGAATTATCCTCACATGACTCCATTCCTGAACTCTGTCCTGACACCGTACCTCTTGCATGTCCTTGTTAGGATATCACTTCCGTAGTAGAGTCTTCCCTTCCTGCTAAGCTTCTACCTTTACTCTTCTTCCCATGGACATCACATCTATTTTCTTTGGTCTTTTGCCAAATTTCATCTTATTTACATCACGTAAGTTCTCTAAGATGGTTCATGTTTTATTTTTATGTTTTGGATTATCTGATTCTATAAAATGGAGCTCAAATGAACAATAATACCCTGAACATAGAAACAACCTATATTCCCCTCAACCAAAGAATGGATAAAGAAAATGTGGTACATTTATACAATGGAGTACTACACAGCAATTAAAAAACAATGACATCTTGAAATTTTTTAGGCAAATGGATGGCACTAGAAAAATGCATCCTGAATGAGGTAATCCAGACTCAGAAAAACAAAAACAGTATATACTCACTCATAAGTAGATAGTAAACATAAAGCAAAGGATAACCAGCCTATTGTCCATGACCCCAGAGAAGCTAGGTAACAAGGAGAACCCTAAGAGATATATTTATGGGTACCCTTGGGAAGATGAAATAGACAAAATCTCCTGAGAAATTGGAAGCAGGGGTGTGAGGGGAGAAGATGAAGAGGAGGAAACAACAAGAAGAAACAAGATTGCCATGATGGGAGGACAGAGAGGACAAGGAAAGAGATAGCCTGATTGAGGGTACCATTATGGAGCTAGCAAGAAAACTGACAGTAGAGAAAGTCTTGGAAATCGACAAGAATAATCACAGCTAATACCCTAAGCAATACTTGAGAGGGTACCTGAGTTGACCTTCCCCTGTAATCAGATGGATGAGTACTTTAACTGGCATCATAGAACCTTCATCCAACAACTGATGAAAAAAGTTGCAGGATTGTTTTGGCTATACTGGGTTTTTTGCTTTTCCATATGAAGTTGAGCACCATTCTTTTGAGGTCTGTGAAGGATTTTGTGGGGATTTTGACAGGTATTGCATTGAATATGTAGATCGCTTTTGCTAAGATTGCCATTTTTACTATGTTAATTCTACCTACCCAAGAGCATGGGAGATCTTTCCACTTTCTGGTGTCTTCTTCAATTCTTTCTTCAAAGATTTAAAATTCTTGTCACAAAGGCCATGTACTTGTTTGGTTAGACTTAGTTGGAGATACTTTTTGCTACTTGTGACTATTGTGAAGGGTGATGTTTCTCTGATTTCTTTCTCAGTCCATTTATCATCTGTGTAAAGAAGGGCTACTGATTTATTTTTAGTTAATCTTGTATCCTGCTATAATACTGAAAGTATTTATGAGATCTTCATCAACTCCCCATCAGACAGAGGACTGATCTCCAAAATTTATAAATAATTCAAGAAATTGGTCATCAAAGGAACAAATAATAAAAAATGTGGAGTATAGATGTACACAGAGAACTCTCAACAGAGGAATCTAAAATGGCTGAAAAACACTTAAGGAAATGCTCACTATCCTTAGCCATCAGAGAAATGAAAATCAAAATATCTCTGAGATTCCATATTACATCTATAAAAATAGCCAAGATCCAAAACACTGATAACAACTTATGCTGGAGAGGTTGTGTGTATTGCTGGTGGCAGTGCAAGCTGCTACAGCCCCTTTGAATATCAGTGTGATGATTTCTTAGAAAATTAAGAACCAACCTTCCTCAAGACCCAGGAATACCTCTTTTGGGTATATATCCAAAGGATGCTCAATCATGCCACAAAACATGTGCTCAACTATGTTCATAGCAGCATTGTTTGTTATAGCCAGAACCTGGAAACAACCTAAATGCCCCTTGACCGAAGAGTGGATAAGGAAAATGTGGTACATTTACGCAATGGAGTACTACATAACAGAAAAAAAAGACAACTTGAAATTTGCAGGCAAATGGATGGAGCTAAAAAACATAATTTTGAGTGAGGTAACCCAGACTCAGAAAGACAATTTCATATATACTCACTCATAAGTGGTTTTCAAACATAAATCAAAGAAAAACAACCTACAAATCACAATCCCAGAGAACCTAGACAATAATGAGGATGTAGTAGATATATATATGGATCTAATCTACATGGGAAGTAGAAAAACACAAGATCTCCTGAATAAGTTGGAGCATGGGAACCATGGGCAAGTGTTGGAGGGGATGAGAGAGGCAGGGTAGAGATCAGAGAAAAATGTAGAGCTCAATAAAATCAATAAAGAAATTATTCTAAGTCATTACCGACATTTCTTCAGAATAATTTCTTATATTTGCTTTGAATATAATAATTAAAATAATAGATAAATATTATATTCCATAATGTTCATTAGGAGATGTCAGTATCCACTACAAATCCTAACTATTATAAGGTAATTTTAACTTGGTAAATACTGTTTTATGATTTTTTTGTCATCAAATTACAGTTCTCAAGTTGTATCTACTCATATCTGTATGCCAAGCAATATTGACTGACTTTATTCAAAACAGAAAGTCTTTGAATTTTTATGCACTTATTATAAATTCATTTAGATCTAGCTTTTAGAGACAAATTCTTCCTTATACTGTTTCATGGATCCCTCATTCTTATCTTAGAACCAGAGCTCAATTCTTTGTGCTGCTTTGAGAAGCTAGACAGACTCCACTTCTGTAGCCATCAAAGCCATCATACCTACAAACTTTTTAAAAACAGAAACAAAGATAAACTCTTTTGGCATCCTTAGTGGCTGGCATAATGTTTAGTTTGTACTAGAAATGCAATAACTATTAAATTAAAATTCAGCTTTGATGACATTTTATAATCAAAGCTTCCTCTTTTCAGACTGTTTTTATTTCAAGAAAAGTTTGTCACTGAAGTTGGACAAGTAGTTACTTATAAATTAATATGTTTTTACTTTATCACAGTCCAATTTTTTGTAATTGGTTTTTGGAAATAACAAATACAAGCAAAGCAGAAAATAATGTTATTTTTAATATTGTTTTTCATGCCTCTATGGGCAAAACAATAAGAAGAGTGACTCACTGTTTTCAATAATGTTTTCATTAGAAAAAATAACAACTTTATTGGGATTCATAATGACCTATAACAATGTAACTGAATGAGATTTATTATAGTTCATTGCTACATTTCTCTAAAAAACATCTATGTTAATTTTCAAAGTAAAAGCTCAAATTTTAAAATAAAATACTTGTGTGTATAGTCTTTGTAACTTTAATAAAAGATTTAATGATGGAGTAAACTCCAAAATAGACATATTACAAACTGTCAGATAAAGCAAAAAATAAAGTTTAATATTCGTCCTATGTGAGCGAATGATTACAAATAAATAAATAAATGACTATATTATTTATTACATAACATGGCCTGAGTCTTATAACATCAAAATCAATAAATAATATCAGAGTAAATTATGATCAGAAGTGGCCAAAAGCACCTCATTCAAGCTAAAATTTTAGTATCCCTCATTAATAATACAATAACACTGGAAGAATTATCATAGTATAGAAGACAAAAGAATGTTAGTTTTCTTCTCTGGTGCACAATAGAGTATTATAGCTAAAAAAAAATAACTGTTCATTATTATATTTCTCTTTCCAAGCATTTCCCCAAATTGGTAAAGTAGTAAATCACAATGAAAAGCCCAAGCATGGAGCAAGTAACAACAAATACAGTAAGAATAGCAATACAATCTTAACGAATCAATACCAAAAATTCTCTAATACAAAACCCATGGATAAAGATGGGATTCAGTCATTCAGATATCATTCATTTAAATAAATATATAATGTGTACATATACCATAAAAAACTAATTGACAGTTAAAATCTTAATTGAACTAAATAAGTACATATCCATTTATCCTATTTTGCCTTTATACAGAACAGAAGCAGTACTTAGCTGTGTCTCAATGGCCAATGTTTAGATTTATAAAATCAAAAGAGAAAGAGTATAGGAAGAAAAGACACCTCATCTTTTTAGACGAAAGGAGCAGGCCAATTCTATGTGAGCTCTGGTTCATTCTCTTATGGTGTGATCATTAATTCATCTTAGAGCTCAAAGTTTTGTGATTTTTATGGAGCCTTCAATTACCCTGGCATTTGGCCACTATTGATTTGCAGTTCTTATCTCTAGTGATGGCATGGGGCAGAGAGAGGGCAAATGCTCTTTTTATCTTAACAAGGTTACATTAAAAATGAAAAGAATATGGCTTCTAACAGACACTTTAGTTAATGTCTCTAATCTACAATTTCTCTGAATGGTTCCATTCTGCTACAAATCCTACCACACTGACTGAAACTTTTGACTCCAGTTACATTTTCTACTTCTCAGGGTGTTCTGTCTCTTCTTGTCAGCCACGGTCCAGTCCTATTCTAAAAGTATTATAAAGGTTAAGGATGGTTTTGTCTTTTTCTACTTTAGGCTGAGAGAATAAGAAATGGGATAAATAAGATTGTGACCCCCTTTAGTTATTCTCTTTTGCCTATTTAACAGTGGATTGCAAAGACCTTCCAGTTCCTTGGACAAACTCAAAGGAATGAGGTGTTGTAACTGGCAGGGTGTAGTCTGAGGGCTGGAGTATATCAGGTATAGTTGTGTTGTGGTCTTTGACTCACAAAGGGTTCTTAATCTTGTGTCTATGTTGAGACAAATGGCTATGGGTTCTTGACAAAGAATTATGTTTAGTTGTGATACTAGCTTAATCAATTTAAAATATATAGACGCTTAAGTGGGAATCTCAGAAAGGCAAGGGTAATCAACTGAATACAAGAGGTAGAAAGGAGAATCGTAGCCATGACAGACAAAGTAGATACCATGGTCAAGAGAAAAGGAGGGAGAGAGAAAAAGAGAGAGAGAGAGAGAGAGAGAGAGAGAGAAACAATCCTGACACAAAACAGCCAGAAAATCTTGGAAATAATGATAAAATGGGAAAAAAAGCCTAAAAAATAATAGAAATAGAGGAAGGAGATGAAACAGGCAAAAGGCAGAGAAAAATCTCTGTATTGAGCCTTTTCTTGGGCTCCTTTCCTTCTGTTTTGTCCTCTTCTGATGTTTTTGTTTAGTTTTGTTTTATTTCATTTTATTTTATTATTATCCCTTAGAAGTCCATTTTCTAATGAGATATGAAAAGGGGTTTGTCTTGGCTAGTTTTAGGCCCATTTGACATAACCTGGAGTCATCAGAGAGGAGAAACTCAACTGAGAAAATGCCTCCATAAGATCTGGCTGTAGGCAAGACTCCGGGGCTTTTTCTTAAATAGTGATTGAAAGGAGAGGACTTAATCCATTCCTGATTTGGTGGTCCTGAGTTCTAAGAAAGCAGGCTGAGCAGGTCAAGAGTACCAAGTCAGTAAGAATAGGTCTCCACGGCCTCTAAATCAGCTCCTACCATCAGGTTGCTTGTTTGAGTTGCTGAACTGACTTCTTTCAGTGATAGAATACAATACAAAAATGCAAACCAAATAAATATTTTCCTCTCCATATTTCTTTTGGTCATGATGTTTCATCAGAGCAATACTAAAATATTAACCATAACTGAGCCAGATCTGGACAGTCAGGAGGAAACAAGAGGATAGAGGGAGGGCAAAGAGTAGTCAGGATATATCATGTGAGAGAAACACTTCTAATAAAAGAAAAAAATAAAGATAAAAGAAGAAATGGGAAAACATTTGAAACACAGAAGTGCATAATGACACGTGTGTATTCTGTATGTCAGTGTGTGTATGCATGTGTATTTGCTCTGTGGTGGTGTCAGGTAGAGACAGCAGCTTTAGCACTGGAAAGAGAAATTGTCCATGAAAGAAGAACTCTCTCACCTACCAATACTCTAGAAATAGCTGGAAATGTGAAGGTTTGGGGGGAGCAGACAAAAGTAAAACAAGGTGCTTCTTTATCCTAGGGACAGTGTCTAGATTCATGTAGGTGAGCATAACAGCCCCTCTAGCTTACCCACTTAATCTCTTTACTCAAACTTATTTTCTTATATTTCATTGTACTTATCTAAGGGGTACAGTTGTATAAAATCAACAGCATGTGTATACAGTGTGAACAAGCAGATTACAAAAATTAAGATTTTTCAACTTTTAAAAATTCTTGCTCTTGTTTTTGTGGTGTAAGAAAGAAAACCCAGGGTTCATGGATGCTAGGCAAGTCAAGGACTTCTCAGCTCCAACCTCACATAGTCCATATTATTTGATGGTATTGGGGAATTTGGAATGCCCCTTTTCTATATTTTTATAGAACACCTTATCGACTGTTGTGTATTGTAGTTAACCTACCCTGTTGCAACACCTGTCTCTCTTGTTTAACTACATGTTGGTACCTATTATGCAAATCCTCTTACCCAGGTTTAGCCTTTCATGACCTCTATTTCTTTGTTCTGTGAAATTAGTTGTTAGCTTCTATGTGTGAAAACACATAGTATTTGCCATTCTGTATATTTTAATTTTTAGAATATCTCATTTTATTTGTGAGCTATTATAATTTATGATAATAGTCTACACTAAAACACCATTTTTGTTTAAATATCTAATTTCAGATAGTTAGAAAATGTGTCAGGTCCGTATAATTGCCTAAGAATCATTTTGCATGAATTTTCTATTCATTAATATCTACAGAAGCTAGTTATCTGTAATTAGTCCTACACAAAGACAGTTATGCAATCTGCAAACAACCTAGAAAGATGAAAGTATTTTGAAACCTCATTGCTGTAACTGGAGGTCCTGCAGCCACTTTCAAAATAAACTCTCAGAGGCTTAATATTAATTACAAACTGTATGGCCTATTAGCACAGGATTATTATTAACTCGCTCTTAAAACTTAAATCAAACCATTTCTATTAGTCTATATTTTATCACAAAGCCCATGGCTTGTTACCTCACATCTTGCTTTTACTGTGCCTGCTAGCATCTCTCCTGGTTCTGCCTTCTTTCTCCCTATATTCAATTTGACTTTCCTGCTTAGCTCTATTTTGACCTGCCATAGGCCAAAGCAGCTTCTTAACTAACAAATGGTAATAAAACATATTTACAGCATATAGAGGGGCACACCACATCACACTGCCTTTCTTCAAATTAGTATTTCACATATATTTTGGTCAAAATATGTGGCATAAATTCTATTAAATGGAAACTTATGATGTTTCTAATGCAGTTATTACAGAATGATCTATAATTTGAAAAGTGTGTTTAATATAGAGTGCCTCTATACTTTTGTGGTAACATTAAAAAATTGTGTGTGTGTGTGTGTGTGTGTGTGTGTGTGTGTGTGTTGGTGTGGTGTGGTGTGTTCCATAACAGCAGGAACTCTTACAGAAATCAAAGGATAGCTCTGAGGAATCAATTCTTTTCTTGTGGGATCCAGATATATTTCAATAAGATGGACAAACCTACAGAGCTATCTCCCCTGTCCTATATTTCGCAACTAAGAAGAAATCAGTATTTCTTTTTGCGTTTAAGTGTATAAATTGAATCTAAGAATATCTTTTCATTGAAAAAAGAAGCACAGATTTTTGTTGGTTTCTGTGTAACCAAATTCTTCCGCTTTCTACAAAAAAAATTTAATAAGATTTTGTTTTTACTCAAAGCTCATGTCATATATGTATAAGATATTACATAAAATTATAATTTTAATTGAAATATATTAACTCTTAATTTTTATACTTTTATGTTTATTTACTCTGTGTCTGTATGTAGTGTGTGTGACGCAGCACTCAGGCAGAGGGCAGAGAACACCTTTGCAGGGGTTACTTTACTCCCTTCATCATATGGCTTTAAGAGATCAGACCCACCAAAATTATAAGTAAGTTGCTTTACCTGTTGAGCCATATCATACATCTTCCGGAATTTCTTTTAATAAATCATACCATTAACATGGCTTACTGTTGTACTTTGGTTTTATATAGACAATTAGATAATTTATATAGAAAATTTATATAGACAATACTGCTATTTAGTCACCTACTCATTTCTATGACGGTGATATGATGCTTAATTTTTAAGCCTACTTGGAAATAAACAGTAGATGTTTCTATATACTCAGAGCACTCTTTTTGTGTCTGCTTGAAAACCATGACCTTAAAATTTTTAGCCGTCAATATAAAATAGTATGAAGAGACCAGTGTTCCATACCTTTCTTCTAATGAAGTCTTGTAGCTTTGTTATCTTTTTACTATTTTAAAGGCAGTTTTTTCAATGTATCCTTTGGAAGGTATTCCCAAAAGTGTTTCCAAATTTAGACTGTGAATTCTTATCTTACACTGTTCTGTTCTTTCACATCACTGGCAGTATGTTAGAAATACCACCAAGAAAGTGTCTGACACTTCCACTTCAGTTAACATACAGAGGTAGTGAGGCCCACTTATCAGAAGATAAGACAAGCAAGACAGGCACTGTTTGGTGTATTGATGAGAGCGTTGTTTTAAGAGTCCTTATTTTTAATGTGCTCCTTTGTTTCTTAACAGCTGAACGGTTCACCATAGTGTACACTTATTTTGGTTGGTGCATCCTTGACTTGCTCATAATTATCATCATAGAAAAGCAACAGAAACATAGGCAAATAGTTGGTGAGACAAACACCCCTTTACCCTTTTTAAAATCAGAAATCATAAATATTACCTTGTACTGCCTTATTTCTCAAATGTCTACAAATTATCACTTAACAAATATGAATTTTTAAGTCTCTTAAACAGTTTCAATCTACAACCCGAGCTGCTGGATCCCTCAAGGAAAACCAACATAGAGCAAAATATTCCTACTTTAATTAGCTTTATTTGTTTTGCCTTGCTAGAAGAGAAATACTTTACACTTTTGAGGCAACATGCTATTGCAAACAGATGGACAATCATTCCTTTGTTACCATAACAGAAAATATGGCTTTGTCCACAGGACCAACATAGAAGAAAACAATATAAACAGAAAGTGTTGCAATTTTGATGAGTACAGACCCTTTATTATAGGAAGGCAAATAAGCACTACGTGAAGGCAGAAATGCGAACTCTACCATCAGGCTTAACTTGGAAGGCACTAAGATGGTAAGTATCCAGTTATTTTGATATCATTCTCTCTCATTCTGTTATTTCTAAACCTCAGCCTACATTCTGAGAGCACACAGCTGGAAAGAAAACAGAATCAGTGACTGTGGAGTTAATGCTCAACAGATGTGGAGGTTCCCCAGTTGTTCAGTTGATTGTCCAAAGACAATTGAGGACAGGATTTGAGCAATTCTACCAAATGAATACTCAGGCTGAAACTCTTCTTTATATGCCCGAGTTTCATCAAAACAAAAATCCTTAAGTCAAGTAGTCATAATTGAAAAGATTGTCCATTTTGTGTTACATTTTCTACCTCAATTTTGTCCTTTTGTAGCTAAACTTTGCTTGCTTTAAGCAACCCTCGGCTATGTATCTGTGTTCCTACAATCTGATTTTTAATATATATCGTAATATTTAAGAGTGTTCTATCTTTTTTGACCCACAACAGTGTTGTTAGGTAAAAAGATTATTGAATTTTATTTATTTTTCCTTCATTCTAAAAAGAACATGATCAACTTCATTATTTAAATTGTTAGTATTTATGATTTGTGAAGTGATTGCATTAGGAAACAAGATTTACTTTTGTTGGTTGAGAAAACTGCCTGTCGTAGGGATAGGTGAACGAACGTCTAGTCCCTGCAGATAGGTAACTAATGACACACCAAAATACAGATATCATCAAAACGCAGTTTGGTAAACCAGTAAGTTTAATCGAGGTTACTTAAAGAAATATGGAGCAGAAATGACCTGAAATCAGTTGCATCACTCAAGCCTATGGCAACGTGAGTGACAGCTCACAGAAGTTGGAACCTGTAACATGTAGTAGAGCCTGCAGGGAGCTTGACAAGTTAAGAGTGTTCTGTCCATGGCTCAGTTGGTCTAAGCTTCTTCTAGGCAGCTCTCAGCTAATCTTTGTTCCTTGTTTAAGCTTCTGAGCCTTTATGAGAATCTTTCTATTTTGGATTGTCTGAGAATGACTCTAGGCACTCTTTACTGTTTCTACACTCTGAGAGGGCATCTGTCTATCAAATTTGTCCAGTTTCAGGGACTTAATGGAAATATGTTACACTGTTTACTTCCTTTCTTAATGGGCTTTTATATATAATAGGGTGTTTTAATTTCTGAGAAAAGAGTTATACAACACCATTAAATGCATAAATATATATATAAAGGAATATATATATATATATATATTCCTGTAGGTGTCTGAAATATACTAAATATAAAAGTATAATAAAATATGTTCAAAGATTTTTTATGTAAGGTAGAAAATATACAAAATGTAATAAAGTATTATTTTCCTTAAAATATAACAAGACATTTAATTTCATCTGAATTTAGAAAATATTAAAGCAATTTATTACGAATAACCAGGTATCTTAGATACAGTCATACTAAGTAATTCCAAGAAAGGAGAAAGGTACAGAGAAATAAGAGGAAGTGGAAACCCATCTTTCCCTTTCAAATGCACAAGAAATGCAACAAGGAAAACCTCAGCTACTGCACCTGGTCTTCAAGGTACTGCTGCTCTGCTTGCAATATCTTTTCTCCGAGACCCAATTTAACTATCCTTCCACATACACTCTATCTACACAGTTCTTAGGATTGAGGTGACACAGATCCTTTTCCTGAACGACTTCAATCTTGGGTCATGGAGCACTTGAGGATCCTTCATCTACTATGGAAAGAAATATATGGAAGATCTGCAGTCTGTGGTGTGCCCAAAGCAGCTGTCATCTCTCCTATGTAACAGCTGAGCTACTTCATGATGATATGCATGCTCAGTTAAAACCCATAGCTTATGCTGTCCACTTTCATACCTTAATCGTATTGTCAAAGAAACATTTGCACGTGAAACTAGACATTTCTGTGTGATATACTACGTGATAAGAGGAGTGGAACTCAGGCCCATGAGTCAATGGCAGCATCACTTTAGAACTACAGTGACTCTCTTATGCTTTTTGCTATAAAGAAGGCGTTCATGGGAGTGGTCAAGACCAACTTGGATGGTGAGGTTTCCAGAAGCATTGCTATCTAGGAAAGCAAATATGTTCTGCATGCTGCTTACTTTCTCTTTCAAGATTGAAAGGTGTTCATTACAGTCACCTTATCAACACATTTTGTTTCTGTTTCTAACCAATTATAGAATATTAGATATTCAGCAGAAACTGATGCTAGGTTGATATTGGTCATTGCAAGTCAATCTTCACCCTCTTCTGTCATGGAAGCTACCTATTCAAGTTTTACTTGCCTTTGAGTGGCTGATAAGAAGAGATGGTGCAAGTCAATTTTAAGCATGTTTTCTATTGATTGTTTAAATGTTTCCTCCTTGTTTAATCCATTTTATGAATAATAAAAGTCTTCTGATATAGAAGCATTCATATTTTATACTTATTCTCTCATATCTGCCTATGTGTTCTAGTACAGATACATTTTTTTGTTTGAATTGCTCATTCATAACAATGAAACAATGTACTGAAGTGTATCAGTTATAACCACGAAAAATATATATAATTCTATACAACGTTTGTTTTCAAAGTTCATCAACTTTATCTCTGAACACTGAAAAATTGCTGATATAATAATTTTATGAATGTCTTGCAGAAGTATCCGTTTGCTGCATATGCTCATTATACTCTTATTAAACAGAGCTTGTTCATACTTCTCTGTTCTATGGTCACAGGGCTCCATTGATTTCCTATGACACATAAATATGACATAAACAAAGTCCCATAATCATTCTGCATCTTCTAGGGCCCAGGAGCACATCTAGTTCTTCAGACTTTATGCACTTCCTTGAAGGAGTGCTGTGGCCCTCTTCCATTAGCCTATGTTCTTGCACTGATACTTCTCTATTGGTATGGTCAATCTTTTTCATCAATGACCAAATAGATTAATAGCCTTTGTTACTCACTTGTCAGTATTAGACCATGGGTTTTATTCTTATATTCCTATAGTACATAATGCTTCAAGGACAAGGCAATGCAGACATCTAGAATAGAAACAGGATTACCTTCTATTAACTTAAAATCAGAAATGGGATTACTCTATAATATTTTCGATCAACATTTGTAATTTTTAAGAAATCACTATGCTTGGTATAATGTGATAGGTATGTTCCATTTGCCAATGTGCTGAGTATCATCTATGATATTAACAATAATTATATAACAGACGTGAAATATTTTATTTTGACTTTACAAAATATTTGACTTTGCAAAATATTGCTGCACTTTACAAGTAATGATAGATGTTGGTAAATTCTTAAATTTTCCTGGTAATTTGTATATATCCTTTGAAAAAGTATCTATTTTTATAATTTTACATTGAAAAAATATTAAATATACTTTAAATAAAATTACATAATTTTTCTCCTTGCTTTTTCTTTCTTCAGGCCATCCTGAGTTACTTCCCTCTATCTTCTCACATGACACCTGCCCCTTACTCTCAAATTGATAGCCTTCATTTCTTTATGAATTTTATATATTGAATTATTTTTATTTCTGATACGTTTTAAGTTACCTACATGGTCTGTATTTTAACAACTTAGATTCAGAGTCTCATGTCTTAGGTCTTAGCTCAGAACTCAATAACAAGATAAGTCTCCCTAGAAATTTTGCTCTAAGGATCCTTCATATTAACCTCCCATTACTATAATTACAATCTATTCATAGGCCAACTTAGCAAAAATAAGTGCTCTGAGCATGTACACTTCAGTACTCTTGCTTGATTCATGCCAGCAATGCCATGCTTTGTATTTATACCTATTGTTTTCTATTTAAAATTTATTTTATTCCTTTAAAGAAAAAAACTATATGTTTTCATTTTACATACCAATCCCAGTTATCAACCCATTTCCTCCTCCTATTTCCTCCATCAACCTTGCCACCCCACCCTCATCCACTCCTCAGAGAGGGTAAGGCACATTGCTTTGGGGAAGGTACAAGGCCCTCCCTACTATATCTAGGATGAGCAAAATATTCATCCAAAGAGAATAGATTTCCAAAAAGACTGTACAAGCAGTAGGGATAAATCCTGGTGCCACTGCCTGTGACCCCACAGTCTGCCCCAGTCATACAGCTGTCACCCACATTCAGAGGGACTAGTTTGGACCTATGCTGGTTCCTTCCTTGTCTGACTGGAGTTGGTGGCCTCCTAATAGTTCAGGTAAACTGTTTCAGTGGATGTCCCCATCATGATCCTGACCTCTATGCTCATATTCTCATTTTATTCCTCCCACTCTTCAAGTGGGAGCTGAACTTCAAGAGCTCAGCCCAGCATTCTGCTTCAGGTCTCTGCCTCTGTTTCCATCAGTTTCTCATGAAGGTTCCTTGGTGACATTTGCATCTTCAAAAATATTGCTGGGTCAATGAAAATAAATCCATTCTCTCCCCATGCACAAAACTCAAGTTCAAATGGATTAAAGACTTCAATATAAATTCAACCACATTGAACATAAAAGAAGAAAAACTGAGAAGGAGCCTTCAATGCATGGGCACAGTAGACCACTTCCTAAATATAACAGCAATAGCACAGAAACCAAGAGCAACAATAAACAAATAAGACCTCTTGAGCCTGAGATGCTTTTGTAAAGCAAAAGACACAGTTAGTAAGACAAAGAGATAGCCTACTGAATGGAAAAAGATCTTCATCAACCCTACATCAGACAGAGGACTGATTCCCAAAATATATGAAGAACTCATGAAATTAGATAAAAAAAAAATTCCCAAGGCTCTAATTTAAAAATGGGGACAGAACTAAATAGAGAATTCTCAACAGAACATGGAGGTGGGGTGGGGTGAGGGGAAGAGAAGAGGAGAGAGAGAAGGGAGAAGGGAAGGATTGTGGGAATGGGATGATTGAGATGGAGGAAGGGCAGATGTAGGAGCAGGGAAGAAGATATCTACATTAAGGGAGCCATTTTAGGGTTGGCAAGAGACTTGGCTCTAGAGGGATTCCCAGGTGTCCACAGGGATGTCCCCAGCTAGGTCCTTGGGCAGTAGAGGAGAGGGTGCCTGAACTGGCCTTGTTGCATAGTCACACTGATGAATATCTCGAATATCACCATAAACCTTTGTCTGGCAATAGATAGAGAGATAGAGACAGAGACCCACATTGGAGCACTGGACTGAGCTCCCAAGGTCCAGTTGAAAAGCAGAAGGAGGGAAAAGATGAGCAAGGAAGCCAGGATTGTGAGGGGTTGGTCAACCCACTGAGACAATGTGCCTGATCTAATGGGAGCTCACCAAAGCCAGTTGGACTGGGAGTGAATGAGTATGTGATCAAACCAGACTCTCTGAATGTGGCTGACAATGAGGGTTGACTGAGAAGCCAATGATAATTGCACTAGAATTTGTTTCTACTGCATGTATTGGCTTTTGGGGATCCTAGTCTGTTTGGATGCACAAGTTTCTAGGCCTGGAAGGAGGGTGTAGGGCCTTGAACGTCCCACAGGGCAGGGTACTCTGCCCTCTCTTAGCACTAGAGGGGGGGAGGAGGGTGTTTGGGGAAGCGGGAGGGAAATGGGAGGAGGGAAGGAAGTGGAAATTTTGAATGGTATTATTTACAAAGCAATAAAAATTGAAAAAAAAAACTCAAATGACCAAAGACACTTAAGGAAATGTTCAACATCCTTAACCACCAGGGAAATGGAAATCAAAACAACTCTGAGATACCCTCTTACACCAGTCAAAATGGCTAAAGTAAAAACACCAATGATAGCTTATTTAGGAGAGGATGTGGAGTAAGAAGAAGACCCTTCCATTGCTGGTGGGAATGCAAACTTGTACAACCACTCTGAAATTCAGTATGGTGATTTCTCAGAAAATTGGGAATCAATCTACCTCAGGACCGAACAATATCACTCTTGCGCTGCTGGGGGAGCACATTCTGCTCCTTCAGCCAATAGCATTTAAGATACCAGCCCACTTGGGTGTGGTCTCTTATACTATCAATACAGCTGTAAAGCACATGCCGGCTCTCTTGAATCCGGTTCTCACTTCAGGCTACTAGACTCTGTTCCAAGCTCCGGTGAGGGAGGCACTGGCCCACTTGTGTCCTTTCATGCCTAGTCTGCCCAAGCATGGAGCTCTGCTCTCTGGGAACTCACCTCCCTACTTAGGGAGGCCCTAGTTAGGACCATGGGTGGACCCAGTCTCAGACCTATGGGTCAAGGCTTGACAAGCACTCAGCATTAGGCATATACCCAAAAGATGCTCAATCATAATCATGCTACAAAAACATTTGTTCAACTATGTAGCATAGCAACATTATTTGTAATAACCAGAGCCTAGAAACAACCTAGAACACCCCTCCACTGAAGAATGATTTTTAACAAAAGTGGTACGTTTACACATTGGAGTTCTACTCAGTGGTAAAAAAAAAAAAACAAAAAAAAAACAAACAAACAAACAAAAAAACCAATGATGTCTTGAAATTTGTATGCAAAAGAATGGAACTAGGAAAAAAACATCCTGAGTAAGGTAATCCAGTTCCAGAAAGATGAATATCGTATGTACTCACTCATTAATGGATACCAGCTGTAATCAACAGATATCAAGCCTTGAGTTCATGATCCTAGAGACGCTAAGTAACAAGGTGAACCCTAAGAAAAAACATATATAGATCCACATGAAAAGAAGAAATAGACAAGATATTCTGACAAAATTGGGAACATAGGGGTTGGAGAAATGGAGGTGGAAGGCAAAGGGGAGGGGAGAAGGTGAGAAGCAAGGATAACTTGCATGAATGGGGTAATTGAGATGGAGAAAGGACAGAGATGAGATCAAGGTACCTGACACTAGAGAAATCCCCTGGAATCTGCAAGGATGACCTCAGCTAAGACCCTAAGCAATAGAGAGGGTTCCTGAAATGGCCTGAATTATTTTCTTTATTCATTGGAGGTTTATACAAATCCATAATGATATATGATTGTAAACATCCCCATTTCTCACATTTAACCCCCTTTATATTCTATATCCCTCTATATTCTCTTCATTAGTTCCCTTTGGAACATTGTGTCCTTTTACTTTCCTTTTTATAATACACTAAGTCTGCTTAGTGATTCTAATGAGTGCTATATAGGGGGCTATCCACTAGAGCAGGAAAATTCTTCCATTGTTCTCATCATTAAGAATAAAAGCAATTGTCATTTCCCAGAAAATATAAACTATCAATAGTTTCTCAGTAAGGTGTGAGGCCTGGTGATGATACATCTATGCTGGAATTTGCCTGATTTGATCAGCTCCAGTGAGTTCATATATATGACAACCATGTCATGTGCATAAGATATTAAACATCTTCTGGCTCTTCCATTATTTCTCTCTCCTTTTCTATAATATTTCCTGAGGCTTGGTAGGTTGACTGCATTTTTAGAGGTCTTATTTAAGGCTGAAAGTTCTATTACATAGTCTTAGCTATTTGACCAACTATGAATCTCTCCATTATCTGCTTCCTAATTCTAAAAGAAGCTTCTTTGAGTAAGGTAGTACCAGTGTGTAGGTATGATAATAAATATTTTAAGACAATTTTACAGCATGACCATTTAGTGAAATGACAGTAATAGGCTCATCTGTGTGTCCTATAAAGTCACCAGTTATGGGCTTTAGACATGGCAATAGAACCAAAACTGAAATCTTTCCCTCTCTATAACATGCCTAAAATCCAAGCAAACACCAGTTAGCTACCCTAATATAATCATGCCACAATTTCACCTTACCACTTCTACCTGGCAAGTCAGTATTACAACATGAAAAACCTGGCATTGGATAAAAATACTAATGTGTTTTCTCCTGTATGCCTCCCCATATAGCACATACTAGCACTATCAAATCTGACCACCAGAAAAAAAATTTCACTATCAGTATGAGATTGAGTTTCTAGGTCTTGGTTCCAAAACATGAGGTGTCTTCAGAAACAGGATTTGTGTAGTTATGGAGAATATCTAAAGGCAATGGCAGTGGCCTGTGTTATTTTAAAGAGCACTGGGATCTCCCTGAAATAAGTTCTAGAGTAGTATCCCATGACTTTCATCAATCCTTGAAGTATGGAACAAAATTATCCAGCCAGGTAGGATATTTTGATTCAGATGGTTCTTGGTTTTTAGGGTTAAATTGTGAAGCTTACTAAACAGTGGGTATTATTAAGATTTTTCATAACCCTTTAATTTAGTCAGTACTCTCCTCTACAATGCTACCCCATTCCTTGTTTAATCTCACAACCTCCAGTATCTCTTTTATTTCATATGTATTTTTACAAAACACCAAACACCCAGGGCAAGAAATAAATTTTTTTTTGCATGTAGTTAAAACAACAAAAATGCAGACAAAGGAAAAATATTAGGAGAAACAGTAAAGAAGGGTCAGCTTACCTATAAGGTCAACATATCAGAGTCTGTTTGTTCAACAGAAATATTTAGAAACGATAACTCCAATACTACCAACCCGGACTATTATACCCCTTAAAACTATCTATTAAATTGAAGTATAAATAAAAACTTTCAATATAAAAAAATGAACAAAGGGAATTTATGATCCTTAGGATTCCTATAGGAGGAATACTAGAAGGAACAACTCAGTATGTTGACAAAGATAAACATATAAAGACGCCAGATAACTAAAAAATAAAACACTGCAAGATCATTTAGTCAAGGAGGTCTACGAAAATATCACAACTCAGAAATAAATGCACATGTATTTTAGTTTATTATTTTATTTATTATTACTGTAATAAAATATTTAAAGTCTGAACTTTGAGTCTATATTTATTATACCAAAACTCCTCCCCATATTTGCATGGGTACAGATAAGAGCATTGTAACTTCTGCTCAGCAACCAAAGGGTGCTTTCTATAGTAGCAAAAGCAGCTGCAGAATCAACCGTGTTTTTTTTTGTTTGTTTGTTTTGTTTCTGATTTTGCTCAGATATGTTCTTTTATGTCTTAAACTTCCTGTGATGTTATAACCTGTACTTGGAAACTTAATAAACACTTTCTTCCTTAACATTGCTTTTGCCAGTGCATTTTATCACAACACTGAAAATAAATCAGAACAGAGAGATAGCTGGGACAGCAGGCTTAAAATGGATATTTTGTGTTACTAAATACATTGAAACATGAATACCTAAACATTTTGCTGCAAAACATTTCAACTAAAATAGAACAAAGTGAAATGATGAGAAGGCTTTTGTATTTGACACTATCTGATACAAGAGTGGTAACTCCCTACTTATCAAGTCTCAAATAAAAAAAAGCATTTTTTTCATTGAGATCCCCAGAGTCCTGTCATATTGATGAACGAAAATAACATAAATCTTTAGTTAAGCCTCATTTATCTTTGTGTCTTGATTTTTTTCTTTCAGCTGTGTATAATAATTATTGTTCTGCACCCAGCAATACATTCAACCCAAATACAAATCTTTGTGAGTGTTTTTCTCATGTCTTCCTTCACTTTATCCAGTGACATGAGCCAAATTCAGCAGAACTGGAGGCTTCAAATATTTTCCCAACTATTTTTATTTCACCAGAAACAGAAAAAAAGCAGTAAAACCAGAAAATTACCTAATGGCATCTCATAAATTGTAATGCCTTTGACTTTTCATTTAATTCTTTCTCCACTTGCGGTTAAATCATGTCCAAACGCCGTTTACATTTATTTCTCTACCTAGAGTCAAGAGTGCAGTTATCACTACTCATAGGTGATTTGGGAAAATGGTTCAATATTCCTACTTTGGAGTGTTCTGTGGTATCTTCTCAAGTTTTCCACAGTTCTACAATGTTAAGGCACACAAATCTTTTTTTAAAAATAAGGTATTGTCTAAATTCAATAGCCAAACTCCCACATTAAGAAGTTAATAAAAGTTGTCATCAGTGTTTTGATCTTGGCCATTCTGACAGGTGTAATATAGATTCTCAGAATTGTTTTCATTTTCATTTTTCAGATGGCTAAGGAGGTTGTGAATTTTCTTTAGTGTCTTTTAGCCATTTTGCATTCATTTGTTCAAAGTTCTCTGTTTACACGTGTACTCTATTTTCATTGAATTATTTGTTTTTTTTGATGACAAATTTCTTGAGTATATTTTGGAGATTAGTCCTCTGTCTGATGTGGGGTTGGTGAAGATCTTTTGCCATTCTATAGGCTGCCATTTTGTCTTGTTGACTATGTCCTTTGCTTTACAGAAGCTTCTCAGCTTCAGGAGGTTCCATTTATTAATTATTTCTCTCATTGTCTGTGCTACTGGGGTTATATTTAGGAAGTTATCTCATGTGCCCATGCATTGAAGGCTGTTTCCCACTTTCTCTTCTATTAGGTTCAGTGTCGTTGGATTTATATTGAGGTCTTTAATCCATTTAGACTTGAGTTTTGTGCATGGCAATAGATATGGATCTATTTTCATTCCTCTACACATTGATATCCAGTTATTCCAGCACAATTTGTTAGATATGCTTTTTTTTCCATTTTACAGCTTATGCTGGAGAGGATATTGGGTAAAGGGTATACTCCTGCATTGATGGTGGGAGTGCAAGCTGGTACAGCTGCTTTAGAAATCAGTATGGCCATTTCTCAAAAAAATTGTAAACAACCTTCCTCAAGACCCAGCAATATCACTTTTGGGTATAAACCCAAAGAATGCTCAATAATGCTACAAGGACATGTGCTCAACAGTATTCATATAGCATTATTTGTATTAGCCAGAACCTGGAAACCACGTTCCTAGACTTAAGAATGGAAAAGAAAAATGTGGTACATTTACATAATAGAGTCCTATGCAGCCAAAAAAAAATAATAATGACATCTTGAAATTTGTGGACAAATGAATGGATGTAGAAAACACCATATTGAATGAGGTATCCCAGACCCAGAAAGACAAATATTATATGTACTCACTCATAAGTGGCTTTTAGACATTAAAAAAAAACAGCGTACAATTCACAACTCCATAGAACCTAGACAACAAAGAGGACAGATATGAGAGCAAGGAAAGAGATATCCTGATTGAGGCAGCCATTAAGGGGTTAGCAAGAAACCTGGCTTTATAAAAATGCCCAGGAATCCACAAGGATGACCCCAGCTAAGAACCTAAGCAATAGAGGAAAAAGTGTCTGAACTGGCCTTGCCTGATAGTCAGACTGATGATTGATTATCTTAAATATCGCCATAGAACTTTTGTCCAACAACAGATGGAAACAGAGGCAAACACCCACATCAGAGCACTGGTCTGAGATCCCAAGATCCAGTTGAAGAGTGGAAGGAGTGAGAGTATGAGCAAGGAAGTCAAGACCATGAGGGGTTTATCCTTGGAGACAGTTTGCCTGAGCTAATGGTAGCACACCAACTCCAACTGGACTGGGAGTGAACGAACATGGGAACAAACTAGTCCCTCTGAATGTGGTTGACAGTTGGGGCAAACTGAGGGACCACTGATAGTGACACTTGGATTTGTCTTACTGCCTATACTGGTTTCTTGTGATCCTATTCTCTTGGATGTGTACATTGCCCAACCTAGATGTAGTAGTGAGGGCCTTGGACTTTCCACAGGGGGTGCATTGCCCTCTCTTAGGATTGGAGGGGGTGGGTGGGAAGTTAGGTGGAGGGAGTGAATGGAGACTGAGAGGAGGGGAGGGAGTGGGACTTTGGATTGGTATTTTTTATTTAAATAGTATTAAAAACTTAAAAACAGAAATACATCTGAGCATATATGGTTAAATTGCTTTTGACAAGAGCATCAAGCAATCACAATGGTAAAATAATAGACTCTTTAATAGATGAACATGAAAAAACTAGATTTTTGAATGCCAAAAGAAACATTAGTTAGTCAAAGAAAACAAATGCAAAGATAAGACCCAACATATTAAATTCCTGGGAAAGAATAGAAGGAAAATTAAGTGATTTTGTGCACCCAGAGTCTTGGGAGCTCCATGTAAAAATTGGTTTGGTAGTTTGATAACCAAGGATTTTCTTCTCTTGTATCAGATAGTACCTAACATAAAGTTCTTCATTATTAATTTTGATATATTTTAGTTTAAACACTTTAACCTCTGCAGCAATTCAGACACTCATCATTCTAACATACTAATTAACACAAAATTTACATTCTCAAACTTCTGCCCCAGTTTCTGTCTGTTCTGGTAGTTCTGATGCTGCAATTAAACACATTGGTAAAAAGCAACTTAAAGGAAGAAAGAGTTTATTTGGTTTACAACTACAGGTTACATCATCAGAGAAAATTTGAGTCAAGAAATCAGACAAAACTGAAAAGCACTGTTCATTATTCAATAGAAGCTTTGGTTTCTGAGCATAAGGAATATGCCTCTTGTCTGCATCCATATAAATATGTGGAGATATTTTGTTATCTTAAATGTGGTATGAGAGTTCAGAATATTTTATGCTTTGTTACACTTAAGAAGCAGTCTATCTTCCATATGCAGTATTCAAAAATTTTGATGCTCTCTTAAGTGTGGGGTTATCTTTCCTAAATAAAAATATTATCCCTAGCAATAGGCACACTGGGGTTTACTTACTTACTTTTTTGTTATGTTTTACATTTCTGTATACTGACGTCATGGAAGTAGGCTTAGAAGAAGAAAAGAAACAGCATTTATCAAGCTATAGATGTATGGAATATGTACCTTAGTTTCCATTCAAATTTGCACAATTCCACCATAACTTTAAAAGGGTTAATTTAAAAAGAAAGATGAGTAACTATATGAGTAAAAATTATACTAGGGTTATTCTAGAGTTCAGTCTTTCCATGTACACAGAAAATTTGGAAGAATGTAAATAATATTTCTTAATTTTCTACACAGATCCTAGATTCAGACTGTATTAGGCCTGAAATGGTCCTATCCTATAGCCATACTGATGAATATCTTGCATATCACCATAGAACCTTCATCTGGCGATGGATGAAGCTAGAGACAGAGACCCACATTGGAACACTGGACGAAGCTCCCAAGGTCCAAATAAAGAACAGAAGGAGGGAGGACATAAGCAAGGAAGTCAGGATTGTGAGGGGTGCGCCCACCCACTGAGATGGTGGGGCTGAGCTAATGGGAGCTCACCAAAGCAAGTTGGACTGGGACTGATGGAGCATGTGATCAAACCGGAATCTCTGAACCTGTGGACAAGGAGGGCTGACTGAGAAGGCAAGGACAATGGCCCTGGGTTTTGATCCTACTGCATGTACTGGCTTTGTGGGAGCCTAGTCTGTTTGGATGCTCACCTTCCTAGACCTGGATGGACCTTGGACTTCCCACAGGGCAGGAAACTCTGACTATTCTTTGGATTGGAGAGGGAGGGGGAGGAGAATGGGGGGAGGAGAAGGGAAATAGGAGGAGGTGGAAATTTTTAAGTAAAAATAAATAAATAAATAAATAATACCTCTAGAGAAATATTCAGAGTCATATTTGTCCTATATATACTATATATAATATATATTGTCTATATATGTGTTGTATATCTTATATATAATATATTATATATAATTGTATATTTCACAGCCAGGTTAAGTTGGTATAGAACATCAGTCTTCAAGCCTGTCTCTTTAGTTCTAGAAACTGAGAAGACAACTGTGCTTACATAACAAAAATGAATAATAATCTAACCATTTACAGATATGATGAACTTTGAAGTTATGAATGCAAAACCTAAGATTCTGGATCTCTACTCTTAGGAATATGACATGATTATAATTGAAAATATTGATTCTTCTTATGTGAGTTTCTTTATTCAGGGACTGATGTGTTAGTAAGATGCTTGCTCCTTACGTAAATATTTTACAAAATCCTGTGTTGTACCTCAGAAGAGCTTGCTAAAGATCTTTTCATGTACTACCTTTTCTATTTTTAGCAGTTTACGCAGTATTCTGCATTGTATTTGGGGGATAAAAATATGATTACATTAAAACATTCAGTTATAGAGAATGAATAATAAAGGAAACTAGACAACAAGATGTTTCTTCATCTTACAGCTAGAGAGGCAATGGCCTAGAGATGTCTCAATAATCAATATTAAAATAATAAGCTAAGAGAATCATGAATCTTTTCAAACAAGCATTTACATTTTTTTCTTTCTGGAATTGGCCTGAAATATCATATAAAAATGTATCTATGAAAAATACCATTTCTGCTTCGACTCACCATTTGCTGAGTTAGTATGCATCATGATTTGAAAAATAGCTCTTTGAACTCACATCATGACACTAATTTCAAATAAGATAAAACCTATTAGGGTTTTTATTTTAAAAGCATTCCAAAACACTCTCAGACCAGAGTATGTTGTCCAGTGTATGCTACCCAAAGATATGTTTCATTCAATGATTACCCTTTTATGGTGCAGAAATGAGAAAGTGTGCTATGTTTTAAGAGTACCAGGGTAAAAGTAGCATGTTTATAAGATAGGAGCATTGGTGAGGAAAAAAAAAAAAACTAAATAATGATTTCACAAAAAGCAGCAGAATTCAAAGCATTTTATTTAGTATGATTTCAGCAAAGCTTAACAGAGGATAAATAAGCAGCATTTATAAACACAGTTTTAAAATACAAAAGTATTAAATAAGATGCTTAGACAAGTTTAAAGTTGTCTTCTCATTTAATACCATGTTTTGAGGTAGGCATTTCATTTTTATTTCTCTTTCTAACATCTGGGGGGAGAATATAACTTATTAAGATCTAAACCATATTTGAAAAATATTTACAAAAATATTCACCATATAAAAAGCTTAACAAATAACAAATCTGTACAATATAATTTATGAATATATTCTAAATAGTTATCATTGTACCTACAGGTAAGTGTAGCTCTGACACCTCATCAATGAATCTTATTTCAGTAATCACAGGCTATTACAGATGTCTAAAACTGGTCAACATGCAGTCAATAAATGACAGAGGGTTGTCCAATCACATTTTTTCTAACTACAGTGTAATCATTATACCTAAGATACAGGGAACATCATACAAGAGGGACAGAGACTATTTTGTTTTAAATTATGTTATTTTCTCACAAAATTATGAGGAATATATTTTGCTCTTCCATATAGATCCTGTACAATGGAGAAAATCAGAAGTTTGGCATATACAAGAATTTCAAATATTATGGCTTCCTCCTTTACCTCACTTAATAGGGTAGTTATGCTATGCAGTGTCTCCAAGTAAGTGATAAGAATAAAGTAAAATTTCTCAGCTACTGCATCATGCTGAGTTCTTCAAAGAGGCAGAATCCATAGGCAGCATACTTTAAAGAGTTGTAATATGTGGAACTGATCTCCATGTTTCTGGAGGGTGAGAAGCCCCAAGATCTGCAGGATAATCAGAGGTGAGGAAGAGTGGTGGTTTAATTTCTGCCTGAATTTGAGCCAGAATAATCAGAACAGATAGAATATTCCCAATATAAAGATATCCATCAGTCTCATGAATCAGGAAAAGTTAACATCTCAGCTTGAATTGAGTCCAGTTCATACTGAAATATAAGTTATGATGTGGTGAGGGGAAGGAATGAATTTTATACTAGTCAGGATTTCAGCACAACTACATTTACGATATAACCCCTACACTTAAGGGTCAGGGAACATTGCAAAAGATGAGCGCAAAGATTAATAAAACCACCTCAGGAAACCTGCTGTAAGCTAGTGATTCCTAAAAGTGATGGGTATACAGTACCCATAAAATCTTAACAATACAGTTGCCTATGTAAGAGCTGTATAAGAGCAACACCAACCAACATGCCAACATCGAGGTCCCACCTCCAGATGAAGAGCTGCAGATGGATAATCGCTCCCAAGATGGAGAGAATAAGTTTCATCACGGGATGAATTCTCTGGTAGGTAATTCACTCCCATTTGGTGAACCTTCCATACATCTACATAGGAGCAGCACAAAATGAATGCAGAAGGTTATCTATCTATCTATCTGTCTGTCTGTCTGTCTGTCTGTCTGTCTGTCTGTCTATCAACTGTATGTCTGTTGATCTATTTTTCTATCTATTAGCTATATATCTATCTATCCATCTGTGTGTGTATGTGTGTATAACAATGATTATAGAAGTTATAAATTTGAGAGAGATTGGAATGGGGATGAGTGAGGGAGAAGTTAGGTGAATACAAATCCTATATAAATACTTGTGTCATAATGGTAAAGGTGAAAATGAAAAGCATTATAAAGTCTCAATATACATTGAAATATTATACCGCTGCTACATGATTTAAGGAATAATGGATATGGGAAAACATATTTATGTTGTTAGTGAAGACATAATTATTTATGAACATAGTGGAGTGTTAACTACTCTGTGAACCCTAGAATGTGGAACCCGTAGATACATGAATACTTATGTCTCATTTTTTTTTCCAGGAATTTTCTCTGAAGTTATAAGCATTTCAAAATATATGGTTATGTAGAGAGGATTGTTTACAAGTATGTGTTTTCCTGCTCTCGTATTTTATCAATATAAACACATGCAGAGTACATATTTTATAATGTTGTTTTTTTTATTTAACTTCAAATATTTTAACATGCTGTTTAGTATGTTTATTTTATGTATTTATATTGATTATATAGGGAATGTATTTGAATATATGAATCCTTGCCCATATGTACAGGGATTTTATAATGAATCACTGGAAGTGAAATTACTAGGTAAAATGTTAGTATACATATACATTTAGGTAAATTCCTATGAGTTACCTACTAAGAAGGCTGTGGCTATTGATTTTCAATCAAATATGAGCAAAATATTTAGTCTTAGTATATTTACCGATTATTGTCGCATTTTCTGATTATTAGAAATCTTAATGATAAAATGCTGTATGACTTTTAATTTCTTCATTCATTTTACCTTACATTCCTACTTCTTTTTTTCCTTCTGTTCCTTCATTTTTTCCTTTCTTTGGATATTCGTGGTGTGTGCATATGACCGTGTAGATGCACAATTATGTAGGGCTCTAGGGAGAAAGGTGAGTTTCTTCCTTTATGTCTATCTTACTTTATGCCAACAGGAACTCTGAACTTGAAGCTCATCATTTTGTCTATGCTGCTGATCAGCCAGCTTCCAGAATCTGCCTGTTTCTGCCCACACAGTGCTGAGGTATAAAATTGCATGGCCATGCTTGTCTTTTACATCTGGGGATTCAAAATCAGATTTTACTTACCTAGCAAATGCTTTTACCCACTGAACCATACCTCTAGCTCCTCCATGTTTTTATGAAGTAGAATATCTTTCCATTTGTTTGTTTCTGTGAACTGCTTTTCAAGTTTTTATATTTAGTCTGTTGTTTAAAATTTCTTTTTAAATTATAAACTCTCAATGGAATCAAAAGCCAGGTTGTTTCTAAATAAAATCATTACTACGAATTAAAGTATGTCTTATATATCATAAGCATATATTGCATATATTTTATTGAAATATAAATATATGTAGATTTACATTTGTAACATAATAATGTAGCAGGTTATTCCATAGTTCTGACACATAGGCAAACTGCATTGTAAAACAGAGAATGATGACTTTTAATTTGCTTTTAGATTTTTTAGATATTGTGTTCTTTCTATGTGCTTAAACATCTACTGTTACTAGTTCAACCAATGGCTGGAGGAGATAGCAGATGTTCAAATGGTCTTACATAAATTTTAGGGTATTTACTGACACTCCTAGTAATCACAAGGTCCAAAATGGTTTGCTACTCATTCCTCTGCCTCTTTCTATCTCTCCTGAGTAACTTAGAGGGAACCACTCCACATGGTACCACATTTTATAAAACAGTTAATTATCACATTTTATGTGACACTTAGTGGTGTATCATTTAGCCTTGTAAATGAGAGCTTTTTCACATATAATGCCAAAGAAAAGTGCTTATCTACTTTTTTTTTCTTTTTTAAGATACTTAAACTTGTATCTCACATTTGATATAGCATTTCGGCTCCAACCTCAGTGCTTCCTTTGATGCTCTGCTTCCTTAAAACACTGTGTGCGAACAATGGAATATGCATTTTAAATTTTATGATAATTATCCGGTAATGTCTTCTGTGACTCTTTTCTCTCAGTATTTCCTTCCAGCATGTGACTATTGTAGAAGTTTGCCTATTAAAATTCAAATTAGGTCGCAAGGTATAAATTGCTTCGTGGATGTTTTTCTCCATCTTTTGAAAATTCTTCATGTTTATAGCTCTTTCACTTGCTCTGTTTTCCATGAGGCTGAGGGTTCATATGGAATTACGGAGCAGATACAAGTGCAGGGATTCTTAAATGAGAGATATGTACATTTCCATCATGGTGCCTTTGAAATGGAACCCAACTGGTTTCCATGTTAACTAGAGTATGAGAAGCTAATTAGAAATGCCTTTAAATCTTCAGGCTGTGGACCTATATAAAGCCAGTTTCCAAAGTTTTTAATATCACATAAGTGAAGTTTGGGATAGAGGCAATGTGGTAATCTCACTCCTGAGGCGTGTAGATGTAGCCTGACTAAGTTGCTTATGAAAATGTGATTTCTTAGGGCTTTGGGCAATTTGATTTAAGGAAGGAAGCCAGGGAATTTTTGATATAGCAGGAGAGTGACAGGTTAATATTATTAGGAAAAGAGAGTGGAAATGTAGGCTTTTTCCATTTCGGTGTTTCGATGTTGTCAATAGGATTGGCAGTGTAATTATCTCTGGATTAGTCACAGGCCTAGACACTTGTTAAAAGTGAATATAATGTAAACTATAACTTGACAGGAAATTTGTTTTCAAAGATATGATGCAAGAAAAGGGCAAAAAGTTCAAACTGAGAAAAAAAATTAAGCATTTCTAAACTTAGCCGCTGAAACAATATTGTTTCTGAAAAGATGTTGCTGATGGAGACAGCTCTGGGGAGTTTGCTCACTGTCAGGATGTGATAAGTACAGAGCCAGGCAGCTTCTTACAGGAAAGATCACACCGATGTCAAGCTATTCGTTTCAGCATCCCAGTCCCTCAACACCAGGGATTTCACTCCACCTCTGTGCATACCTAGGCGTTACCAACTCAGAACACACATGGAAGAGGGAATTAACCCTTGCACAGGGCGCTAGCTCAGAGGTCCTGCCTCTCTGTTCAGCCATCATCACTTTATTGAAGACTCACTCCTTAACCACCCTGTGAACACAGACAGTGCTGTAGGGACCTATGACTTGCTTCCTGTGCTTTATTGCCATATCTTGTCCATACATTTCTAGATATGTGAGAAAAATATCGAAGGCACGTAGTCATTTTGAAGGTGAAGGACTTAACAAAGGTAAAGTGAAAAATGGAATTAGAAATCACCTTCTTTAAGTAATTCATAATCTGTTGCAAGCAAAGGATTCATCACAGTAGTACGCAAACTTTGGGGACTATGTGCATAATTCTTCCTTTCAGAATGTAGCCCAAATTTATAGAAGAAATATTCATTAAATTGACTACAGGGGTTGTTATAGTAATGTTTTTTTAAAAAAAAATCTGAATAAAAATGAAATATTTGACAGTAGGGGAAATTAAATAAATGATGATGTGGCACAAGACATTAAAAAAATAAAGAATCAGAGTATCTGTCATCATATTAATGAGTCAGATTAATCTGGAATACAGTGTCCACCAGGCAGTGGTGGCATATGTCTTTAATTCCAGCACTGGGGAGGCAGAGGCATATGGTTCTCTGTGAGATATAGGCCATCCTGGTCTACAATGCAAGTTCCATGACAACCAGCGCTCTTACACAGAGAAGCCCTGTCTCAAAAAAGCAATTTTAAAAACTGGCCAAAAATATAATATTGTCTTATTTTTGTCAAACTATAGTTATACAGATAAAAGCTTTAGTTAGTTGTTTTTCGGAACAGAAAAAGTCAAAGTAGTTGAAGTGAACAGGTAAATTCCTAATTATTCCGGCTTTTTGGTGGTGCGGGGAGGGGTGGTTCAAGACAGGGTTTTCTTTGGGACCTGTCCTGGAACTAGTTCTTGTAGGTCAGGTTTGCCTTGGATTCACAGAGATGTGCCTGCTTCTGCCTTCTGAGTGCTAGAATTAAAGGTGTGCACCACCACTGCCCAGCCCTAGCTTGTTTTTTTTTTTTTTCTTTAGGCTTCCTGTATGATAGATTAAAAGTTCCTACTTTTCAAAATGCGTGATTACAGGAATAAACCCAAACCAAGAACATTCTAAGCGAGTGATTATCTTCTATGGTTGACTTCCTAAATAATAATTTAAAAATATAAGTAAGTGTTTGCATTATTTTCATTTAGCATAACATAATATAGAATAGCCAAAAGATTTAAAACCTGTCATTGCACCCAAGCTGAGTAAAATCTTTTTTGATTGATTTTTCACCAGTGCATAGTAATATATTTAATTATAGTCATCCATATTATTGCAAACTTCTATTTATTACTCACTGTTGTAGGAGATGCTCAAGAGAAGTGATCAATATGACCAACATTTTACACATAGAGAAAATAAGGAAAAAATTTTCCATGTGAAATTGCAATCACAAAGAGTGCATGATGAAGCCTCTTCAAGGAGAAACCAGATTAGCCAACTGTCAGAATGTAAGATCACAAGAGACTTCTCCGAATATGCCCAGAGAGCTATCTGAGAAGGCTTGAATTAGTCAGCAGAAGGATGCCCATCATTCACTTCAAGGAATAGTACAGTCTAAGTAACAGAGAAAACCATTTTCTTTTTAGGTTCCCTAAGAGCTCCTTTCTTTAGAATTCTAACATGTCATGAAGTCATGTGCCAGAGACACAAAAAGAGATGGGATTTTGTGCAGTGTTGTACTTATTCAAGAACAACCCAAGGCCCTCCTCAGAAAACCAAGAGAGTCTACTATTTTCTTTCTCTTGAGAAGTAGATGTATTGTCATTTTTATTTTGAAGTACCACATACCATATATCTTTTCTACTTTTCCAAATGATGAACTCTATCAGGAAAACAGGTGACCCATCCATAGACTATAACTCAAAAATATTTTGTTTGCAGTCTGAGCTGGCTTCTTTTTGATGATGTGTTGGTAAAATTAGCTGGCCTTTCTTCTATTTTTAGTTTTTATAAGCAGATACTCCTGAAGGCCCACTAGTGAGTCCTGAAAGAAATAAGGTCAGACTAATCACCTAAACAGATTGCATGTGCTAGAAATTCATATTTCTTAGCCATTGTAAGGTAAAAAAAGATCATCATTTCCTTGCCCAGAATAGCATTCATTTCTAAAGGCCCTAAAACAAACAAACAAAAAAAGTAGATTGACAAGAGAAAATCATAGTAGGGCTTAATATAATTGGTATTGCCAGAGTCTTCAGAAATAAATATAACACCATATAAAACTTTATTTTTAGCATGCTATTTGGTGAAAAAGCAGGTATTTGAGTAGAAATGCAAATAAAAGACAGAGAGTGATCTTTTAAGCAAATTGGACAATCTAGTAATGATTTTGTTTAGAGTCATATGTATGTCTCCTTGTCAGTAAAGAGGAAGAGAGTTCACTGCCCAGGTGTAGGGAAACCATTTCTGGGCCTAGCTCTGTAGATCTTTTTTTATGGTTTTTCTTGTGTGTGTGTGTGTTTCTCCATTTCTTCCCTCTTTTTTTTTATTCTTTATATTATTCTTAAATTAATTTCTATTTTCATCCATTGGCCTGGTCTTGTTTTCTTTTATAGCATGAATCTTGGTTAATAAAGATATTTTTCTTAAACCTGGCAGGTATGAGCTAAATATATGCTACTATTAAGTACGTGAGTCTTTCAACCCTTTGGGTTATAATTCATATGTGCCTCGTTCTCTCCATATGTCTGATTCTTCACTGATAGAATATTTGATTTTGTAGGCATTCTGACTCTATACTGAATATTAGTCTCCACCAACCACACATCTAGCCACTTAGTGAGCCTCAAGCAAGTATCTGTAGACACAGAACGAATTGATTGCAATTCGATAAGTTTTGTTCATCTTTCAGTAAGAATTCACAGGGGTGAAATTAGATTATTTTACATTCATCTCAGTATATTTAAATTTTCTAGTCTTCAATTCAAGCTTTGTAAATAGAAAAATGAAGCTGTATTGCTGTTTATTGACTCACTCATTAGGGACTATGTATACTATATCAGAAGATAATATTTTCCTAAATACTGTCAAAAACGACAGTGTTAATTAGCTATTTTAAATGCTGATAATAGGATTACCTTCAAACAAATGAAACTCTCCAGTATAGCCGTTAATTATACCATCAAAAGTTTGTGTAAGGTTTTTCCAATGATCAAAATAACTGACACTGTGACAGGGTTATAACAACATCAAACAATCTATGATCAATAGTGTACCTGGAGCTGAGAACAATATTTGAGTAAACAACCTTAGTGATTTGATTGATTGGGTTGCCTATATTTATAAAAAGTGGAGGATGTGTTAACATTTATCCTAGAAAGGCAAAAGAAGGACGTTTAGACCTAGATTAGAAAGAATTTTATTTTAACCATTGATTTGGACCAAAGATGTAAAGAAAGGAAATTTCAAAGAATGAATATGGAAATTCCGGAGACACCACTGGAACTCTTCTAGGATCTTGTGTCCTGAAACAAGCAATGGAGCAGAGACATAAGACAAAAGCAGAAGTGGACAGTTTATTAAGACACAGAATGAGTCCAGTGAATGGGAAACAGGTCAGCACACTGAAATAGAATTGACTAATGTAGCTCAAAAGCGAACACTATAGGAAAGAAGAGCTACTTGTATGTGATGCACCCATAGTATGGGCTTTCTTGGTCATTTTCAAAGCTCACACTCAGTCATGCATGCTCTACCTGTTAAGTGTACTTCTTAACTTCATGCATGACATGTCTCATTAGCTTCTTAAGAATCCACCGGAGCTATACATGATGTGATGAATTAGAGATCACCTTCGGACACATTGGAGTATCTCTGTACTTGTGACATTGACTTTAGCCCGCTTTAGTTCCTCTCAGTGGGAAAGGTACAAGTACTTGTGCTTTCCTTTTTGCCAATAGGTTTTTCCTTATGCTAATTTTACAGCTTTGTTAAGTCCTTCAAGACTAGACTTTTCACTCTACTTTTCTGTCCTGCCTGAGTATCCTACCATTTTAAGAATTTACATTACAAGTCTTTACACATGGTTCCCTCTATTCTCCCCATCTACCACCACAATTAATACTTAAAAACATAGGAATATTTAAGTGCCTTTCCTATCCTTTACTCTTTCCAATCCACAACATTTCTGAAATCAGATTTGTACTTTGTTTCTCAGTGTCAAGCATTTCTCCAAGGCACAGTAGCTTGAACTCTCCTAATGCTATTTTAAAAGTACTTTCTAAAAATAGAAATAAAAATTAAAACAAAAATTAAAAACACTATTCTGGTCTAGGGATATGACAATTTACTGAGTGAGTGTCTGGTATTCACAAAGTTCTGCTCTCATTTCCATCACTGTGCAGACCAGGTATTAGATGATATTCATTTAATAAACAATCTGGGGTAGGTGGATGTGGGAAAATTATAAATTCAAGATTATCCTCAGCTATATCATGAGTTCTAAGTCAGTCTTGCATATATAAGACACTATCTCAAAAAAAAAAAAGAACAATGCTAATCAAAACACAACCAGTTATGTCACCCTAGTCCTAGATTATGGTTCTATTTGGGGACCTCTGAAGTTTTCTCTCATCAGAATTCAATCAGAAAACTGGTAGTAAATAATCAGGAATAGAATTTATTCAAGATGATTCTAATAAAAATTAAACATCAACCTCATCTTTGGCATACTAACATCAAAAATGCTTTCCATGGTGTAATGTAGGGGCCAATGTGGGCCAAATACATCCACATAAAATCTGAGAGAGCTTGAGAAGGGGTTCTAGACATAAAAGAACAGAGTTAAGCATGAGTTCATAGTAGCTACATTTTTTTTTTTTCAAATAGACTCTGTTTGCTGGAAGCAAGCAGAAGTATGGCTTTTTTATGAGAAGGCTTCCTGACTCAGCATTACCAGCAAAACTGCATGGTTTCTTTAGAGGCAGCTTCCTGGTTTGTGCTGACAGCAGGAACTCTCACTCTTTGGGAAGGTTCTGCACTTAAATGGGATTTGTGAGCAGCATGCTGCTAGCTGCTTAATGGTGATGTAGCCACCATTGTATCCCTGGAGCTGCGGTGGTGAGCATACCTCCACCATGTTGGATGGGACAGAGCCAACAGACAGGGTCATGGAGTTGGTCCTAGCAATGTCCACTTAGTATTTAAAAAATGACACTCCTGGTCATAGAATGATGATAGATATGCAATAGAGATTCAGATGGAAAAGACCTCTAAATGAGTCACAGTGTTAGATAAATGTACATGGGCTTATGAAAGAGAAGAGAGAATACAGAATGTCATAGATTATTAAAGGAGTAAAGATAATTAAATATTGAAAAAACCAGGTGGTAGTGGTGCAAGCCTTTAATTTCAGCACTTGGAGGGCAGAGGTAAGTGGATCTCCATGAGTTTGTTACTATAAGACCTAGTTCAAGGACAGCTGTGGCTATTGCACAGAGAAACCATGTCAAAAAAAAAAAGAGAGTAATAGAGACAAAAGGTCATGGAAAGATGGAAAATACAGAGAGTCTGGATTATGTATACTATTGTATTTTTTTTTTACTGTGATTGAGCTAACCTAGACAGACATTCCATTGTACAGGTTGTTAAAATAAACCAACGTATATTTTTTAAAGGTATATTGATTTCAAAATTTGAGTCTAAGGATATGCTACTTTGGAAGAGGTTTTGCTTTTGTTTCCACAGAAGATGAGAACATATGGATTCCTTCCAGTCTAATGTAGTTTTATGGAATAAGATCCCCTGAAAGGTCTCCATGAAACCTAAAAATATTTCTCCAAACAAACAGCAGGAAACATTTGGAGAAAACTATGCCCAAATTCCCAAAATGATTATTTATAAAAGTTTGTTTTCAATTAAAAAGGGATAGGATAAAGAAAGGAATGCTTTGCTTTGTTATGGATCTTGGTCTATTGATACAAATATAGGGTTGATTTTGTTATACTGTTTATATTTATTTCCGCTCTTATTTATGCTATTGTGCTGTTGCAGCTCATTTAAAAATGTAATGTACAATTAAGAAATACAGGTTAATAGATCGTTGTCCATATTAGTCAAACTTTAGTCATGTTAGTCAAATTTTCTAGTACAGAGATTTATTTCAGATGGATAGGTATTCTTGGAACCTTTCAAGGACCTATAGAATATGGCATTTAACAGGTTTTAGGAACTTTGACTTTTCTCAATGGTGAGACATGTCTGGTTCTGGCAATACCAATTATTTAAGAGAGATTGATGGGCATTGAAGAAACTCATTATGTAATTTGCCTTCAATGTGACAAGACTAGTCATTTGGGCAAGAAATAGCTCTTGCATGGATGGCTTTATTTATGCTGTATGAACTGCATACACAAGACCCACAGAAAAGAGACTGCTGAACTTTCCAAAAGATGGGATGGTCCTTTTGGGTTTCTGACTGCCAGACATTATGCAGGACACAGAAGAAAGCAACTGATGAACTTTGTCTTTAAAAAGCAGAACAGATCTTTGAATTTCCTGCTTCATGGAAATGTCTACTGGATTCTATGGGCCTGTAGGCTAAAGATGGATGCCCCAGTATTACAGAAGAACTTGGGATGAATGTCCAGGCAGATAGATGTCTATCAATTCTAGAACTTTGGAAGTTGCTTACAATGCTATTCCTATTTACTTATGTAATATTATATCCTCCTGGAGTCTTTCATGGAGTTGAAGAATAGATAATTATAGTTTTCCATAGTTATGATAAAAGATAAATTTGATATAAAACTTTAGACTCACAAAGATAGGATAGATGATAAAGTATTTTTCTTAATTTACCAAATGTAAATGGGCTAATATTATAACTATAATTCTTTCTTGATAACTTTTGTATATGTAATTTTATTGTGTTAAAGTTAAAAACCTTCATTTTTATTTAGACAGAAAAGACCTTTACTGGTTAATGAATAAAGCTGTTTTGGCCTATGGAAGAACAGATTATAGCCAGGCTGGACAAGATATAGAGAGAATAGTTAGAGTAAAGGAGACACCATGTAGCTGCTGAAGGAGACAGATGTGAGAATCTTACTGGTATGTCACAGCCTCATGGTAATATATAGATTAATAGAAATGGATTAAGTTAAGATGGAAGAGTTAATTAATAAGAAACCTGAGATAATAGGCCAAACAGTCTTGTAATTAATTAGTTTCTGTGTGATTATTCGGGTCTGAGAAGCCAGGGAACAAAACAGCAGTCTAGATTTGCAGTGGGGGATGACTGATAATTATATTTAAGCAGTCCTGGTTATATTGGTGTGGTTGATCACTATCTCAGTTCTGTTTCTAAAGGGTGATTATAGATAAAACCTTTCCTTTAAGAGCTATTTAAAGAGATACTTGTACCCATCTCTTTTATTATCAGTTTGTTAAAGCAATTGGCTCCAAAGTGTTATTAATTATTCATGATTCTCATGTTGCCAAAAGGAAAGGGCTGAAGCCCTTGTTCTAACTAGAGAAGAAACTATATAGCACAATGGGTTATATTTGACACAGTTCTGACCATTCATGTTAACGTATTATGTTTCTTGGTTTTTGTTTCATCTTGAGAATAAAATCCTAACATATACAGAGATGACAAAAACTAGAAAGTATGCTGTATGACCAAACTAGAATTACACCTATTCCACCTTTATCAAGTTCTTTCCTAATTTCTTTAAAGAAATGAACATTTATACATCCATATTCTTTGTAACAGAAAGGTTGTCAAAGTTATCATTAATTGGGAATTTGGATTCTATTGGTTGATAGGTTCTGCTTGGAAAATATGCTCACCTACCTTCACAGGATGATTACTTCCATTAAATGTGTGTATGACGTAGATCATCATGGAGTTTAACTGCCTATAGATGCTATCTTTACCTTTATTTTCTTTTGTCACCATTCATTCATGTGATGCTAAATTTCTCATTAAATGGTGTCATTCAATTTTATTTTTGTCTCATTTACAAATATCTCTGTGAGTCACCTCACTCATGAATAAAATAAATTAAAGTTTAACAATATTTACTACCTAGTAAGCACACACAAAGGAAAGACAGTAGATATGGATTATAAACAAAACAAGAATGAGATATGAATATGTTAAGAGATGTTGAAAGATGGATGATTCAGAGTGTTCTTCATACAAGAAGAAGAGTTTCTACGTGATAGAGGACTGGGCAAGTAGCTTGTGTTAGAAAGAAATTTTCAATTTAGCAGTATGGAAAGGCAAACTTGTGGTTACTTAAATAGACTTTTCTCAGAAAAACTTGTCATATGTAGAGTATGATAAAGTTAGAATGAGCACAGGAAAAAGAAAATGTCAAGATATTAGTATAAATTAATTGCTCTGAACTTTATCCTGCTGGCACATGTACATCATTAATAGTAGAAGGAAGAGAAATTGACATTGATGAAATTATTTTTAAAATTAATTTAAAAAGAATCTGTTAAAACTCATTGGAAAATGACTATAGTTGTCCAGGCATTATAACTACCCATTTATTTTAAAAGCTGAATAAAAGTTTATTCAATAAATTAATGTCAGAAATAACAAAAAAGGAAAACAGTATTTACTAAGACGGTTCTGAAAATAATCACATATGATTTACTTCATCAATAGAATTGGAAAAGTCCTGAAAAGAAGGTACAAAAACAGAGATTCATGTCACTTAGTTGCAAAGTTCACAAAAATTGCTGTTACTGAAGAAAACTAATTGTTTTTGCAATAATTAGTATAAAGTGAAAATCTGAGCGAAAATATTTAATTTAGAATTAAAGACTGGAAGGTGGAGAATTGACAGTTATTCACTTATTTATCCCAGGCTCTTAGTAAAATACTTGCCATATTAGAGAGAGACAGTGTATGAGCTGAAATAATTACATAAATATGACTGAAAAGTACAAGAAATGCTTGATAATAATTACATATACTATCTAGATAGTAGTCCAACTCTTAAATGACTTCTCAGTTGCAAAGGTTTTTTTTCTTGCCATTTCTTTTAATAACTACCAACAAAAACAAAATTATTGATACGATTTACAAATCTTTTGATTTATACTTCTATAATAGGAGAAAGAAAAACATTGAGGTGATTTGGTATTACTACATCTGTGTTAAAATTTAAAATTAAAATTGCCTGCCACCTACTTTTCTGATAGATTTCATCAATTTTTGTTTTAGTTAAATGGACTAGAAAATAAAGCAGAGTAACATCACCCTTCACAATGGCCACAAATACCATAAAAATATCTTGGGGTAACTCTAACCACATAAATGAAAGACCTGTGTGGCAAATCTTTTAAGTTTTTGAAGAAAGAAATTAAAGAAGACAACAGAAAATGGAAAAATCTTTTATGTTCTTGGGTAGGTAGAATAAACATAGTAAAAATGACAATGTCACCAAAAGCAATCTACAGATTTAATGCAATGTTCATCAAAATCCCAACAAAATTCTTCACATACCTTGAAAGAACAATA
>NC_022010.1:64606593-64608761 GCF_000317375.1 Microtus ochrogaster
AACTGATCTCCAAAATATATAAAGAACTCAAGAAACTTGACATCAAAGGAACAAATAATACAATAAAAGGGGGGTACAGACCTAAACTGAAAACTCTCAACAGACAAATCTCAAATGAATGAAAAACACCTAAGGAAATGTTTAACATCTTTAGTCATCAAAGAAATGCAAATAAAAACAACTCTGAGATTCCATTTTACAACTATAAGAGTAGCCAAGATCAAAAACACTGATGACGGCTTATACTACAGAGGATGTGAGGTAAAGGGAAAACTTCTCCATTGTTAGTGGGAGTGCAAACTTGTACAAATGCTTTGGAAATCAGTATGGTAATTTCTCAAAAAATTAGGGAACAATCTACATCAACACCCAGCAATACCACTTTTGTGTATTTACCCAAAGGAAGCTCATTCATACCACAAGGGTATATGTTTAATTATGTTCACAGCAGCATTATTTGTAATAACCAGAACCTGGAAAATACTTAGATGCCCCTCAATTGAAGAATGGATCAAGAAAATATGGTACATTTACACAATGGATTACTGCATAGCAGTAAAAACCAATGACATCTTGAGATTGAAGGCAAATAGATAGATCTAGAAAAGATCATAGTGAGTGAGGTAACCCAGACCCAGAAAGACAAATATAATATGTACTCACTCATAAGTGGCTTTTACACATAAAGCAAAGAAATTCCAGCCTACAATTCACAACCCAGGGAACCTAGACAACAAAGAGGACCCTAAGAGAGACATACGTGGATCTAAATAGGAAGGAGAAAAAGGCAAGATCTCCTGAGTAAATTGGAAGCATGAGGGTCACAAGAAAGGGTAGAAGATGAGGGAGAGAAAGGGAAAGCACAGAAAAATGTATCACTATTAAGGTCAAAAGATTAACAGCAGAGATATAACAAAATAAATGAACTCTTAAGTAAATGGAAAATAATATATAATTTAGTTTAGCGTCTACCAAATAAAACAGCAATTAACATGCTAAACTTCAACTTGTATCAAATGGACAAAGAGATGGCTTAGTTGATATGAACACTTTTAGCAGTTGCAGTTGTATGTTCCCAGTATATACAAAGCAACTCACAATCATCCTTAATTTCAATTCTTGAGGATCTGTCACTCGTTGGTGACCTCTAAGGACAAAAGGTGAACCTGCATACATGCAAATTCAACACACACACACACACACACACACACATAAAATAAAAATAAATGAACCTTCTGGCTTTGTGGGAGCCTAGCCTGTTTGGATGCCCACTTTCCTGGACCTGGATGGAGTGGGGAGGACCTTGGACTTCCCACAGGGCAAAGAATCCGGACTATTCTTCAGACTTGAGAGGGAGGGGGAATGGAGTGGGGGGAGGGGGAGAGGAGTGGGGGGAGGGGGAGAGGAGTAGGAGGAGGGGGAGGGAAATGGGAGGCGGGGAGGAGGTGGAAATTTTTTAAATAAATAAATAAATGAACGAATGAATGAATGAACCTTAAGTAAGAAACAATCAAGCCACTAAAGTATTCTTGTGAATGAAGGCATCATAAGAATACACCTTAAGATAAAGAAGCATGCCTGTTGAGTACAAAGAGAGCAGTTCTAAACTCTACCTGGTATTGCAAATAGTTGGAATTTTATTGAAAACTAGAACAAGACTTCTACGGCTAACAGTATCTACATGTCAAACATAGTATCAGATAATCATTATTTTCTCATTTAAAACTGTTTTTGACCACTAATAAACCAGTCAAGTAATGCTCTTTATCTATATATTAACCTACATATGAAGGAAAACTTACTTTAAACTTTTTATTTCATAGAAAATTGTCAGAATGGAGATACATATTTCATGTTCTTTAAATATCATCATTTATATCTATGTTGACTTACATAGTTCAACTATTGTTTATTCTGTTAAAAGAGAACTTCTGTTTAACAATATCTTAATGTTTTAATAATCTCTGGAAATTTCACATAGTTTGTTTTGATCATATTAACCTACTATACTCCTTCTCTCATCTACTCCTTCCCCTTTCCCTCTCCAGCATCATGTCTTCTTTTAACTTAATCCCTAGTGATGCCAATTTGTCCTCATCATAAATATTCCTGGATATAGAGCCATCCAATGGAAGAAGTCCAAACTACTGAGAACTATACCCTTAAAA
>NC_022010.1:64613155-64614492 GCF_000317375.1 Microtus ochrogaster
AGGCCTCCCTGCGGACGGAGTGTCACTTTTGCAAGGGCATGAAAAAATTCGGAGGCCCTGGGCGCATGAAGCAGAGCTGCATCATGCGGCAGTGCATCACGCCAGTGCTGCCCCACACCGCCATGTGCCTTGTGTGTGGCGAGGCAGGGAAGGAGGACACAGTGGAAGAGGAAGAAGGCAAGTTTAACCTCATGCTTATAGAGTGCTCCATCTGCAACGAGATCGTACACCCTGAATGCCTTAAGATTAAGGAATCAGAGGGTGTGGTAAACGATGAGCTTCCCAATTGCTGGGAGTGTCCGAATTGTAACCACGCTGGCAAGACCTGGAAACAAAAGCGTGGCTCTGGCTTTAAGGAGCAGAAGATGAACCAGGACAACAAGGAAGGGCCTGCCAAGAGGAAGAGTGAGTGTGAAGAGGCTCCCCGACGCAGGTCAGATGAGCACCCTAAAAAGGTGCCTGCAGATAGGATCCTACACCGAAAGTCTGATGATGTGCACCTAAGGAAGAAACGGAAATATGAGAAGCCCCAAGAACTGAATGGACGCAAGCGAGCCTCGACGCTTCAAAAGTCCCCCGGTTCTTCCTCTCACCTCTCGCCAAGGCCCCGTCTAGGCAGCGGTCTCAGCCCTTGGTGGAGATCCAGTCTCACTTACTTCCAGCAGCAGCTAAAACCTGGCAAAGAAGATAAGCTTTTCAGGAAAAAAGCGGCGGTCCTGGAAGAACGCTGAGGATCGGTTGGCACTGGCCAACAAACCCCTTCGGCGCTTCAAGCAGGAACCAGAGGATGATCTGCCTGAGGCACCTCCTAAGGCCCGGGAGAGTGACTAGTCACATTCCAGCTCACCCACTGCTGGGCCCAGCACTAAAGGTACTGAAGGCCCAGAAGAGAAGAAAAAGGAGAAGATGCGCGGGAAACGAAGGCTTCCCAACAAGGAGCTGAGCAAAGAGCTAAGCAAGGAGCTCAACTACGAGATCCAAAAGAAAGAGAGTACGTTGGCAAACGAGACCCACCAGCCCATCAAGTCAGAGCCCGAAAGTGAGAACGAGGAGCCAAAGAGGCCCCTAAGCCACTGCGAGCGCCCCCACCGCTTCAGCAAAGGGCTCAATGGCACCCCTCGGGAGCTACTACACCCACTGGGACCTGGCCTGCTCAGCCCACCTCGTGTTAAGTCCCGGTCCCCACCCTCTGCGTCCCCACCTAAGTGCATCCAAATGGAGCGTCTTGTGATCCGGCCGCCACCCATCAGCCCTCCACCTGACTCGCTGCCCCTTGATGATGGAGCAGCCCATGTCATGCACAGGGAGGTGTGGATGGCAGTCTTCAGCTACCTCAG
>NC_022010.1:64618102-64620710 GCF_000317375.1 Microtus ochrogaster
AACTAGCTCTCACTTTCTGGAAGCTAGACAGTGCCATAGCTCATCATTCAGGGATGGCAACTTTTGATCTCCTTTCCCATCCACGCTGACATGCTGACTTGTTTGATTCTGTGCAGGCATCATGCTGGCAACTATAACTTCTGTGAGTTAGGAATGCAGTGGTTCTGTCATGTCCAGAAGGCATTGTTGCTTTCTGGTCCCTTTTTACCTCTGGTTCATATTGTCTTTCTGTCCCTGTATACAAATCAATTCACGAAGGACCAAAGATCCAACTGAAACTGTTAGAAGAGCAGGAAGAATACTTCAGGACATAGGTCTGGGTAAGGAATTTACAAATAGGACTCCAGTGTCCCCAAAATAAGACCAACAGCCCACAAGTGAGGTTTTTAAGAAATTAAAATGCTTCTGTAATACAAAGGAAACCTCTAATCACTTGAAGAGACACCTCTGGAATGGAAAAATATATTTTCCAGATTTATATCTGAGAGAGGATTAGTGTCAAGAATATACAAGAAACTAAAAAAAAAAAAATGTCTAGCAAAGGTAGTACCTGCCTTTAATCCCAGTACTCTGGAGGAAGAGATAGATGGATCTCTGAATCTGAGTCAAGACTGGGCTACAGAGTTCCAGAAGAGTGAGGGTTGCATAGAAAAGTTCTGTCTCAAAATACCAAATAAAAACTATTAAGCAAGAAAAGGACAGTCCAATTAAAAACAAGTATACTGTAGAACTGAATAGGGAGTTTTCAGAAGAAGAAATGCAAATAACTAGGAAATATTACTTTCAATGTATTCATTATCTTTAACCACCAGTGAACATTAAACTAGAACTACTTTGAAATTTTATCTTCTCACATGATGGCTAAGTTTAAGAAAAAAAAAGACAACAAATGGCACGGACAAAGAAGATGTGGGAAATGTAGACACCTCTTGCATTGTTGGTGTTCATGCAAACCACACTAGAAGTCAGTGTAGTGGTTCTTCATCAAACCAGAAATAGATCTACCATATGGCACAACCATACACCTTATGAGCATGCCGCCACAAAACACCATTTTCTACTTCTGACGTTCATGTTCATAGCTACTCTAGTCACAATAATTAGGAATTAAATGTGAGCTAGACAATCATCATTTAATGAATATCTATAATGAAAATATGGTACCTACATACAACAAAATGTGTTCAATTATAAATCATCTCCTCTTAAATAAGGAGCTTGGATTTTAGTTTCATGCAGATATCTCAGAACTGCCTTTAGGTGTTGAGATGTCTGTTGAAGGAGGCCACTTGTTTGTTCCCAGCGACTAGACGCAAAATAATCACACAGAAGCTGTATTAATTAAATCACTGCTTGGCTCATTAGCCAAAGCTCCTTATTGGCTCTTTCATATTAATTTAACCCATTTCTATTACTCTGTGTATCGTCATGTGGCTGTGACTTACAGGCTAAATTTCCTGTGTTTGATCTCAGGCAGGGATACATGACTTCTCTATATCTCCACACTTCTTTCTCCCAGCATTCAGTCCAGTCTTCCCTGCCTAGCTCTGCTCCACCCTGCCCTGCTCTGCTACAGGCTCAAAGCAGTTCTTTATTAACTAATGGTAATCACAGCATACAGAGGGAAATCCCATATCAGATATCATTTGCTTGTTAATACTATTTTTCTGTCTTTTTAAAATATATAATCAATAAATTCAAGAATGTGTCCTAGAGTACATCAGGACTTGGTGTGTGTGTGTGTGTGTGTGTGTGTGTGTGTGTCAAACTTGACTGTAGACATTACCTTGACACAATTGTAGCCTACTGAAAAATACAATATTTGGAAGAGTAAAGATTTTATAGTAGAATTTTACAATATTTTCTACAATAGAAATTTTAATAGGATTAGCCCCACATGACAGTCAATGCCTGGGGCAAGTGGGAGAGCTAGCCTTGTCATACGAATGGAAGTGCTGTCACTGACTCCCAGCAGTTGCAACACACAGGATAGCAGACCTTGCACCTTGCCAGAGCAATACAATAGAGCCAACCCTATTAGTGCAGGTGTATATAACCAGTTCCTAAGCCGTGCACATGAAAGAGGTGCCCCTGTTTTCCCTCTGTCTTATGGTAGCATTGTTGAAGAACTGATTGATGCCTGGGGTACATGGGAGAGCAGGTCTTGTAATCATAAAAGAGAGAGTGCCGGTTCCCTGAGGGCCTGCGAGGCGTGCGGCGGCCATGGCTCCCTCACCTTGCAGGAGCCAAGACCTAGCCAGGGTGAGCCAAGCTCGCTCCCTGCGGGCAGCGGTGGCGCTCCAGCCATGTCAGCGCGCTCGAGTCTGGACCCACCATGAGCCACGGCCACGTCCGTGAGAGCCGAGGAAGACGACTATGACTATGAATCGGAGCCCGACCAGAACCGGGTGGTGGGTCGGCCTAAGGGCAAGTTGGGCCCAGCCTCAGCGGTGAAGTTGGCTGCCAACCGAACAACAGCAGGAACTCCCAGGCGCCAGACGCGATGCCGCAAGTGCAAGGCCTCCCTGCGGACGGAGTGTCACTTTTGCAAGGGCATGAAAAAATTCGGAGGCCCTGGGCGCATGAAGCAGAGCTGCATCATGCGGCA
>NC_022010.1:64622265-64629881 GCF_000317375.1 Microtus ochrogaster
CCTGATGCTGAGTGGCATCATCCGGCGACAGCCTGTCTCCCTTGAACTCAGCTGGACCAATATCTCCAAGAAGCAACTGAGTTGGCTCATCAACCTGCCTGGTGCTGTCAGCTCATGGATTGCTGACTCAGCCCTCTGTAGCTCCAGTTGTTCATTGTTCCGGAACAGTGGGTAGAAGGACTAAAGGATGCCCAGATGCGGGATCTCTTGTCCCCACCCACAGACAACAGGCCAGGTCAGATGGACAATCGGAGCAAGCTCCGGAACATTGTAGAACTGAGCCTCGCTGGCCTGGACATCACAGATGCCTCCGTGCGGCTCATTATCTGCCATATGCCCCTGCTCTCCGAGCTCCATCTCAGTTACTGTAACCACGTCACTCACCATTCCATCAACCTGCTCACCAAAGTTGGCACTACCACTCAAGACTCTCTGACAGAGATAAACCTATCAGACTGCAATAAGGTCACTGACCAGTGCGTGTCCTTCTTCAAATGCTGTGGAAATATTTGTCATATTGACTTGAGGTACTTCAAGCAAGTCACCAAGGAAGGCTGTGAGCAGTTCATAGCTGAAATGCCTGTGAGTGTTCAATTTGGGCAAGTTGAAGAGAAACTTCTTCAGAAACTAAGTTAGTTCCAGGACAAGCATGTAAATATGGAGGGTTGGGGAAATACAGCCAGGGAGGGGAAAAGACTACAAACACAAGTGGGCTTATATTCCCTTTGGAATTCAGAACAAAAGGCCACAGGACACAGTTCTTGCCAAGGGAGAAGCCGTTCAACTACCCATTTGGGGGATGAGTGAGCCAGATGTTTGCCTCTGCTCTTTCTGCACCGTGACTGCACTGCTTTCTGGACCATTTCTAAAGCGGCCTTTAGAAGACATTCCAGTTGGAAAGGAAGATGAGCTTTGGAGAAATTCTCTTAGAAGCCTGAGCTTAGTGCTTTTGTTGATAGCTTTGTTTGGGGCACCCTGTTCCTTGAAATGCCAAGGCTTCTGGTGTCAACATAAAGTGGACCACACACACCATCCACACACATTTTGACATGTTTTGTTTAGTTGGTTTTGTTACATCTTACATTATGCAGAACTATTTTTGTATAAATTGTTTAAAAATTATTTATGTAAGATTTGAATGCATACCAGTGTTTTTATTGCTTAGATTGCCAACTTTCCTTCAGGTAGGGAGAACTTAACCTGTACTTCATCAACATAAAGAGCCCATCTACAGATGTGCCCAGGTGTGACGGGGCTACGACCTTCCACTTAAAAGCATGTTTAACTGGATGTTGAGAGCCTATTTTCTATGTCAAGAAGTTACACAAGCATGTTGTGGATAAGTATATAGTCCAGGTAAAACACTTTGCCAAGTTTCAATAGACAGTTTACCTTTTCCTAAAAATTTTACAATTCAGATTTCAGCCTTTACACTCAGGAGGGATTTGCTCCAAGCATGAGCTCTTGTATTCTATCTCCATAGATCTCATTTATACCAGGAATCAAGTAGAATAAATGTGTCCACAGCCTTCGTTTCCTTTGAAGTGTTCAGTTCTCACTGAAGTTGGTAACCAGGTTATTTTCTAGTTGTCATTTCTGCATCCGTAAGTGCCATTGTTGTATGTGGTGTTTCCTAGACTTTCCCTGATGCAGTTTTACCTTTGTTGGATTTGTATAATAAACAATTGTTTAAAAAAATAAAAAAAGAGAGTGCCATCCTTGACCCCCACCAGCTCTAACATTCAGGAGAACAGGCCCTGCACCTTGCCAGAGCAGCACAATTGAGTCAATACTGTTAGTACAGGTGTGGGAGAGCCAGCCCTGCACTGTGACTATGGGAGAGCTTTCCCACCTACCCATCTGTATTATGGTGATATGGATTGTGAGAATGGTTCTCCTACCCCCTCTCACATCCATCAATACTGAAGGCAGGTGGAAGAGCTGCCTCTGTAGCCATAAAAGCAGGAGTGCCATTCCTGTCCCCCAAAGCTGCAACATTCAGGAGAACAGGCCTTCTACCTTGCCCAGGCAATACAATAGGGCCAACACTGGTAGGTAAGATGTAGGTTTGCCAGCCCCAAAATTGCGCTCCTAGGAGAGCTGTCTTCATTTCCCATCTGGAAGACCAACACTACAGATGCCCAGGGTTATTACTTGTCCTGCAGCAACATCTACCCCATCTATCATCTGCTGATAGAGCACATGAAGAGAACTGACCCTCAGACCCAAAGCTGTAGGATCTCACAACACAGTTGTCCAGGAAGTATTCTAGTGGGGGCCCAGCCTCAAATGTGTAGTGGAGATCAGGGGGACTTCAACCAGACCAATGCCTCTATAATGAACACTTACAAGTAGAGATAACGTGGGCAAAGTTTTATATGGCATGGCTTGGTTAGCACTACAGCTAACCAAGATTTTAAATTTCTTCCCCTCTTTTATTTTTTTCATTTTATTTTCTATCTTTTTTTCTCTTGAATTTTATTTTATTTGGGATGCAGGGGAAGAGGGTGGATGTGAAGGGACAGGGAATGAATGGAATTAAGACATATGATGTGCAAGACACATACATAAATTTTTAAAAAATTTAAAAATGAAGTTGTAATGGAGTTATTGGGTTCAGTTCAAAAGGCAGTATTACACCATAATAGCAGTGACACTAATATTTTCTGGGGAAGGGATGAAGTTTAGCACAGGAATATTGGGAATTAAGCATCTAGCCATACTAGCAAATTTCATTTTCTAACGTCTAGGTTCTGTCATTCATGGGAAAGTTTGTACAAGAAGGGATGTAATAACTCGCATAGGGCATGATTTCAGTAAATGAATCGATTTAGAAAAAATAGAACCTGCTCAAGCCTTAACCTTTTATTTGTTTTTATTTCTAATATTCTCTTTAATCCATTGCTAACTTAGAATATTCTACAGTTTTACTTTATCTCTTTCTTCTTAGTTGATAACTAACTTTTCTAATTATTTTCCTGAGATAAAGTTACAATATCTATAGAGATTTGAAGCAGCATGTGTGGAAAAACATCTGAAAAAAATTTAAAGTTTCTGGACAGATGTTATAAGAGTCTTGTAGAAAAAGCTATCAGCATTACAATCCCAATTCTAATTTACTTTACATCAGGCATTTAAATTTATTATCTTTAGGCCATATGCTCCAAATGAAGCTGGGTTCTATATTCATGAATCAGTTGACAATGAACAGTTAAATTCTGCTAATTCAGAAAGGTGAAGTTGAGTGAGCTTATTTAAATGGCAGAATATTTGTAACTACAAATTCTGCATACCATCAGAAGACTTCCAAAAAAGACCCGCCATATGTTGAAAAACCACGATGAAAACTATTTAAGAAAAACTTGCAACTTTTCCACAGCTATAATTGGGAATATCTTAGCATTTCCATTAAAATTCTATTTTGAGAGCTATAAACTTGGACATGGAATTTACTGTAGGCTTAAATGTAGCATCTGAATTTGAGGGGAACATTAAGATACATAATATGATAAAATAATTAAATGATTTCTCACATTCCATAAATGGCTAATATCTTAGCAGTGTTGTTGGATTCAAATTAGTTTTTTAATGAGACAAATGGACTACTTCTTATGACTTACTTAGCTAGTATAATCATGTGATATCACACATACCAGTCACAACAGCCATGAATATTCACTATGTTAGCTAGAAAGAATAAAAGTAAATAGATGTTGAAAAAGTAGGAGCAGGAAAGTAGCATTCCTTGGCCTTCCAAAGATCTTGCTTGGTTCAAATCCAAGGACACATTACAGACTCTCTGGAAAATAGCACACACATGGAGACAGCATGTGTTGGCAGTGAACATCCAGAGACTGGGTTCCAAAACATTTAGATAGAACCTACTTAAATAAACAAGAAGACACTTCAAGTTGGAAGGATCAGTAAAAGTTGTGTAAAATTATCCCTTCCATTTTCAGTCATCATCCTTCTCCACACTCACCCCAAATTAAATCAGTATAAATGAGCAGCTCAGAGAGGTTTTGGAAGGACAATTCCATTCTTGTCTAAAGAACAGCTCCAATGTTGCTATTCCATGAGCAAAGTTTTTCATTCTGTAGCTTAATATTGTTATGTGAACCCACAAGAGACTGTTAAAGGGTCTCAATAATTTATTTATATATAAAATGGGGATAAACACTCACTGATCCAGAACAGATTAGATGCCACATCCAGCTGCTGTGTCCATTGTGCACAGGGGAGATGGGAACAACTGCTCCTGTATCTTTCTCTGACCACAAGAGAGAGAAAGAGGAGGGGAGGGAGAAAGAGAGCACCAGACCCCCCCATATTAATCAGTCACGTATGCAGTCAAGACCATATCCTAGGACTTAACCCAAAATTCAATGACTAACCAGATCAAAATCCCATAACACTTCTCCTTTTCTTCTAAATAAAAAGTTTCTAATCCTAACATAAAATTATCTACATTAAGAACAATTATCAGGTACTGTGCAAGATGAACATAAGCCAATAAGAACAACATGAAACAAGGAACACATTCTAATTGTTCAGGCCGTAGGTAATTGGCAAATTGCAGAGGTTATCCTAAAAGCTGTCCTATCATGGAGAGTCTAAGTCTTGTACCTAATATGCCCTAAGGAAGACATGAGAGAACTGTAACTGTAACTATCTAGTCTTCAACCCCATAAAAGACCTGAGAAGGAAGATAATATTATCCAAGTAAGCAGGAATTGAAAGCAAGTTACTTCCAAAAGATACAATAAATGACAGAAGCAGATGGCTGCCTGGACAGTCATCCAAAATATCTCCTCAGCTTTGGGGTAGTTAACTTTGGGTATCAATCTAGAATATCTAAAAGATATCTTGTTAAGCAGTTGTTTTACTGTGAGTCCTGAGTATCCAGGTTATACACTATATTGCCAGGAAGTCCAGGCAAGAGCAGTTTCTGGCCCAAAAGGCTAGTCTTGCCACATTGAAGGCAAACTCCATAAGGAGATTCTTTGATGCCCGTTATTTTCTTGAAGTAATTGTGGTTGTCAAGAGCAGACATCCAAGTTATTAAAACATTTTAAATGCCATATTCTGTAAGTATTTGAAGTATTTCAAAATTACCTATTCATCTGAAATATTTCTTTGTATACCTAGAAAACCTAACATGTCTATAAGTTTGTCTATTATAAATGGCTATCAATTTATGCATCCCATTTTTAAATGAGGTGTATAAACATAATACCTTAAACAAGAGTAGAAATAAACATATAGTATAACAAAATTGACCAAAATCCATGCCAATGTAAAGTATTTTGAGATTATCAGTTGCCTTTTGGATTGAAGAAGATTTAATAATCTACTTTTTTCATCATTTAGGTATCATATCCCCCTTTTGCTTTAGAAAGATATTGTCTATGATCATTAATCATTTATAATCAACCAACTTTAAATAAAAACAATCATTTATAAACAATGTTTTGGGAATTTGGCCATAGTTTTTTTATACATTTCTTGCTGACTGGGTGCATTAGCAATCTTATGGGGGCCTGGAGAAAATTAGAATTATGGTTAAATATTGGCTGTAGTAGTCTGTGAGGTTACATAGTCTCAGTTAGTTGCCTTGAACCTGTTCTAGATGTTTGATCACCTGGGTCATCACTCCCATCAGAGTCATTCAGGAGATATTACAGGGTCAAAGCACATTAGCCTGGAAGGAATACATAGCTTTTTATCATCTCTGGAAACAAAAGCAGAACTTCTTTTCCAAAGGAAAATAATCCATAATACCTTTATTTTGTTTTAGCCTAGTAGCTCCCAGAATCAAATGTCTGTATGTAGTTCAGTAACAGTCAAAAAAAAATCAAAGAAAACACAATAATATACATTATTCAGACTCTTTGTGTATTTTCCATTTTATGTAGCTTATTATAATTTTTATTACTCTATTTCTTTTGAAGGACCTCAATTTATTATTTTTAAATTATTTTTAAACCTATGACTCTGTCTATCCTTTATCCTCCCTCTCTCCCAAAACTACTCATACTTATCAAACATACTGTGACTAGTTTAGAGGCCTTTTTGTCTAAAGCTGTCCTTACTGTGTGTGTCTAACCCTTTTGACTGTTGATCTAAATCCCTAAACACATCATGTAGTACGTGGCTCTGTTGTCCTCTCCAGCCTGCAGCTGTGCTCTCAAGCCCAGAGGCAGCAGCTGGGAGCACCTTTACCACTGCCAGTGTAAGAGGCTGCAGGAACCAGACATGAGACTCAGCCAGTGGTGGTTGGCAGCTGGCTCCATCTCACGGGGGGTTGTCTGAAGAAGTATCTCTGTGCTGTGACTGGCATGAGAGACTATGAAGCCCAGTGTGGGTCCATTTCTTTGTGTTTACCACCTTTTTAATATTTTTTTAGGACCTATGTGGATCCACATTAGACAGTAGGTGCCATTTGTAACTGATGTTTCCTTTCCTGCCTGACAGTTAACAAATACCACTCGGGGGATTAATACTAATTACAAACTGTTAGGACTATTAGCTCAACTTATTATTAACTAGCTCTTATAACTTAAATTAACTCATTTCTATCATTCTATATTTTACTACAAGGTTCCTGGCTTGTTATCTCACATCTTACTTCCCTGGCAGCTGCTGGCGTCTTTCTCTGACTCCGCCCTTTTTCTCCCTGTATTATATTTGGATTTCCCTCCTGGATCTATTCTACCTGAATATTGGCCAACTCAGCTTCTTTATTAACCAATTTTAATAAAACATATTCACAACATATAGAGAGACATCCCACATCAAAATATGAATTAAAGACATAATAGAGAAGAGCAAGGGGATTCTGAATTCTGTTCAATGTATGTGAGAATCTGATGATAGATTTTAATATAAGGTCCTGTTGCTTTCACCTTGTAAGGAAGAATGCATTCTCATGTGTTGTTGCTGAAGTTATTGATCTTTTTCGTGTGATTGTTATTTATTTTTTGTGTGTTCATATTTTCATGAGTGGGCATATTCATGTAAACATGTCTGGAGACCACATGTCAGTGTTGAGTGTTTGCATTTATCTCTAGACATCTTTCATTTTTCTTTTTGGGGCAGGGTTTCTCAGTATAACAGATCTGGATGTCCTCGAACTCACTTTGTAGAGTAGACTGGCATCAAATCAATTATCTCCACCTGCCTCTGACTCCAAGTGTTAGGATTACAGGTGTGTATCAAAAGAATGGAGCAAGACCTGATATTCAAAATAAAATAGGCTATATAAGTAAAACAGATTCAAGTGTCTAAGAAAGCTTCTCTCAGAATGGGAGGAAGCAAGCTTTAAACAAGAAACTGAAGCTCATCATATGAATAAAGGGAGAAAGAACATCCTAGAAGCCGAAAAATAACATTATACAAACTATTCAAATAATATTATTTAGAAGGAGTCTAAAATCAGAGTACTAATCTATCCAGAAACACATCAAAGAAGTGAAGAAAGACTTCTCTGAAAACATATAGGGCTTGGTTACAAGATTTTAAGCACAAAACTTAGGAAAAAGTTCTTACATTGACTGTATTGTTCTGAGAGTAATATTAAAGATGATAAAATTAAACTCAGCAAGATTATTCAGGGA
>NC_022010.1:64631401-64645132 GCF_000317375.1 Microtus ochrogaster
CATGGCTTCTCTCTGAAGTGACAAGTTATCTCTATGTCCTCCATAGAAGCTCTTTTCATACTTCTATGTAACTCAACATCACATGAGTATTTTGTTAAAACACACACATAAGCACAGAATTCTGGAGCTTGGCCTAGATTAAACATGTTGAGAATGTTCGTGGGTGATGTCAGTGTTACTGATCAGTAAAAAATTATCTGAATTAGAACACTGTAAGGAACTTTTATAATTTTATACATATCCCTAACAGGTGTAGAGGCTGACATTTAAAAATAAGTGCAGGAGATGACCAATTAATGTGCAGAAATATTCCATGGATAGTACTGGTTCATCAGATTCCTTTTTATACAAAGGTTGTTTTGTATGTTTGTTGCTATCATTTAATTCTTTTTTAGTTTGATAGAAAGTACAAATTTTATTAATTTTATCATAAACCATATAACTTAAATATTTGAATTTATGTGTGCTGTTTATTGTTTTAAATCAAGTTCCTCTGTATTAAAACTTCAAAGTACTCTATCATTACCTCACCAAAAAAATTTGAATGCTAGATTATTCCCTGTAAAATAAGTTTGAAGATTAGAAAATTCGAAAATCTGATTTTAAAAAGCATAACACATTCAATTAAAATTTTAGAGAAGTTTGGAGATATGAAATTATATGGGAAAAATCCATATTCAGCAAAACAAATTTACTTTGTTTTGGAATTGCACAGATTTCTGTAAAAAGAAGAAAGTTTTTCAACCACATTTAGTCCAGACGCTATTTTTTTAAAGTGTGGGTATTGAACCACATATCCCTGCTATTGAACTTCATAAGGATCCTTTTAATTTCCAGGGTATTAAGAAACACATGTCAAATTATGATTGAGGAAGTATCAAAAATGCTCAAAGTTGCTGCACAGACCATTCTGCAAATTAAATTGTAGACATACTTCACCTAATACTATTCTCTAGGCTAGAAATATTTTATGCTAATAATATATAATTTTCAAGTACAATAAAGTAAGGTATTTTTCAAAGCTAGTCAGCATATTCTTTGATCTGACTCTAAATTTACATATGATTTTTTATGGAAATGCATTTTAATATTTTCTTTTAAATATGATTCCTAAATCATATGAATATAGAGAAATATAAAAAATTAGATCAATTTATTGCTGAGTATCGAGTACCACTGATATTTTATTTGAAAGGATTAAACATGGCAATATTTTAGAAAAAGTAGATAAAGTCACAGCATTATCTCTACCTGCATTTAACGCTGCATATTATTGCCAAACATTGATATAAGGAGTTTAGAAGTACATTGAATGTACAAATAAAAACTGATCATGAGAAAGTGCAAAATGAAGACACCAGGTACCAACATGCCATCCCAGTCATCCAGCATGACATTCAAATTTTTAAATTGTTACTGAAGTTTGTACTACAAAATAAAACTTTAAAATCTCTCTTTTCTGGTTCTTTTGGCAATAAGATTCAAAAGTTATCATCTGTAATTCAATATTTGGATTAAACAAGATGTGACACTTTGGAGAAAATATCTTCTTTGATATATTCTTTTCCTTGCATTGTATGTCTGTGCTATGTACAATAAAACCAGTTATCATGGAAACTGGAGAATCGCTTGTGCTGTCTCACATTTAAAATATTCTTTGTTTGAGAACTACATTCTCTATTTAAGTATGTGTAACAGACACTGAAAAGATATACTAGAGGTATTATATTAAGTGACTATTCAATGTTTCCAAGCCGATTGTTTATTGTCAATTAAAAAGTATATTTGATAATAGCAATAGAAAAAATTCGTAATTAAATAAATAAAAGCAGCTTACAGGATAACAGGATAAATGAATCATTTGTATGTAAGGGTCCTTCAGTTAAACAATGAGTCATTTTCTTAAAAATGATGAAGTTATAGTAAGAAATACATCAAGATACTGTTAAATCTAAATAGTAAAACATTCCAGAAAACCAAACATGCAGCATAAAATTGCTGAATTTTTGAGCATTCTGTGGTTCAGGCCTTTTTACATGGTAATTTGAAATAAATTAAACATAAGGGAAACAATTATGGATTTATTTAACCAAATTTCTCAGTCATAGAACACATATGCTCACAGGGGTTGCAATAGAACAAAAAATTCTTCTCTCAATTTTTGCCTTTCTTATTGAATGATGCTCATTCTCTCCTACTTCTACTTGGATAACAGAGGATATATAGCCATATGGGTATCAGATTAGTTTCTATTTCCTTTTTTTACTAAAATAACTAAAATCTGTGTGCATTGTGATCTTCTGTGTGTATGCAGCTGTGTGCAGAAGCAAGAAAACAGTGTTGGTTATCGTGAATCCAGAGACAAAAACTCAACATGAGTGCTGAGACCCCCTTTACAGTCCTCTGCAAGCCAGAAAAGAACTCTAGCTGCTGAGTCATCTCTGCAGTCCTAGTATTGTGCTATAAATCTTTTTACTTTCAAACAAAAAATAAAGAGTTGTTCCCTTTCTGAGTGAGAAATCTGACTTTAAAACCTCTGGCTTATGGTACGCATTTCTTCACTTACTTTTCCTTGTTAAATGGGATTGTGAAGAAGTAGAAAGAGAAACCTCAATGACTGACTTCATACAAAAGTGTTATTTCCATCTCTACTCATTTGTCTGCAAATTTTGCTTTTCTTTACATTTGAATAATATTCTATTCTATATGTTTACCACATTTTATTATCCATTCATTACTTGGAAAACATCTGTAGTCAGACATTCTTTAGACTATCAACTCCCAAATAATGATGCAGAGACTTATTTAGTATGAAAGCCTGGCCTTAGCTTACCTAGACTTGTCCACAACTAGCTCTTATAACTGAAATTAATCAGTTTATATTAGTTTACATTCTATCACATGTCTTGTTACCTCTCTTCCATACTTTTTGTCCAACTTTCTTTGTATCTTGCTGGTGAACCTCACCTCTCTGTCCCAGCCCCCTGAAGTTCCCCTTTCTCCCCAGAAATCCCACTATCCTTGCCTGCCTAGTTAATGTCTATTCAGCTCTTTAATGAACCAGTCAGAAGATGTCTTAGACAAGTAAGGTAAAACAGTGACACATCTTCACAGTGTGATCAAATATCCCATAAGAGACATATAGAATATTTCCATTCCTGGCTATTTTGAAGAGCAACAATGAAGATGAACGAATAAGTGTCTGTGGAGTAAGAAGTATAGTCCTTTGGGTATATGTGTGAGGTGACACAGATGTGTCATGGTATGTACCTACCTTTAGTCTTTTTTAAAATTTCTTGTATTTATTATTTGTGTCTTTCGCATTATACCTCCCTCATCCCACTCATCCCTCTCCTCCCATAAAACAAAACCAAATAAAATTTGAGAGAAAAGTTTTAAAAAGGAAGAAAATGTTGTTAAGAGGTTTTCTGTCCTGCCCAGTTCCCATAATCTTTAAGTCCCAAAGAAAACACACAGAGGTCTACATTAACTATAAACTGATTGGCCCATTAGCTCAGGCTTCTTATTAACTCTTATAACTTATATAGCCCATTATTCTTATCTGTGTTACCCATGTGGCTCAGTATCTTATTTAGTGGGGCAGTCACATCTGGCCTCTTCTGTGGTAGGGTCAGGACTGCAGAGGAACTTCCTTCTTCCCAGAATTCTCTTGCTCTTTTTGACCCACCTCTAATTCTTGTCTGGTTTTCCTGCCTGCACTTACTGCCTGGCTACTAGGCAATCAGCATTTATTTAAAATATGATTGACAGAATACAGACCAGGATCCCACATTAAGAAAAGGAAAATCTCATCATAGGAGCTGCAGTGTGACACAATGAATCATGCAGTAAACCCTTTTATCCATACAGTTTTACATGCCAGCATTCATAGCAAAGAATCCTAGGTCTGGTTCAAAGCCACTGGTTTCTGTTCATCATCAATGCAGGCCCCTCAGCGGGACTCTTCCTGTAGATGCAGTTGTTGCTCTGTGTGATAGAGATCCTGCAGCCCTGGGTCTGCAATGCGCCGGCCCCCTATGCTCTAGCAGATCACAGATAGAGTGGATGTTAGGGCGGGCCAACACATAACTCTGGTTCTGGGCCAGGGTAGTTGCATGTCTGTTCAACCTGCCAGCTCTCCCTAGTCTTCACCACCAGGGTGAGCAACTCCCGATAATGGTCCTGGTTAGTTCAACCCTTTCAGCAAGGGGTGGGACAGTTTCTCCAACTTTCAAGTTTTCGGGGTTGGTTCTCCCACACCTCTACCTTCAGCTCCAGCATGACCATGTTGCCCATGTGAGATATAGGGGGCCACTCTCCCAAGTACTGCAGCTGATAAAGTCGAGGGACAGCTTTCTTGCTCTTATGACCACAGGGCTAACTCTCCCACCTGCCTCGGGTGTTGATGGCACAGAGTAGACAGACACTCTACCCTGCTCACGCTGCCACATGACAGATGAATGATGGGAAGAGCTCTCCCATGCTCACAACACTGCGACCAGCTCACCCACACATCTGCCAACAAGGGCAGCTCCACAGTACTCCCCAGGAAAGGTATAGGATCCACTCGCTCCAGAACTGCAGCTGCTAAGGGAGAAAACAGCTACCTCATCCTCTGCAGGTGGCAGGGTTAAGGTGGTGAGAGCATCTTTCCCTTGCCCTTTCTACAACATGGCACATAAGGGGGTGTGGTCAGTTATCCTTCTCTCACAGACTCAGGGCTCTCACCAAAGCCTCTGCCGAAAGGTCAGCTCTACTGTGCTGCCTAGATGAGGAGCAGGGTCAGCTTTCGTGAGTGCTGCAGTTGACAATGGGAAGAGTCAGTTCATTCATCTGTCATCGGGAGTAAGGAGTGGAGGGTATGGGAGAGATCTCTTCTCCATCCACACTTCTATGTGATAGATGAGTAGTGGGGCCAGCTCTCCCATGCTCACAATTTCGGGGCTGGATCTTCCATACCCTTATCAACAGGATTAGCTCTATTGTGCTGCCTAGGTAAGGTGCAGGGCCTGCTCTCCTGAGTCTTACAGCTGGTGGCATCATGGACAACTCTCATGACTTCAGGGCCAGCTCTCCCACCTGCCTCAGGTATTGATGGGTGGGGTGGCGGTATCTCTCACCTGCCTGTGACTCTATAAGAGAAACTTCCACTCTGATTTCCATGGTGCCTAAACTACACCATGACCAACGCAGCTATTATAAAAAGAAAACTTTTAATTGGAGGCTTGCTTACAGTTTCAGAGGTTCAGTTCAATTACCATCATGGCAAGCAGGCAGGCACTGGAGTAGTACCAAAGAGCTACATCATTATCCAAAGGCAGAGAAAAAGAGGCACTGGGACTGGCTTGGGCTTCTGAAACCTCAAAGCGTAACCCAATTGACACACTTCCTCCAAGAAGGTTGCAACTCCTAATTCTTTTCATCTTTTCAAATAGTGGTACTCTCTGGTCACTAAGCATTCAAATATATGAGCCTATGAGGACCATTGTTACTCAAACAACTTCCGGTTCACAACACAGTTCCTTATTGGGTTGGTTATGTTCATAGATTGTATTTGCTTTAGTTCTTCACTTATCTTAGACACCAACACTTTGCAGGTATTTAGTTAGGAAAAACAACAACAACGACAACTTCTCCCATTGCGTAGGCTGCCTTTTGGCTAGTATGGGCATTTGTTGCCTCTTTGTAAGAGTGAGGCAACCATAGGTCTGTGGGCTTATATGTGGATCTTCAATGCTTTTCCATTAAACAATGAAATATGTCTATTTATATGCTCATACCATGCTGATGCTCTGTAGTATATCTGAAATCTGTGGAGGGTGATGATTCCAGCAGATCTTTTTTAAGAATTGCTATACTAGACCTTCTATGTTACTATGTGAATTTCGAGATTATAGTTTTCAATTTTAGCAAAGAATTATGCTAGAAATTTGATAGGATTTGTGTTAAATCTATATATTGCCTTCAATTGGCTTGTTATTTTTTACAATATTAACCTGACTAATTTCTGTGCATGGGAGACCATTCCACTTTCTGGCCTCTTCTTCAACTTCTCTCTTCAATGTCTTAAAGTTTTCATTGTACAAGCCTTTTACTTCCTTGTTTAGATTTATTCCAAAATACATTTTGAAGTTCTTATGAATGGGATTATTTCTTTAATTTCTTTATTAGTATGTTTGTCATTCATGAATATGAAGGGTATTGAATTTTATGATAATCTTGTGTCTTGTTACTTTGCTGAATGTGTTTCTTATCTGAAGAAGTTCTCTAGTGGAGTCTTTCATGTATCAGTCATATTATTTGTAAATAAGGTTATTCTGACTTTTCTGAAAGGAAGATTATGCATGTGCTCTCTCGCATGTAAGTGTTAGCTTTAAACTTTAGATACTTATGTGCACTTAAAATAGAGTATCCATAGAAAGCAGTCAATTAGAAGGAGGATTTTTTGGAATGTCAAAGGAAGGAGAATAGAATGCAGGTGGTATGAAGCAAGAAAAAGTTGAATTAGGAGGGAGGTCAGATTATAGGAAAGTTAAAAGTAGCAATATAGGATGGAATTACTGACATAAAAGGCCTTTGAAATAGTCATATGGTAACTGACTGCTGTAGAAAATATACACACTACATACTCACAGAGAAAGAAACACACATGCACAAATACACAAAGGAATTATTCTATAAAAATAGAGATCACACCTCTCCCAGATATCATAGGTTACCAAAAAAAAAAATTACCAGTGCTGGTATTTGTTATATGTTTTTGAGATGTTTGGCAGTCCAATTCAGTAGGTCCACACCCCAAATATCAGATGTTACTGGCATCACTATTGACTACAGGACATAAATTGATGGTAAGATCCTATTGCTGAACATAGCACATAAATGAATCAGAGAGATGGAGAAGTTACTAACCTGAAAGCTTCATCCTACCAAATACCTATCATAATGACAGAAGCTCCTAATGTTACTGATGTTGAAATATAGTCAAAGGATTGTCTGGCTGTGGAATCTAGGAAACAAAATAAAAATTAATACAATAGTGAAAAGGAAGTTGTAGGAGTAAACAGTTACTTTCTAAAGAGATTTAAACCTTACTTCACTATCAGGGACCAGGGTCGACAAAAATACCCCTTGCCAGGGAAAGGGCATAGGATCAGAAAAATAAGTAAAGAGTGAGAAGATGCCAGAAAAATAATAAAACAGAAAACATAGGATAGTATTGGGAAGGAGACCCATTGTACACTGAAGTCACCCGCATTTAATTTCCAATTACTCAAAACATCCCAGACGGCAAAAGGTAAGAAAAAGATTAAAAACTGTCTTAACATGATACAAGGAAATGAACATACCAACTGAAAATTGTTGGCTACATTCTTTGATAAACATTTTGTTGCTAGAATAAGACAAGTAGTGCTCACACCCAAGACCGAAACATTCTATAGAAAAAAATCTCCCTGGGTGGAATCCATAGTTATTTGCTAAAGGGAATAGGAATTTAGTTATACCCTTAGACTTTAGTTTGAAGTAGAAACATATCTACTTCTCTATTCCTGAAATACAAGGTCTGGATATTAGCCACACCTATTGACAATAATCTTGAGAGAGCAGAACTCTCTGATGAAAATCTATGTGGGACCTTTGAGGTAGAAATAGAGAATAACCTTGAAGGACTAAAGGTAAGTTCCAATTTTCTGACCTTTGGTCAAGGTGGAAATAGGCTCACATTTTTGGGCCTCCACACTTCACAAGATAAAACGTATGCTTGGACCCATTAACAAGTGAGCCAAATACCTATGGTTGGCTGTCACAGATCCCACAGTACTACCATTCTGCTAACTGGTCATATTAAGAAGTTCCTCTAAGTTCTTATTTTTATATTTTTAAATTACTAGTGCATTTTTTACCCTCAACAGAAATACACCTTTGTGTAGTAGATGGCCCGCAACTGCTATTGTTCAGACTCTAAGAAACTGTGAAGTACTTAGCTATAAACAGGACATCTATAACATACCCTCTACACCTAAGGCTAAGGGATTGTTGCAGAAAAGAAGATGAATGATTGTGTTAGTCAGAGAGAGTACACTTTTATAGAAAACAGTAGTTGTTGAACATTTCAGCTTTGTTGCACATGTGAACTCACAATGCTTGTGACAGCAGTCACAAAACCAGCAATGTGACACCAGCCTCAATAAAACACAAATAGAGGAAGGGTTTAAGAAGTCACACCATAGCTGAGGAGCTATGGGCACTTGACATCTGCTGAGTGCGAGGCTCACATTTCTTTAGAGATGTGATCCTGAAAGGCAATCTCCACTCCAATAAATGGTTCTGGACCTATGCTCATACTAGCACTACTAAGTAGACTCAGCGAAGTTTTTCAGAAGTACAAATACCTCTAGTATTGGCAGAGGTTGTACAGGAGGAGGCAGGACAAAGTTCAAAAGAAGGAACTCAGGGTAGATTTGGTAGATTTGCATTATATGTATGCATGCATGGAATTATTAAACAACAAAAATGAATTTGATTGAAAACTATGATAAAAACTCAAGATGTGTGCATTCTACACAAAATGAAGACTTGTTTTTCCTTTCAAGCAATCTATATTGTATCAAAAGATACATAGATTAATTAATACCTGTATAATTTTTAGACATGTTTTCTTTTTATGCCATGAAAGATGTACTGCTGCTTTGCTATTATATTACATTTGTCACCATAGTATTTTTTCTAAGATTACTCAGCATCCTCACCTTAAGCATGTCAGATGGTTTTGAAGTTATATTTGGAAGATGAATGTTGTAATAAGTGCATTGACCTCAAACATACAAACAAAAACACTAAGACCAAACATTGTTTCTCTGTGCTTGTGCTGCACCTTGTAAATTACCAGTGTGTTGTAAGTTTTGAGTTGGAGAGATGAAAAATATATATCTTTGTTATTTGTAAGAATGAAGGCTTTCTTCTATCGCATGGGTAAACATAATCATTTATTCTTTCCAATCTACTTTCTTTTACTTTTATGGGGAAAGCATATGCCAATAAAATCCAGGGAAAACATAATCATAATACTGGAGTTTAAATTCAAGATATATGTAGATAAGAGCTACTAGGGCTAGAGACATGACTCAGCACTTAGTAACACTTCTGTTCTTTCAGGAGACTGATTCAGTTGCCAAAATACCTATAATGGCTCACATTGGTTGTTGTTGTTGTTGCTGTTGTTGTTGTTGTTGTTGTTGTTGGTTGTTCCCAGGGACATGACCTTCTCTTCTGGTCTTTATGTACACCAGATACACATGCAGTATATATATAGGAAAACAAAAACATTCATAACCATAAAATAAAAAAAATGAAAATGAATTAAAACCCTGCAGGTAAGTTTTAATGACAAAGCATTTTAACTAGGTTACATTTGTAGTTAATAAATCATGTTAAATATATTTCTCATAGTTTGGTATTGTATTAGACACTTTTGTTGCTATGTGTTTGGGTAAAAGTTTCTCCCCAGCCCTTGGCATACATTTATCCAAAGAGTCTGGAATGTTTGTTTCTATGGAAGTGACACCCCAGGCCCTGGCATCGATATATGCAAATAGTCTAAATTGTTCAGTGAATGATCCACTCCAAATGCCCTCCCCTAGGAATTTCCACAGTCCAGACTCCACCCATGAGAAAGCCCACCAAACAAGGACCCCTCCCCAGAGATACTCAAGACCACTTTCATAGGTTATTCAAACTGATCCCCAGAGAACAAACACATGTATTTCTTGTTTTCCTTTTCTGTTCTTGCTGTTGAGGCTGGAAAGCCATGAGGGAGCATTTGTATATATTAAACCTGGGCTTTTTCTTATTGTTTGATTTGATCCAATTCAGATTATTGCATCAGTGGGGAGCCTTAATGGGGTGCAAAAACTTTTCACTGTGATAGCAATTTGTGACCAAGGTAAGCTTTAATTTTCTTCCTATTCCTGTGATAAAACACAATGATCCAAAATAACTTGTGAAGGACAGTAGTTATTTGCTTATACACTTCAATTAACATCTATTACTGAAGGAAGTCACAGCAGGAACTCTAGGCAGGGACCTGGAGGCACTGAACCAGGAATCATAGAGGAACACTGCTTAGCTGCTGACTTGGTCTCCATGGCTTCCTCATCTTCTTTTATTAAACCACAAAGGACCTTCTGCCCAGAGTCACTATTGGTGACTACTGGTGAGCTTTAGGCAATCAGATGAAGGTATTTTCTCAATGAAGATTCATCTTCCCAGATGACTTTGGCTTGCAACAAGTTGAAAAACAAAAACAAACAAACAACAGAAACAAAAACATCTAGAAACTTATAAAAGAGTTTATTTGGATTTTTGGGTTTAGAAAGAGTTTCCACAATATTGGAGAAGGCATGGCAGCAAGATAAATAAGCAGAATGTTGAGAGATTATATCTTCAACCTAAAACATGACTTCAAGAGAGAAAATTGGAAGTGTAGAAAGGCTATAGACTCTGAAAGTCAACCTCTCAATGATGTACTTAAGCTATGTTTCACTTCCTAACGATTCCATAACTTTCACAAAAAGTGCCACCAACAGTGCATCAAGTAGTCACTTACATGTCTATGGGGGTTATTTCTCATTCAAACTGACAAGTCACGTGCAACTTTACAGTTCAAAGTTAATGCTTTAGCCAGACCCTATTTTCAACCATATTTCAACTCTATTTACCACAAAACAAACAGACAATGAATGGGATACTATAAGACATGATGTTTGGGTGATGAGTATGAAGACGCTCTGCACTTTGTGCAAGTTCATCACCAGTGTATGACTCTGGATGCAAACACTGGCAGATAGGGCATGAATGTACAAGTAAGGAACCAAATTATATGGAAAATTTTAATAACTTTCTCTCAATGTATGAACTTAAAACTTACAGAAAATTAGTGAACTATTAATTTAAAAAATGACAAACCTCATTGATTGTTCAGGACTTTGGCAACATTGCCCTTGAATATCATAAACATACAAAAAATATGTGTAGAATGAACTATACTCAGTACTTTATATACTTTATATTTATTAACTCAGGTAAAATAAAATAAATTCTTTGTGGGTAATTATCATGATAGCCAGTGCTTCCCAATTAAAATGAACCAGAAAGGTAATAAATAAATAAATAATGTAGGTCACAATACACAGTTAAGTCAGACAGCATTTTCGAGATTGGCACCTACCTTTGGAAGCCAAAATAGAAATCAGAGTAATTTAAAAATTTAGAGTAAGAGATAATTTCCAAAAGCCATGAAAAAGCTGGCTGGTAGAGTACCATCACATCTCAGCTGTTATTCATCTCGGGTCTTCAGCTAGACAACTGAAACATTAGAGAATTATTCTGTTATCAGCAATAAAAATGCTACTAGAACTTTTCCTTGGTATAAACTTTTACCAGAATAGCAAAAATAGATTCATTTGCTAGGTTCATTCACTCAAATATTGTAAGCAGTACTTTCCACCCCCAATTGTTCTTTTCCCTCAGCCTGCTCCCTTCTCAGCTCTAAGGTAAAGCCCTATAGTTTACATTTTGTGTGATATAACTTACTCTAATAATTTTGATCTAAGCATCAATGATGATATTGTATGTCCTTAATGCAGGGCAGTTACTTGGGCATTCTCTGCATGAACTTTAATCAAAGCAATATGAGATTATTCAGAATCATTTTCAGAATACTTACACGATAGTCTTAAAGTGAAAATTTCCAGGATTATAGTCTGATTCAGTTTCTGGAAGAGGACTTTACATATAGTATGTCACAAACCATCGGGGTTAAATGAAAAACAAGACATTTGCATTGTTTTCTGTATACATTTTAAAGGGAATCAAATTATCTAGGCCTCATTACACTGATTAAGTCACATTTTGTAATTTCAGAAACTAAAGTTGCAGAAATTCACAGTTTACATTGGTTATTGTGCCTCACCAACCTGCACAATTCATAGAAGAATCACTTGCATAGCTGACATCCCTTGACTTTCCTTTGGGATGTTGATATAGGCACATTGGTGAAGGCATCTTTATTTAAATAGAAATTCCATATTGAAATCATGCCTTTGCTTTCTAGTTTCCTCAGATGTGAAATAGTACTCTGCTCTGCCCGTTTTCCAATTTCTGTTGTTAAACTTTTTTTCATTCTTAAAGGACATTCTTGGATAAAACTTACTAGCTAGTATTCAATAACTTTCCTAGGAAAACACAAGATTAGCATAACTCAAACAAGTCTACTGTGAATTTTACATCCAAGAAACACTCACATGAATCAGAAATTTCTGGAAAAGAGGTTGGATTTTTATGATTGTTTCTATTTTCCCATTTCTATACAGTAGGAGGGTTTCACTATGTGAAGCTGCCTTTCTCAATCAATAGCCTCCTTCCAGCTTAGTGTAATATCCAACAATTATGAAATTGAAAGAAAAAAAACATGTCAAGAATTTGATCAAGGTTGAAAAAATATTTAGCTGAGAGTTCAGACATAATAGAAGTTAGACTCATTCAAATAATATTTTATAGTTTTTTACAGTTAATATATTCAATTTCTTAGTCATTGAAAACATCTTAAACAGAAGGTAATATTACACAACACTAAATCAGGCCTTTGCCTAAAGGTTTGGGTAGCTAGACTTTGGAGAGTTCATCTTTGTGGTGAAGCCAATTAGAAACTGATTCAGCTATCCAACTGAGGAGAGATGTCATCCAAGCATAACATTAGGAACAAAACATGAATAAAACACATTTTGAGACACATAAGGTGCTAAAATATAATTTACAGACATAGATTTATGAACAGAGGACCTAAGAAATGAAAGACATAAGGAGATGATTCTGATAGTCTACAAGACAATTTTAAAGTTCTAGTAGGAAGAAGTTAAATTAGTAATCTAATTTTATATAATTATATAAAGCAGAAAGTGCTTTGAGACAAGATTCCTCTGCATGTGTTATGTAAGCTAGAGTGAAGAACACCAAATCTCAAATAGCTTTTCCCTACAGACTTTCTGAAAACAATCATGCAATACTGAGAAATAATTTAGAAACCAAGACAACTATGATAGCTATAATTATAGTTATATTCAACATTTTACTTTTAATTATTGTGTAATTTATAATCATTTTGTATTTCTTCAACTATGTTATTAAACAATCAAATAAAAATAATAAAATAATAAATCTTCCTAATGTCTCAAGTAATTAGAAGCCTATGTATCGAATTTATACCTAAAATTTTTATTTCATTGTTTAATTTCAAGACCATATAGTCATTAGTCTCTATCCTACCTGAAATTACAGGGAATATACACACGTGAAATCTTTGGAAGAGAAAAGAGAGTGACTCATTTTGCATATTTCTTTACCAAGCACGATTCCATCATTGAAAACAGAACATGGAGCAGTAGACAGAATTTGCTGATAATTTCTTGTAGCAAGGACCCTAGTTCTCTAGTTTTGGAAAGCAGTTTCCAAACATTGTTGTCACATTTACATGTATGCATAGTTTATTCTCGAAGCCAGATAGCATCAACGTTTGGAGGAGCATCTATATGAATACCTACTTTCATGTCCTAGTCACATCTTTATAAGGTATCACAGTGTATGTAAATTACAGTAAGCAGCCCAAGAAACCCCAGTCCTTTACCTCTTATAGAAATACTGAGGATAACAATATGTTTTTCCTTGGGTTCACAT
>NC_022010.1:64645946-64662654 GCF_000317375.1 Microtus ochrogaster
GAGGAGGGGGAGGGAAATGGGAGGCTGGGAAGAGGGGGGAACTTTTTTTTCCTTTTCTCAAAATAAAATAGAAATAAAATAAAATAAAATGTAAATCTCAAAAAAAAAAAAAAGAAAAGAAATACTGAGATACTCAGCTTCTCTAAAAAAAAAAAAAAAAAGAAAAGAAATACTGAGATACTCAGCTTCTCTAATCAGCCAACAGGAATGCTTCGTGAAGGAAAGCTGCTCTGAAACTGCACTCCATTGACTAAACCCTACAAGCTACAATTCCAACTTTAGCACCAAACCCACCTATTCCACTGCAACCACAGAGGAACTCTGATGCACAGGCTGTGACTACCCAGAGTGGATAAAGACACAAGATGAAGAGAGCAGACCAAGAGAGCAGGCCATGAGAGACCTCAATGATTTTCTGAGACACAAAGAGTGACAGTACTGAGCAGAAGAAGTAGAAGAGAACTTTCCCAACCTAAAGAAGGATATCCCTATGATGATATGAGAAGCTTACAGAACACATAGTAGACTGAACAAAAAAAAAATCCCCTCACCATAATCAAAATTCAAAACATACAGAATAAAGAAATAATATTAACAACTGAAAAGGAAAAAGGTCAAATAACATATAAAGGCAGACCTATCAGAATTACACCCACTTCTCAAAGGAAATCATGAAATACAGATCTCCTAGACCAATATGCTGCAGAAACTAAGATACAACAGATGCAAGCCCAGACTAGAATATCGAGCAAAGCTTTCAATCACCATCAACGACTAAAACTAAATTTCCAGTATTAAAATCAGTCTTAAACAATATCTATCAACAAATTCATCCCTACAGAAAGTACTAAAAGAAAACCCCTAACCAAGGAAGCTAACTGCACCCACAAAAGCACAGGCAACAGATAAACTCACACCAGCAAACAGGGAAAACCACAAACACTACCGCCAAAATACTAACAGGAAGTAACAGTCACTGTTCATTTATATTTCTTAATAAGCTCAGTTCACCTATAAAAAGACACAGGCTAAGAGAATGGATATGAATGCAGGATCCATACTTCTGCTGTATACAAGAAACACACCTCAACCTCAAAGACAGAGTAAAGGGCTGGGAAAAGATTTTCCAATAAAATAGACCTAAAAAACAAGCAGATGTAGCTATTCCGATATCTGACAAATAGACTTCAAACTAAAATCAATCAGAAGAGATTTAGAAGGAACTTTTATACTTCTAACAGGAACAATCAATCAACATGAAGTCTCAAGCCTGAACATCTATGCCCCAAATACAAGAGCACCCACATATGTAAAAGAAGCATTACAGAGCTTAAATTGCACATCAAACCCTATACATTTATGGTGGGAGACATGAAAACCTCACTCTCCACAATGGACAGGTCAACAAGACAGAAACCTAACACATAAATAACAAAATTAACAGATGCCACGACTCAAATGGACTTATAGAACATTCCACCCAAGCACAAAAGAACATACCTTTTTTTGAGCACCTCAAAGAACCTACTCCAGAAATTACCACAAAGTCAGTAAGAAAGCAAACCTCAACAGATACAAAAGAAATCGGAATAACCCCCTGTATTTTATTGGATCACCATGGTTTAAAGTTAGAATTTAACAACAACACTAATTGCAGAAAGCATACAAACACATGGAAATTGAGCAGTGCCCAACTGAACCACCCCTGAATCAAGGAGAAAATAAAAAAAATAAGTTAAATACTTCCTAGAGTTCAAGGCACATAAAAATGAAGGTACAACATACCCAAATCTATGGGACACTATGAAAACAGTGCTAAGAGGAAAGTTCATAGCACTAAGTGCCTACATAATGAAAATGGAGAAATATCACAATAGACTTACAGCACACATGAAAGCTCTAGAACAAAAACACAGAAATATAATATAAAAGGAAATAATCAAATTGTGGCTTAAAATCAATAAGATAGAAACAAAGAAAACAAAGAATGAAACAAAGAGCTAATTCTTTGAGAAAATCAACACGATAGAAAAACCCTTATTAACAACAATAAGGGGCAGTGTATCCCAACTAACAAAATCTAAAATGAAAAACTAGATATAACAACAGACACTCTGGAAATCCAGAGAATCATTAAGTCATATTATAAAAACCTGTACTTCACAAAATTGGAAAATGTAAAAGAAATGGCCAATTTTCTGGATAGGAGCCACATACCAAAATTAAATCAAGACAGGATGAACAATTTAAATAGACCTTTAGCTTGCAAGGGAATAAAAGTGTTCATCAAAAGCCTCCCAACCAAAAAAAAAAAAAAAAGGTCCAGAGCTGGAAGGTTTCAGTGCAGAAGGTTTCAGTGCAGAATTCTACCAGAACTTCAAAAAAGCACTAATGCCTAACTCCACAAAGTGTTCCACATAATAGAAACAGAAGGAACATTGCCAACTCTTTTTATGAGGCTACAGTTACCCTGATACTGACACCACACAAGGACTCAACAAAGAAAGAGAATTACATACCAATCTTATTCATGAACATAGATGCAAAAATACTCAATAAAATACAGGCAAAATGAATCCAAAAACATATAAAAAAAATCACCCACCATTATCACGTCAGCTTCATCCAGAAATGTGGGGATGGTTCAATGTATGAATATCTATCAATGTAATCCAACATATAAATAAACTGAAAGAAAAAATATGATCATATCATTAGATGCTGAAAAAGCATTCAATAAAATCCAACACCACTTCATGATAAAGGTTTTGGGGAAATCAGAGATACAAGGAAGATATCTAAACATATTAAAAGCAATGTACATCAAACCAACAGCCAACATCAAATTAAATGGAGAGAAACTCAAAATGATTATACTAAAATCAGGAACAAGACAAGGTTGTCCAATCTCTCCTTATCTATTTAACATAGTTCTTGAAGTTCTGGATAATAAGAGAACAAGAGCAGATCAAAGATATTCTAATTGGAAATGAAGAAGTGAAACTTTCCCTATTTGAAGATTATATAATAGTATATGTAAATGACCCCAAAACCTCTCCCAGGAAAGTCCTACAGCTGATAAATACATTTAATAATGTGGCAGAACACAAGATCAACAAAAAAAAAATAATAGCTCTCCTATATACAAATGATAAAAAAGCTGAGAAAAATCGGAGAAGCATCACCCTTTAGAATAGCCACCCATAACATAAAATATCTGGGGTAACACTAACCAAAGGAGTGAAAGACCTATTCTGATGTGGTATTCCCCTCTGTAAGCTATGAATACCATTGATTAATAAAGAAACTGTCTTAGGCCTGTGATAGGGTAGAGTAAAACTAGGCAGAGAAAACTAAGCAATGCTAGAAGAGAGGAGGCAGAGTCAGGTAGAAGCCATGGAGCTGCTGCCAGAGATAGACAGGCCAAAATGTTGCTGGTAAGCCATGAGCCTCATGGTAAAATATAAAATAATGGAAATGGCTTAAATTAAGATGTAAAAGTTAGCCAATAAGATGTTAGAGCTAATAGGCCAAGCAATGATTTAATTAATACAGTTTCTTTGTCGTTACTTAGGGAGTCTGGGCAGCCAGAAAATGAACAAGCAGCCTCCTACTACACTGTTTAAGAAGAACTTTGAATAAAGAAATTGAAGATGGTACCAGAAAATAGAAAGAACTTCCATGATCTTGGACAGGTAGGATCAACATAATAAAAATGGCAATCCTACCAAAAGCTATCTATAGATTCAATGCAATTCCCATGAAAATTTCAACACAATTCTTCACAGACATTGAAAGGATTTCTTCTGAAAAAAAAAAAAAAACAACAAGATAGCCAAAACAATCATGTGCAATAAAGGAACTTCTAAAGGCATCACAATCACTGAAATCAAGCACTCTTATAGAGCTACACTAATGAAAACAGCTTGGTATTGGCATAAAACAGACAGGATAATGTGGAAGAGTATTTAAAAGAAATCCCACACTAGCTCAGAATTGAGAAATCCATGGTTATTTATTTAGGAGTAGATTCACAAATCAGAATCCTCTGCTTGAATGGATATCAGAAACTGAATCCTGCAACGGGATAAAAGAGGCCAAAACAGAGGTCAGATGCATGATCTACATCGGCTTATATAGCATAAGAGGCCATGCCCCAGTGGACGGGTAACCAGTGGCTGTAAGACTTTCTATAGCACCTCTCCCTTTTGCTTAAATAAGAGATTCTAAGCCTAATACAAAATTATATACAATAAGAACAAATATAGTCAATAATTATCCTATCCTAACTAGTTTAAGTCTTGTATAATAAATTACTTGGCCAAGTCATGAGAGGAAAGTAACTACAACTATCTAGTCTTCAACCCCATCGAAGATCTGAGATGGGAAATAGTATTACTTGAGTAACCAGGAAATGCAATCAAGCAACTTTCAAAATGTGCAACACATGACAGAGACAACTGGATGCTTTGGCAATCATTTGCAGTGTTAAGCAACCAACTTTGGCTATGGCCTACAATAACTGACATACCATTTTGAGAGGCAGGAAATTTTTCAAAACCATCTTACCCTGTCTTGGCAAGATTTGACAGTCCTGCTTATCTATTTCTGGATACCATGTGTCTTGTCAGCTAAGACCCTAAGCAATAGTGGAGAGGGTGTCAAAACAGACTCTGTCCTGCAGTTAGATTGAGTAACATCTTAAATGTCACGATAGAATCTTCATCCAGCAGATAATGGAACAAAGGCAGAGAGACCTACAGCAAAGTGCTGGACTGAACTCCCAAAGTCCAGTTGAAGAGGAGGAGAAATGAGAATATTAGCAAAGAGGTCAAGACCATGATGGTGACATCCACTGAAACAGGTTAGCTGACCTAATAGGAGCTCACCAGCTCCAGCTAAAAAAGGAAAGAATCAGCAATAGGACCAAACTGGATCCTCTGAATGTGAGTGACAGTTGTATAACTGAAACAGACAGCGGGGCCACTGGCAGTGACTCCAGGATTTATTCCTGCTACTTGTACTGATTTTTGGCAACCCATTTTCTACGGATGGATATCTTGCTCATCCTAGATATAGTTGGGAGTGCCTTGGAATTTACCCAAAGTGATGTGCCATTCCCTCTCTGCAGAGTGGATGGGGTAGCTGGAGGAAATGGGAGGAGAAGGGGAGTGAGAACTGGGATTGGTATGTAAAATTAAAAAAAAAAAAGACAGTTTGTTTTGTTTTGAAAAAAATATTTTAAAAAGAAAGAAATACCCTTCGCGGTCCTGACTTCCTTGCTCATGTTCTCCCTTCTTCTGCTCCTCATTTGGACCTTGGGACCTCAGTCCAGTGCTCCAGTGTGGGTCTCTGTCTCTATCTTCATAAATTGCCAGATGAAGGTTCTATGGTGATATGCAAGATATTCATCAGTATGGCAATAGGATAGGGCCATTTCAGGCTCCCTCTCATCAGCTGCCCAAGGAACTAGCTAGGGACATCTCCTTGGACACCCACTGTGATGTTGGGGCTGATCTAATGGGAGCTCACCAAGTCCAGCTGAACTGAAACTGACAGAGCATGTGATCAAACTGGACAACCTGAACATGGCAGACAATGAGTGCTGACTGAGAAGCCAATGACCATGGCACTGGGTTTTGATCCTACTGCATGTACTGGCTTTGTGGGAGCCTAGTCTGTTTGGATGTTCACCTTACTAGACCTGGATGGAATGGGGAGGACCTTGGACTTCCCACAGGGCAGGAAACCCTGACTGTTCTTTGGACTGGAGAGGGAGGGGTAGGGGAAGTGGGGGGAGGGGGAGGGGAATGGGAGGAGGAGAAGAGGTGGAATTTTTTAATAATAATAATAATAAAAGAAAAAAAGGGATAAAAGAAAGAAATACTGAAATGCTTCTAACAACAAATACATTTTAGGTCTAAAATTTTTAGGTACTATTTTGTTTAATGCACATGATGACTTTTGATAGATAATGTAAGATCATGTTAAAATATAATCAAAATAAAATTATAGTATACTCAAATTAGTTTTAATAGCACACAATTTTTGTGTCATTAATACATTTTTGTTTTAAACTCCATTTAAATGTCATTATTCAGTATTATTATTACTATTATTATATACATTCTATAATATGGTCCCGTTAATATCTGAGGAACACCATATTTTAAGTATGAATGTTACTTTTTAATAATGAAATAAAAAATGTATTAATACTCTTTTTAAAGAAACTATAATTAAGCTAGTTAGCAAAATAAATAGGTCATAATGACAGTCTTTTATTTCAACTTATATTTGTCAGTACATAATTATAAAATTAAAAATAATACATGCAATGTCATTACAACATAATAAATCATGCTTAAATAATTACTATTATAGTGAAAATCATTCAACCAAGAAGATGGGGTGCTGCAAGAAATACAAACTTATGACGCCAAGTTTCCCAACAGGAAATCCTTTTTGTGGCTTACTCTGAATGATAGAAGTGCCAAAACTGATATGTCCTCATAACTTTTGATCAAAAATGAGTTGTGAAAACTCATTTACTCATGTTTAAAATTTAAAAAAAAATTAAGTATATTTAAAGCCTTCTGTATCTAAACAAAGAAAAACTTTACCTTCCATCCCACAATCAACATGATCCAATGAAATAAAATCTAGAATATCACATTGAGAAATCTTCATCATTACACATCCAGTAGAATGAGGATAAATGATACTTATTTCTGTTTTTCTTATTTATAAAATCCTTTGTGATTTTCAAGCATAAAACTAAATTAGAGGCAGGGAGGTGGTGGCGCACGCCTTTAATCCCAGCACTTGGGAGGCAGAGGCAGGCAGATATCTGTGAGTTCGAGACCAGCCTGGCATACAAGAGCTAGTTCCAGGACAGGCTCCAAAACCACAGAGAAACCCTGTCTAGAAAAACCAAATAAAAAAAAAAAAAAAACTAAATTAGATTAAATATCTCACTTGCTCAAATTTTTTATTTTTCTCTCATGCAATACATCCCAGGTGCAGATTTGCTTCCCTTCTTCCTGCTTGTACTACCTTGCCTCCCATCTCCCCACTTCTCCATATCCCTTCAGAAAAGAACAGACCAGGTCTGTCAACCAAACTCAGAACAAACTGCAATAGGACTTGGTGCAAACCCTCATATCAAGGCTGCATGAGGCAACTCAGTAGGAAGAAAAAGGTCCTAAGAGTAGACAAGAGTCAGAGATACTCCCTTACTGCTAGGAGTCTCTTAAAATCCACACAGTAAACAACCACAACATAAGCACACAAATATCCTACACAGACCCACGCAAACTCCATGATTGCTTCTTCAATCTTTGTGAGCGCCTATGAACCCTAATTAGTTTATTTGCTTACAGTTGCATTGTCTACATTTCTCAATGAATCTCTGCTCTAAGCATTAATCCCAGTTTTAGTTTTTTATTATATTTTATGATACTATGTCTTTTATTGTTTAAAGCATTTTTCTTTTACTGCTTTTCCCAAACTCTTCCCAGATCCTTCCTACCTCCCAACCCATGGAACTCTATGCCCTTTCTCTCTCTTTAAAACTAAATATACAAAGAAAAGTAATCAAACAAAAAATAAGAAAATACACACAATACTCGCCCACAAAATCAATAATATATATATATATATATATAAAGCAAAATGAATGAAAATGTCTATAAAAATTAGATCACAATTATTTAAATTTTTTAAAACTTGATTATGCTTGATCAATTTTTCTTTGTTATTCTATTCTTAAACATTTAGAAATAATAGATATTCTATTAAATGTTCAGTTACTGATGATATTACTTCATATTTTTATGTTAAATTTAATAAAATAAATCAGTATGATAGGCCTGAGATATAATGTTGATCAATAGCTTTAGAACAAAGCATACAACTCAAACTAATATGAAAATATTTCAATTTCCTACTAAGTGAAATTTTTCCAATAACCAATTTCCTTTTCCTGACCACTAACTCTAAAAATATACATCTATCTAGCTACAGTGTTTGAATAACTAAGCCAGTTACCTCCCCAAAATCTAGTGTCTTTGCTAATTTTGTCATATTTATTTTTTATGAAAACATACCAATACTGAACTAATAATAATTGTATTAAACGCCTAAACTTAAACTTGCATTAGGATGAGTTGTTCAATTGTAGATGACTCTGATGAACTTTATCTGTTGTTCTTTCTACACACCCCTCTTTGAGTCATTTATCAAGCCATGATCATTTTCTTCTGTGAAATTTTAAATAAATGTCCTGTAATCCTTCCAGACTGACCCTTTTCTGCTTTAATCAAAACCACTGTCTGATCTTCCTAAGGCTATAGCAATTATCTGCTAATTGAACTCCTTCCCCTAAGACCTTGGTAATACAATACACTGCATAAAGAAGAGTCTAATTAATCTTCTTAAAAAGGTATTTTTTATGTGAGCTAATGTAGAAAATAGTCACTATAATTCTACAAAACAAAATTCTGTCTAAATTATATAGGAATTTCAAAAGTTGGCTGTTTCCCCCTTTCTTTCAGTTTGTATGTTTAATGCTTAGGATGATCAACCTATAATTTTTATGGAATTCTTAGAAAAAAAACAAAAATACAATGAACCTATACTCATGATGATGATTCAAGAAAATCTTCTCTGATGGCTAAAGTTAGTTTTGCCATTGCTGGGAAGAGATAGCCTCAGGAATTGCTCCCACTGTAAAGGCCTATGGCAAATCTGTAGGGTATGTTTTTGATTGCTAACTGATGTAAGTGACCCAGTCCCCAAGGAAGATCAGCTTTGGCTGTATGAGATTGGTAGTTAAACTTGAACCTGGGAGCCACCCTGTAAACAAACAGCATTCCTCCATGGTTTCTGCTACAAGTTCTTATCATTCCTTTCCTTGATGATGAACTGTAACCTATAAGCCAAATAAACCCTTTCAACCCCAATTGCTTTTGGATATTATATTTTTATCACAGAAACAGAAAAGAAAAAAAAAAAGGATACTTCATTCAAACTCAAACTCTTTTCCTGGGCCTAAAACCAATGATTGGGGAATGTAGACTCCATCAACTCATCAACTTTTCTTCAGTTAACAAAGGCAATGAGACTCCTTTGTATTAGGAAATAAAGCTCATCCTCAAGCTGTTCTATGAAGAAGAGGGATACTAGCATTTACCAGATTGCAGGATTTAGAGGTACACTGTATTTCTTTTTCCACATTTTAATTGTAAATATTATGACTATAAATTTATTTTAATATGACTTGAAATTAAAAAGAAGTATATTACTTCCTCTTATTTTCCACCTCCAGTCCCTGATAAACCCGAAAACTGCGAGGAGAAAAAGCAAATCCAAAATTGTCCAAGTAGATCAAGCTTTATATAATACTGGACAAAAACATGGACACTGGCCAGGACCTTACCTAGAGAATGATACTAAATAATGTTACTAAGGTGCTCACAAAGAAAAAAAAATCCTACAAAGCTAAGGTTCTTTGCACTTTTGCCTAATCAGGAGCAAGCATACATCCTGATGTACTTCCTGAACTTACCTCCAGCCTACATGTGGCCATGCACAATCGATGCAGAAAGGGCAGCCAACCTTCTTTATTGAAGAGAAAACATGTGTCTTGTTATCTTACATGAGCTTCAAACAGTCCCAGCATTTTAGAAGTCATTTGACCTTGGGCAAGTGGGCTAACAAGTTAACTTTAGCCCTCGCACACTTTCAACTACTTTTCCTTTAACCATCCCATACCTCTCTTCTTTAAACTTCTGCACAGTGTCTGTACTTTAATCCACTACAATTTCAGCCAGCAATTACAATTTGCAGTTACTGGTCTGTTTCTTGGCAGTAGCCTAAAATACAGGCAAGTTTCATTATTCACTGGAACACCCATTCTGATACTGTCCTAGTTTCTGTTTTATTGTTTTACAAGCATCTTCATCCTCTTTACTATTTCCCTGATCCCCATGCTTCTACCCTGGTAAGTGGTATTTTTGTCAAAGCTGGTCTATGACAAAGATTAATTTTATTTAATTAGTGCAGAGGTTAACTCGGAATTTACAGTGTAATTTCCCTCAAGTTGACAGTTTCTTTTCCTTTGATTATGAATATTTTGTGTGTGTGTGTGTGTGTGTGTGTGTATGTGTGTGTGTGTGTATACAGATATGAATACATACATCAAGTCCTTTTCTTTGTGTGTGTGCAAGTCTCAAATTTTGGACAAATGACTAAGTGAGATGCCTATTTAATATATCAAAATAGACCTGACTGACAGGTTTTCCTAGATCACTCAGTTCCTACATGTTTCCAGGTATATCTGGCATACTCAAGTTAGAAGACAGGAAAGAATTTGTTTATAATATATTGTATGAAATTCTCAAAGAATAAAAGTAATCAACCAATATATTAGAGAAATATAGTAAGCTTCTGAGAACAGTAGGCAATAGACTCAAGGTAAATGTTGAAATACGAGCGGTAGAGCTGCGTCCCCAGCACCCTGCCGCCCGCATGGCTAGCTTAGCTTATACCCAGAAATAATTACACGGAAACTGCATTCTCTTAAACACTGCTTGACCCATTAGTTCCAGTCTCTTATTGGCTAGCTCTTACATATTGATCTAACCCATTTCTATTAATCTTTGTAGCCCACGAGCTGGCTTACCAGGAAAGATCTTAACCTGCGTCTGTCTGGAGTGGGACAATCATGGTGACTCAGCTTCTTTCTCCCAGCCCTCTGTTCTGTTCACTCCACCCACCTAAGGGTTGACCTATCAAGGGGCCTAGGCAGTTTATTAATAAGAAATCACTCCCACATCAGGTAAATAAGTAATTTCAAATAACTGTACTTGGACAATATATCTGATACGTATGACTTTTGCTGTTGAATACAGACAGCTTATTTAAATGGCATTTATATTTATTTTAACAAGTCATGGTAGAAGTATGTTTTTATAATGTCCATTTCCACTGTGGCAAATCAGAAGAAATCAGTTCACCATGTAGTATTTGGGAGGTATCAAACACCATCTTGGACAACTTAGGTAGGTAATGAATGGGAAGATTTCTCAGGAATGCTCACATATGTCTGGTGAGATGGCAGAGGGTACTTGCATTTGCTGCCCAACATGAAGATCTGAGTTTAATCCTAAGAATCCACATAATAGGTGGAGATAAATGGTTCCTGTAATTTTTCAGGTAACTGTACATCTACACTATGACACATGTACACAGTTCACATACTATACAAGTAAATGGTAAACACAAACACTATTATGAAATGGCAGTTTGATAATTTTGTTTTTTTTAACTGTACCAAAAGTTGAGGTCAAAATCTAAGGGGACAAAAAGCAATGGGTGTTTCTAAAATAGCTTACAACACTGTAGTTCTATATTCCTATACAAGTCCCAGGTTTCATGAAAACTGCAGAAATATGTGATGAAAGCCATTTCCTTATTTATTTGTATGCAACTATGATGGCTTACAAAGCTCACCTTTCAATTGACAAATTGCTTTTTAATGAAAAATTATCTCAGTATTCTCCAAGAACAACACAGAGAATTCTAAATTTTCTGTCATGATTTGATATGCACTTCCTGCCAGTTATAATTGCCTTCTTAATCACAATGAGATAGAAGGAACAGTAGAAACTGCATTTAATATTAGAGAGATAGCTAGCAAGATCAATAGCATCCACAATGTAAATGACATATGACCTGTGTAATTCTATAAGATGCAGTAATAGCCATTGTTTCTGGGGAGCCAAGAAGGAATGAAGCTGACAATATAAGTAATGTTCTTTGAAATAGTGGTTCTCTAGTAATTCGGATCTTTGTGACAATTTCTGAGAAGTTCAAAGATGTACACCGTTAATAGATGATTTAGAGATCTGTCATTATACAAATGAGGGTGGTCATATATTATATTAATGTTAAAATATGACCAGAATACTTGTGTTTGAAGAGAAAAATGAAGGATTACGTATATGAAGGCTTTGGAGTTCGTATTCCCAAGAGGCATATGTATTTTAAAAAGAGCAGGCTTGATGACAGCTATTCTCACAAATCTAAGCTGAATAAACAAGCAGAGCAAAATGCCCATAGGAACAGAAACCACAATTTGTGAAGCTAGTGCATCTATCTATTAACTCCTAAATTGGTCAGGTTAGCTTAATTGAAATGGTAGCCATAAAAGTGTTCTATTTATTTTAACCAGTTCCAAGTACTCAGAGAATGGAATTTGCCAAATATAATTTTGAAAAATGAGTTTGTAAAATCATAGAAATACAAATTAATTGGCATTTCTTCTCTCTTAGTTCATAGAATTTATAATGAAAACTTTGAGGACAAAAAGGTAAGAGGGAAAGTAGTGTTTTTTTTATAAAAGAAACTGTTTTTTAAAATAGTGAATTAAATTAATTAAATTCAAGTATATAATGACTTAACATTAACTATGTATGTATACCCACATATATGTATAGATATGTATATATAACTGTTTTATTCATTAACCTTATAGATATTTAGTAAGATTAATGTAGATATTGCTTTTCACTTTCACTATATAAATAAAAGGTAAACAGATATGTAAACAATAATTTCGCTTTTATCTTCTTTGCAAGATTTATTTATTATGTACATAGTTCTCTGGGGCACCATATCTCATTATAAATGGCTGTGAGCCATCATGTGGCTGCTGGGACTTGAACTCAGAACCTCCAGAAGAGCAGACAGTGCTCTTAACATCTGAGTTATTTCTCCAGCACCCCCTTTTATCTCTTTATAACACTGTAATCTATATTTTTTGGAAGAGCTCCACTGTCTTTAATCCTTACAGCTATCTAAACTCTGTGGTTATTCTAAGTGAAAAAAAAAAAAACCTAAAATTTAAAAACTACATTCACATATAAAAGAAGATATGCAATATTTGTCTTTCTGAGTCTGGGTTATTTCACTCGGCATTGTTTCAATCTTCATCCTTTTAGATGAGGCAATCTGGTAGGAGGAATGGGTTCCATAAGCAAGTAACAATCAGAGAGAGACCCTGATCTCACTGTTAGGAATCTCATATGAAGATCAAGTTATATATACAGAGGGCCTAGGTCAGTTCAGGACAGCTATACTTTTTAAGAGCTGATCAGCTAAATACACGCCGCAGAGACACTAAAGCAAGCTAAATTTAATCTCGGGGTTAACAAAGGAAGGAGGATTTCATGTTATTAAAGAAACACATTTCAATAATGAACTTGCACAAGTTGCACTTTCTTGTGTTAATGAGTAAGTAGCTTGTGAAAAAAATAAAAGTAAGGCATGTAGGCTACCCTTTGATGACTCAGGTTGTGAAGAAAGAGAAAATGAGTTGGGACCTTGAAGGAAAGTTCATGTCTCATGCAAAAAGGGTTTGAGAATTTAGTCTATTTGTAAGCATATAATTTAGACACAGACTGTTGGGACAGAGACAAAAACAAACTTTATTAATTCTTGCCAAAAACTGCACTGGCAGAGTATCAGCATTTGCATTTCTTCTCTAAGCCCCAATACCCAGAGATCAAGGTGAAGACATCCAGGTAAAGTGGATTTAATTACAGAAAAAGAAGAAAGTGTTCAGGGAATCCATTAGAATGGTCTATAAGTTTGTCTGACCTTTGTCATGACAGAAGACAATATAATTATTACGTTGCAAAGAAATTTGCTCGGTTTTTTTTTTCCCCAAAGGGAGATGCTATCTCACTTCTAAAGCTATTTGTGAAACAAACATCCTTGAAAAGATAGTCCAGACCAAAGTTAATCAATGCCTCGGCTTGCAAGACGTGTGAAAATGCGAGAGATCCATGGAGAATTGTCTCTCAACAATTAACTTGGAAAGCAAACAGCAAATTTAATACGTGAAAAACTTTAGAATGATAGCAAAAAGGGACGAATCTCTTGTGAATACAGTCTCTGATCGTGAAGGAGAAAGCAGAACAAAACCTTGGGTACAGTGATGTGGACCATTGCTTGTAGGGGTACAATAAAACAGTACTGCAATAAATGCACATACTTTAAAAAAATTTATTTTGAAAAGTAAAAACATTCTGAAGGCCCACCACTATTTTTCATTAATAAAAAAAATTGAAATATTTGGTGAATTAAAATTGAATATTTCACTAACACATATTATAGCCTAAAATATTGCACCAACTATGAAAAGAACATAAGTTAGGTCCATGTACATTATGTGAACTCAGAAGCACAAAACTATGTTGTTGGGTTCCAGTGGTTCTCAACCTGTGGGTCTTGACCCAACTGAGGTTCCTACATATAAGATATTTATTATGATTCACAACAGTAACAAAATTACAGTTATGAAGAAGCAAAAAAATAACTTCATGGTTGGGAATCACAGCATCACGAGTAACTGTGTTAAAGGATTACAACATTAATAAAGTGAAGAACCCTGCTTATAGTGTAAATGAATGAGTGATTGAATGAATGGATGAATGAATAAATATATAAATAAATAATTCATCATCCTATCCATGGTTTTACATTTCAAAGTAGACTACACACTGCCATTGCATCTACATCCTATGATTCAGAAAAATTCAAATTCAATTTTAATCAAAACCTTTGATTATGCCCTCCCTCACACACAAATCTGTTACAATGATTAAAAACCTAAGCAACATTAAACAGTTCAATAAGCACAATTTCCCATGAACCAAAAAGCTAAAAAAAGCAAACTTATTAGTTTAGACTAAATATCCAGGATATTTGTATCTATAATTCCATCTATCATATACTGTGTTTCTTTGAAAACCACTTGTGTTTCTGGATACCAGTAATAATAGTGCCCACAATTAAGAATTCCTAAGATTAAATCAAGTAAAAACTAAAGTTCTGAGAGTAGTGAGTGAGACAGTGTAAATCTAAATAAACTATAAAACAGCAGTCAATCATTCCATAATTGTCATTGTTAAAGTTCTGATAATAATCTGTTTATATAAACTCTTCTGTACTAATCCATAGTGACTCTCCTATAGAGAAGGTATCAAAGTGTACATTAACCAAATCTCTGTCCCCATTCACTTGACTGGTGTGAGACAGAAGAAGAGCATGTATCAAATTCTTGCAGAACAGAATGGAAAATTAAACCAATGACATAGATGAGAACATCTATTCCTTGCAAATCTCCCCACCCCAAATTTGGTACATTTATATATATTTCATGAACTATGGAGGTATTTCAATTATGACATACTTCAGAATATGTTATATGATTGAATATTCTTTGAATTTGAAATATCAATGTTTCAGGAAGGTATGTAACTCTTCTATCACATTGTTGCCCATTATTCTTGTCACCAGATGACATTACAGCCAATTATCATGTAGGTCAACCACTAGCACACAGATTGTTTGATATAAGAGTAATTTTTCTTCTTAATGAACCTAAATCCAAAACAAACACTAGAAACAATAAGAAAACTCGGTCTTACTGCCAGTGGTAAGCACCTCTTCCATTAACAGCACTATCTTCCCTTTAGAATGATAAAATGACAGCTAAGACACGAAACAAGAAAATAATAACAATTTTTGAGCCCATGTAGCAATTTTCCTCTAAAATTAACCTACACAAACCTATGATGGATTGAGCAGGTACCATTTTCAAATGTCATCTGTAAGTGGAAGAACACTCAATGCATATGACCCAAGAGCAAAGGAAGAAAAACCAAGCATTGCAACGCCTCAGAAATGCCTTTAACAAGAAGGTTTTTATAACTTTATCAAAACTTATTTTGCATTTTGTTTTTATTTCAGATTTCAAAATAATAAAAAGTTTGTATACATGTGATTGAACATCCATTATAAGTACCTACACCAAAATAAAATGCAAGAACACAGGTGTGGCAATCACTTTGATGTGGCCCTCCACTAGTCACTATGCTACAACTTAGAAAAGTCAGGCGATATATGATTGGGGAAGCTGAGTCACATGGATTAACCTAGTATTCCCTCTTTTCCCCATGAAATCATAGCTGAAAGACTGATTTAAATCCACAATTTTGTTTGAAGTTAATTTAAGAATCAGAGTAATAAAACAAGCCAAAACATTGAAATAATTACATAGGAAGTAAACTAAGCATTTTGTTATACTTGTATTTTTAGCTATGCAAATTTTAAATAAAAACATACCGTTTAAATGTTTCATAGAAATACTAAATGTGTTAATTATAATGCATTTTACATATATTTGAAAGATAGAGTGATATAACTATGCAGGAATTTATGTGAATATTTGACTTTACATTTAAGCTTATTTAAAAAATAATTCACATAATGCAAGAAAGAAAAGATACTTAATAAAATGTCTTTTTGAAGTAAAAACTGTATCCAAACATAAATATGGATATTTTATCTGGATTATGATAAATTTTCTGAGATTAAAGAATCTTTGCATTATAATCCCCATTGAATTCTTAGCCTTCAAAATATTGTGTGAGCCTAAATTAAGTTAATTAATAACATATATTATGTTTCAGAAATTGCATGATGGTTCATAGTGAAAAGAATTTGGCACTGAAGCAGATCCACTTGGTGGAATGGGAAAACTGGTTCCCTTAATTTGAACTCTGACCCCCCCATATGTGCACTGTGGCAATATACACAGAAGAAAAAAAAATGGAAATAAAGAAAATGCATACATAAT
>NC_022010.1:64662918-64669817 GCF_000317375.1 Microtus ochrogaster
TGAATAAGACTATCAGTTTCAATTAAATAACAAACACAAAAGATACATACCAATCTAGATTGATGACAATGAGTGTGCCTCATATTCAACTATGTTAATGCATATTTTGGGAGCAGTGTTTGACAACTAAATATTAAGTTAGACTGCCCATGAGGAACAATTCACCTCCAAGCAATGTTTTCAAGTAATAGTCAAATGGACATAGGCTAGTCTTTTTCAACACCGATGTTCTTCAGAAGCAAACCACAGGAACAGGCTTTCATATACGTTAGCAAAAATAACTATGTAGATAAGAGTTTGGAAGCAAGTGATTTGATGGAAATAAGGCAAGCCTGGTCTTTAAACTTAATTAGAATTTTTGTATGGTGACTGCATTGGTTTTAAAGAAGAGAGGCTTTGCTAGTGGAAATGAGCTTTTAACATATCTATATCTTTTTGAGGGAATGCTCAGGATTTGGGGTCTAATTGTATTTCTAGATAAAGGAGTCTACACTTTGCCTCTGGGCAATGTTTACGTGATGCACTATACTGCATGAGAGATAAAGGAAACATGGATGCATCCTGGGAACATGCCATATTCTGCTGTGATGGACATACAAAATAAATAGTTTGGATTTCATTTCAAACATGAATTAATTTAAGTGTTAGAAGATAAAACAGTGAGTGAACTGGTGGGGTGGCTCAGTTGGTAAACTGCCTGTCATAAACACAAGCACAAGGACTTCAGTTTCATCTCCAGCTATGACATTTTTGTAGGTGCTATAGCACACACTTATAATCTCAATTTTTAAGGAAGTGGATTTAGGAGGATTATTGTTTCTTCTTGGTCATTCTGTTTGCTCAAATTTTTGAGTCTGAGGTTAAGTGGGAAAACCTACCTCAAAGCATAAAATAGAGAAAAATGTATATAGACAGCCAGTATCAGTCTCTGGATTCCACATGCATATATACACTTGCACAATCATACATGAACATAATTGCACAAATTATATAAACATTAACCTTAGTTTTATGATACATTTCATTAGCAAATAAAAATATATACTCTGAATTTATAAATTCTGCCTACAAAACTTTACTAAATTTGTTATTCTACTCATCAACAATTTTATAAGTATTAAAATATCCCTTCATGGAGCAAAATTATGTTAAACTGTCCATATGCTTATAAGCTGAAACCTTTTTTTAATCTTTGCTAAATGGCATCTGCTCCGTCTCCATGTTAATCTTTCAAAATGAGGTTACTTAAAATTGATTTCTCTTTTTGTAAAGTAAGTTTGCCAAAACAGAGAAAATGCATCCCAGGAGACCAGCAATTACAGAAATGTAACCACTTTACACATGACATTTATGTATTTAGCAGTTTATAATGTTTTATACATTTACCTGTAGCTCTCTGTGTTTTTCACTCAGTCAAATACAGAAAAACTTTAAACAGTAAGAGCCATACCATTAGCAAGTAGACAAATCACTATTTTCTTAGCAAGTTATTTTTAATAAAGCTTAGGTAGCATACTAGTCTTTCTGCTAGATTATTTCTATGAGTTCTAGTGTTTTCTATTTGATAATGGGAACAGTAAAACCTTAATTACAGATAATGATGCTGTTATCTTCTTCTGATTATCTCATTATTCTTCTTTCCATGTTATGTTTCCTCCTTCAGTCAGTATGTCTCATATATATACACACATAAGCACAGCTACATACATATACTTATGACATATCCTAAAATATAGTGTTTTGTGATTTAGATTCAGATATTGAAATGTCCTGAGTTTATATTTTATTGATGTAGAATTTTCTTCTGTATTCTGTGAACATGTCGCATTGCCATTAGTTAATAAAGAAGCTGCTTTGGCCTGTGACAGGGCAAAATATAGCAAGGTGGGAAATCCAAGCAGAGATAGAGGAAGGAATGCAGAGTCATAACAACCAAGGAAACGAGACATGTACAAAATAAGGTAATGCCTCAGTCTCAGTGCAATGCATAAACTAATAGAAATGGGTTAATTTAAGATGTATGAGCTTGGTAGAAGTATGCTTGAACCATTGGCCAAAAAAGTGTTGCAATTAATATGGTTTCTCTGTGAAGATTTGGATATGGGCAACTGGGAAACCAAAGGGCAGTTTCCATTTACAGATGATACCCAAAGTTTTAGCAAGATTTTTCCACGTAAAACCTGAGAAAGTTTAACAAAGATGGATTCTAGACAGTCAAGAACAGAGTCAAGGGCAGCTTCTTGGTAACTGTCTTTTCTCCAATAGACTCTTTGCTGGCAGCAAGCACAGGTGTGGCTTTTTTAAGAGAAACTTTTTGACTCAGCTTTGGCACCAAAAACATTGCAGATCTTTTAAGAGGCCCTGCCAACAAACATTTAAACATTAAATGGTGTTTATGAGGAGCCAGTGGAATGCATCTTGATAGTGGCAGGGACCTTGAAACTCCACAGAGTTGTGACACTAATCATAGCTCCCACCAGACCCTCCACCATGAAGCTAGACTGTCAGGAATTTCAGAAATGAGGTGGACCCATCCGCCAAAGCTGTAGTTTTAATCCTAGCCATGCTGTTTAGCAGTTTTAAGACTCATGTGCTCAGCAAAAGATAGAAATAAACAGTAAAGACAGATTCAGATGAAAAAAATACCTCTGAATAGTTTACAGTATTTAAAAATAATGTAGGCTTGGTAGGGGGGAAAAGGATTAAAGAAAGTCCTTCCTTGGCCTGCTTGATGGTATTCTATATGATCTGCACATGAAGAACCCACAAAATGACTGTTAAACCTGCCAAAAGAAGATGAGAAAGTCCTTCAGGGTTCCTGCTTCATGAAGGAGTCTGCCAGACATTCTGCAAGACACAGAAGAAAGTGATTGACAAACTACCAGTATAAGTGAAACAATCTTTCAAATTTCCTGTTTCAAGGAAAAGTCTGCCAAATACTACAGACCTGTAGGTTGAAGATGAATGCCACATGTTACCAAAGAACTTTGGGTGACTTTTCAGGCAGGGTGATTTCTCTGTAAATTCTAGAGTTTTGGAAGTTGCTTACAATGCACTTTCTGTTTACTTAAGTAATATTATATCCTTTGATGGAGTTGAAGACTAGATAGTCATAATTATAGTTTTCCTTAATTTTGATAAAAGATAAATTAGTCATAAAACTTTATACTAAAAAAGATAGGATAGATGACAGAGTATTTTCCTTAATTGGCCAAATGTAAATGGGCCAAATATTAAAACTGTTATTGTTGCTTGTTAACTGTTTTGTATATGTAATTTTTCTGTGTAAATATTAAAACCTTCCTTCTTATTTACACTGAAAATGGGAGGAGATATGGAATTCCCCCTGTCTGCTGTAAATATGTTTTACTACCATTGGCTAATAAGGCAGCTGCTCTGGCCTACAGCATGGCAGAGTATAGCAAGGTGGGAAATACAAGCAGAGATAGAGGAAGAAAGAAGGTAGAGACAGACTCCAAGCAGCTGCTGAGGAAGCAAGACATTTAGAAAATGAGGTAACACCACGGCCACATGACAGTATATAGACTAATAGAAATGAGTTAATTTAAGATGTAAGACCTTGCTAGAAATAGGCTGAGCCATGACAAAAGAATGTTGTGATTAGTATAGTTTCTGTGTGATTATTTGGGTATGGGTTGCCGAGAAATGAGAAAACACTATCCGTCTAGACTGCTTGATCATAAGGTGTGTATAAATTCAGTGTGTTACGTCTTTAAGTCGTGTATTAAATTGTATCAAACAATGGTATAGTGCCACTAACTAATGAGAATGCTTATGGTGCAGTTACTGTTTTCTCCAGCTAGACCTTTTAGGCAAAAACAATATTATCATATTAGTAAATATCAGAAGGTGTGATTAGGATCTGATTTATTCTATATATCTTGGTGACCTTTAAGAAATAAAGCAAGCTTTCCTGTAAAATAAGGACACTTACTTAAACAATCTTTAAGCATCTTTCCACTGGTAGCGTTCTTTGTTCCTTGTGTAGTTTATTTTAATATGACCCATTTTATATTGCACAAATGCATGTAAATAAAATGTGCACCCCACACTACAAACACACACACACACACACACACACACACACACACACACGTCTACCGTCACTAACCATATGTGGAAGCCCAGTACTATCAGACAAATTAAATGCAAAAAAGTCTAAAAGTATTTATCATTACATGAAATACATTCTTTATGTACTATTTCTCTGGGGAAAACACATGTGCTAGTGATGAAATCCTTGGTCGGCTTTTATTCAGTGAAAAAAATGTTATTTTATTTTTCAGGAACAAGGAAAAATAAGAGAAAGAAGTCATTTATCACTCAAAAGTGAAATGTATTCAGCAAATGTTTAAGTAAAAGCCTCCTTCTCATTTGGGACAAAGGTCTTCCTAAATACACACCCAGTTTATTATTGATTTTTGTATTCTTTATTGTCAATAAATATCAGAAACATATTCTGTTTTAGCTTGTGGGGAACATAGAACAAAATAAAAGTATTATTGATAAACTAGCAAAAAAATCACACACATGCTCTTATCTGATTCAGAATTTGCCAAGCATCTTTATTTGAACTCTAAGATTGTGTGCAATTCTATTTCTAAGCAAGAAAAGAGGCAGAAGAGCCACCAAGAAAAGAAATTGATTCTTACTCATCTGTTGTAGGAGCTGCGGGCTGTGTTCCTGCCACCCAAGCTCCTGGTTGCCTGGCTAGCTTATGCCAAGAAATAACAACACACAAACTGTATTCATTTAAACACTGCTTGACCAATTATATCTAGCCTCTTCTTAGCTAACTCTCACACCTGGACTAGCCCATTTCTAATAAATGTTTGTAGCACCCCAAGGTGCACTTACCGGGAAGATTCTAGCCTATGTCCATCCTGGGTTGGAGCTTCATCGTGTCTGCCCAGGAGAGGGGAGCATGGCGTCTTTCTGAGGCATCTTACCTCACTTCCTCTTCCTCCCAGCATTCTGTTCTGTTTACTCCACCCACCTATGTTCTAACCTATGAGGGCCAAGCAGTTTCTTTATTTTTTAACCAATGACCTTCCTCCATCACTCATCATTAAAAGTAATCATGATGATCTATCCTCTCTTAGTTCTTAAATTATAAGATATGTATTACACAAGTAGCCCAAATCTGGGTTATTTTAACAAGTAAAAAACAAGATGGTAAATCTAGAATTGTGCCATTAGGAGACCCTATGTGCTTTTTGCTTGTTTGTTTCTTTGTTTTTAAGGAACTGGATGAATCTTCTCACTGCTCACCTTTGTGTTCGTGAACAGAATCATGGAAATTCTGTTCAGCATTGAATAAGGTTCAATGTTCCTTGTTATAAACTTATGCAAACAAATAAAAAATTATCACTGATTCACTGATGTGTGGAAATATAAAATCTGATCAAGAATTAGTGTAAGTAAATGATCACCTTAAAGAGTCCAGCTTTTACAGGTAAAGAAGTTAACAGAATAAAACCCAGAATTACCTAAGCCTTTGACATTGTATTTTTGAGCACCTCCTGCCTTCTAGAAATCTCTCAAGCAGCAGGGTTTGGAAAATGTGCCAGATTTTATGTATCTCTCCTGGAAAATGTAGCTGAAGGAATTGCTATTCCTGGTAACTGGAAAGCCAAATGACAGTTAGAAAATGCCAACTTTAAAACTGAAATGCTGAGAATAGAGTTGCAGGAATAACGATACTGTTGTATTTAGCTAGTAGACTTCAGTGTGCTCCTTTAAGTCATTCTTATAATAACTTTCTGCAGAAGCTACTAGAAGTATTTCCATTTCCCAAAAGGGAAGACAATGAGCTTTAACATTAGAAAGAAAAGAGGATGCTCATGACTCTGTGTCAAGACCTCAGCACCTCTAACTCAGTAGTGTGGTACTTATAGGTAGCATAAAGTGTAGATTAAACAGGAATCACATGTTCATTCCCTGTTATGGGATATTTTATTAATTAAATAATACTACTGTATTAATTAAAGAACATATTGCTATGCCATTAATAACGTCATTAATTACTATCTGGTTTCTCTAGAGAAAACAACACTGTTATAGCTCATGGTCTTTAAATTTTGCAGATTAAGGTTTAATGGACAAGAACAATAGTTTTGCCATAAGGCACGAGAAACTAACTTAATAAAAATAAAACAAAGAAAATCAACCCACCCCAGGAATGTCAAAATCCTTTCCTAATGTAGTTAATAATCAAAAATCATAGAGAAAGAAATCATTAAGCTTTCAGTCCATCTAGTATAGATGAAAAGTACCCATTAAAAAAAAACAAATAAATAAGCCAAAGGAACCCATGGAAGTAAAGCTAAACTCAGTTTTTATTTCCTCCTTAAAATAGAATCCAGCTATGAGTTCACTTTTTACATAAAATAATAATGAAAAGTTATGTGCATTCATGTCTTGTAGAAGGATAATGAAGATATCAGAATATTTAAAGTTCTGTTTAAAACAAAATATGAGACATTTTATAAGTGGATTATTTTAACTTGCTATACAAATTCCCTGTGTAGAAAAAGAGCAATGCCCTTTAATAGAGTAATTGAACTTGAGCCATTATATTGAGGAACTACACAAGCTCCAAGTGTAAGTGATATGATCTTTAAATTTCATAACAGAAGTCTATTAAGCATAGAAAAAACAAAAACTTATAAAGTTTAAGGGCTTTCATGAGTCTGGGCCTCACTGTGTAGTCCTGGCTGGCCTGTAACGGTCTATATAGTCCTGGATGGACTTGATCTCATTGATATCTGCCTTACTCTGTAAGGTTTACACCACCATGTTTGACTAAACAACATTTATTGTCTATGCTATCCCATAGTATTTGCCTAAAATTTATACAAACAATCTCTTTCTCATTT
>NC_022010.1:64669917-64680708 GCF_000317375.1 Microtus ochrogaster
CACACACACACACACACACACACACACATACATACACACACACCAGCTCTCAGTGAGGTATATCACAAGGTAACTGGATAAATAGTAATTGAATTGGGGAAAAGTATTTTCCACCAAGAATAAGACACTAAATTCCACTGACATACATAATGAGACAGTGATTAAGAAAGAAGAATTCATATAGATTTTTAAATTTATTTTAAGGAGTTTTGAGCTGCTATAGGAAAAATGACTTCCCAGAGATATAAAAATACAGCATAATCCATGCAAAACTAAGCATTTTTTTCTCCATAGAAATAAGAGAAAATGGTCATGAGAGTCAAGATGAAAGAGCAAATGGTATCCCTGAGGCAGAGGACTTTTATAAGGAAATTCAGAATTTTCTGAACTTGTCACATATTCCTTTTAAAATCAAAACCTCAGCCACTGGAAAGAGGAACAATGTATTATCCTCAGGAAGAGTATTTAAGACAGTAGACAAGATACCATTATTCTTGAGAATATGTTTTCATGGCCATAGTTACCAGGGATTCTCCAAAGATTGATTTGAAGGGATCACTCTGGTAAAGATGGTCCCAATGAGAGAATCAAGAACATATTTCTTCCCTAAAATTGAGAAAAATCAGACAACCAGAGAAATTCCAACTCCCCATTCCTTGCACTACTTACCAAAATTCCAGGAATACCAGCATTCTATTATTTGAATGGGGACAAATCAGTTTTGACATAAAACTGCAAAGAGAAAAGCTAAAGCCAAGAATGAGGTAGTCATTGATTAAATTCTTCTAGTAAGCTCCCTTTAAACAAAAGATGTACTGTAAAAATTGATGTCAGAGTTAAAATAAGAATAAACTAATGAAAATATAATTCTTCTTTTGAATAGAATGAATGAACTACCCATACTGAACAGTGCAATTTTTAAACATTTTGTACTCTAGGTAAATAATAACACATGCTTCGGTGTCCATATGCTTGAGAGATATATTTAAGTTTTAATAAAAATTATGAGAACTTATAATAATGTAAAAAATTTATAAGAAACAGAAGACATCAGAAATATGTCATTAAGAGAGAATAAAATGTGAAGATTTAGGCTCATATATGACTTAGATTTGAAATAATCAGGCAGAGAATTAAAGATGATTAAAATCACTTAAATTTAAGTTAATTAAGATATTATATTCTCAAGACAAAGACAGATATTAAAGTGGACAGAAGAGAATCACAAAAGAGCTAGAACTTATAAGAAAGAATTTGATGGGATCATTATAGAAGTTAATGATGTCTCTGCTCATACTATGGGATGAAAGTGGTCACAAAACTGAAAAACATAATAAATTATAACATCAGGGTGGAACGGCAGAACAACAAACTGGTATATTCAAAGGCAACTTATGCAGAAATGGTACAAGAATCATTTTACAAATCTACAAAATATTTTATAAGCCTGTGCACACAACAGCAAGGTATTATATAAACGCAGATATATGTAAAAGGTAAGGAGGCTAAGAGAAAAATGCTGTCAATAGACTTTGAACAAAATTTCTAAGAATATAATTGGAAAAGGACAGTCCTTTCAATAAATGAATCCAAGGATAAATATTCAAATGCAGAATTTTAAATCCCTATCTCTACGTAAATATGAGATCAGAAAATGTCACACTACTTAGAAGCACTCATGGAGAAATATGCCTGCATACTAGAATAGGAACAGATGTTCTTAGTTCTCATACTCTGGTTTCTCTTCACATCGTATACATCTTTCACCTTTTACTAATATCGAAAGTATAGGAGATTAAAACAAAAAAATACAGATAAATGAGATTATATCAAGTTAAAACTTTTACTTCACAGTAAATCAAGTGAGAAGAAGCAACTTTCCCAAGGGAAAAGTGGTCTAAAATCTTTGCATTTATCAAGTTATTAATAGCTTGATATTTATGAGAATCTCTATAATTCATGTACCAACAAACATTTTTATTAAAAACACAATAGATCTAAATATCTTTGTTCCATTTTATGAAAAATATTTTCCATCATTATCCATCAGAAAACTGTAGACTGAAGCCAACAATATTCCCTCCATTCTTATTAGAGAGAATATTGTTAAATTTGTCCTTGTGGCGTGATTGAGCATCCTTTGGATATATACCCAAAAGTGGTATTACTGGGTCTTGAGGAAGGTTGTTTCCTAATTTTCTGAGAAATCACCTCACTGACTTCCAAAGGGGCTGTATCAGCTTGCATTCAGACCAGCAATGCTGAAGTGTTCCCTTTTGTCCACAACCTCTCCAGCATAAGTTGTCATAAGTGGAAAAGTGATCTATTCTTAATAAAGTAGACATGCTTAAAAATATAGGTTTTAAAAAACAGGATGAGCAGCAGGTCAGTGGTGGCATACACTTTTAACCCACTAAAAAAAAGAGGTGGGCAGATTCAGTGAGCTTGAGGCCAATTTGCCTTGCAGAGTGAGTTCCAGAACAACCAGAACTACCAGAGAAACCCTGTCTCAGAAAACCAAATGGGGAAAAACCAATGGACATGGTTATCCCCACTTAATGCTGCATGCTTATAATCACAGCACTTGCCAGGAAGAAGCAGAAAGGGTACAAGTTCTAAGCTCTCCTGTGCTATGTAACAAGCTCAAAAAAAAAAGCAACAAACAAACAAGCTAATACAAAACAGAAAACAAATCAAATAAATAAACAAATATACAAACACCAACCCTAGCATTCTAATTTATTTGTGTGTGTCCATGGCAATGCTTAAAGCAACCATCAGTGAAGGAAAATCCCCAAATACGTTATCCTGACTTTTAGTGAGACTGAAAGAAAAGTGGTGTTTGTATTCAATGCTTTATAGAGAAAGAGATATATCTACTCATCTTTTACATCTGCCTCCAGATGAAATCAGCCTGAAATATTAAAGATCCAGGGAATGCAATGGAAATGTGCATGCCTGAGTTCGTTCATCCTATAAGAATTCCCGATCAAGGGTAATAAATATCACTGTGATGATAGCCGTGAGAGTTTATCAGCAAATCGTAATGTCACTCATGTACATGACAACATTACTCTGTCACATAGTCACATATTTGCTTGGTGACCTGATCTGGTAGCCCTGTCTGCAGTGTTACGCTAGGAAACCTGCAAAACATGTATCAGAAGCTGCAGATATTTAATGTTCTGTAACTAATCTGTGTCAATCTTTAGCTGATTCCAAGTTGCCTTTGTGATCTTGGTTTTGTTTTCTTTCTCTAATTAGGTTTTCCCTTCATGTTTTCTGCTCTTTTCAATTTGTGCTGCACATTTTGACACATTCTGATCTCACTCATCAAAGTGTAAAAGACTTGATTTTCTAATTAGTCATCTTTCATGTTTTTCAATGCTTGTAATGGATGTGGAGACATGAAACACTTCTTTCAACAATCTTGAACAAGAATTCCTATTTTGTTGACAAGAATGTTGCCTAATAATGAGTTCTATTTTTTTCTAACAATGAGATGTTAAAATTGTTAAATCATTTCTGACATCACATATTTTAAATAAAGTTATGCAGCTTCTTACTATAGTTGAAAATTTTAATGGTCGAATAGAACATGTCAGACATAGTGGCACACACTTTGATCCCAGAACTTGGTAGGCAGTTAAAGAGATGGAGGCACCTCTGAGTTCTAGGGCAGCCTTGACTACACAGTGAGTTGTAGACTACTCTATGCTTCATAGTGAGAACTTGCGTGTGTGTGTATGTGTGTGTGCATGTGTGTTTATTTGTGTGCATGTGTGTGTGCATGTGTATATGTTTGTGTGAAACAGGGCTATGCTGTTTCTGAACTATTTTTACAGAAAATTTGGATTAGGCTAAAGGGAAAATATAATGCTAACTATAGATGATTATGGCTAGTTATTAGAAAAAGTGGTGAGGACTTAAGTGAAGGTATTAAACTTATTTAATGGGGGAATTTGGGAAGCAGGGAAGTACCATTGAAGCATTCCTAAAAACACTTGCCTGAAGTTGGAAAACTGAGCAGTGTTGTACAGAGCCTTCCTGCAGGGCTCTCACATGCCTTCGTGGTAGTCAGAAACTCTGAAGTTCCTCTGTCACCATGCCCTTTAGCGCTCTTGCTGTGCTCTAGCCAACTGGACAGTCTTCAGCCCACCTCCTTCTCCTCACCACTTCCACACTTGAAATCAAAGAACTCTACTTTATCCACTAAATACTTTCCTCATAATTAAATACAAGGCAATGACAGTATCAATAAGAAATGACTGTACAGCAAAGAATAAAGAACCATTCTAACTACCCTACAGTTAAGAAGATCCCAGAATATGAGGCTTCAGTGCAAATAGGAGGCTGAGTTACACACACTAGGGAGATCTGGCTGCCCTAATATAACAGTGTAAGAGTGATGACATCAGGGTGCTTGCTGGGTTTGGGATCATAGAACACAGAGATGAGCTTGGGTGTTAGGGGAAGCAATCAGAAAATGACCAATAGCATCATATCTTATATTTCATATCTTTATTGGTTTAAATGATATATCTTTTATCATTAGCCCTACTTTTCTTCAAAAATCCTTTCCAACCACATTACAGTACTCTAATCTCAAGTACTCATATGTGGTTCAGGATAGAGATAGTAAAGCCAATCACTAAAGTTTTAATGCTTGGTTAACACAGGGTATCTGAATTACCATATGGAGCTCTGCAATTATCATTGCCATTGTAGCAGAGTGTGCTCCACAGCAATATTGGGGAAACTTAAAGTGCTAATATATCCAAGAAATCCAGGTCTAGGTATACTTCATGACAAATATAAAAAAAGAGTTATTTATTTTCTTGTATTTGTCACTCATTCACTTCAAAATTATGTGCCAATTCTAAGTACAACATCATTGAAAGCATTCCCATTCAGGGAAGAAAGGGAAACTTAGGTCATGCTTCATTCAGAGAATATCCTTTAGTAACCTCTTCCCATAATGCTGAGTAAATGATCAATTTAATGCAGTTTCTTCAAACTCAGCAGACATTGTATATATCTCACAATTTCACAATGAAGAGTAAGCCATCAATCACATACATTGTTAAGTTAAATGTCTCTATTTTAATTGAAATGTATTTAATGATGTGTATAACAAATAATAAAAACCCATTGACAGAAATTGGGTTAAACCCGAGAATCAAAAAAAGCAAGGCAGCCAAGCCAGTAGAGAAGTCTTACCTCTACCAAGGCTAGGTGACAGCAGACTAAGCAGAATAAGCCTTGCTTTCCTCTCATTTTATATTTCCTCTAGTGCTGAGATTAAAAGCATGGCTCCCTAGTTCTGGGATTAAAGGTCTAGGCCACCACCACCTGGATTTGTTTCTGCATTGATCTTGTGTAGCTCTGGGTAGCCTTGAACTCACAGAGATTCATCTGCCTCTGTCTCCGAAATCCTTCTATTAAAGGGATGTGTCACCATTTCCTCGCCTCTAGTAGATTTAGCTTTGAATCTGGTCTTTGGGCAATATTGTTTATTAAAATACAAATAATATACCACTGTCATGATGAGAAATGAAAAGGACATAGAAAAATCATATCTGCACTTAAGCATAGATATTGTGACCCTATACTTGAGTGCTCATGTGCACAATGGCCAGAATCTGAAACTCCTTGAGCTGAGGAAAGCTGTCCTAACAGCATAATGTTTGTTTTCTGGTTTGTTTTAAGATGGCTCTCTTTCAATGACTCCTTCATATGACTGTCTCTTTCTTATGTTCCAACCATAGCAGCTCACCAGGATATTTCAGTTTCTATTGACAATGGCATAGTTTATGCTTTGTGCTCATTGCCCTGTGCCTCCAATCTCCTTCTGCAAAAATATTTACTCCTTTCTTTCCTCAACACATCTGTTTAAACAGTCAGGATTTGTACGGATCAACAGGGATAATTTACAAAAGATTAAATGATGTTTTGTGCATGGCAAGCAGGCTGTAGATGTCAAGTTTGCATTTTCATGATTGAAGAAAACCATGGATTCCACAGTAGAATCCACGTGGCACTTCTTTTCTTAAGACTAATCTATCACCTCCTGAAACATTCTTCTAGGGAAATTCCACTTGCATTAAAATCCCTATTGAAATTATTAAATAATTCTAGACCAAAAATCACTTTCCCTGCATAACTTTGAAACACTTTCTTTTATAATTATAAAAATAAGCAAACATATTCTTTTCACCGATTTTCAGGTTTTAAACTTTCTTGCAGAAAGGGAAATTCCAATGTAAATATTACTCTATGTTTCATTTAGGCAGATGTAAATTATATTGGATTCATTTGTGTTCTTTGTTAAAATTTTAAAACTTAACATAGTATAGTATAATATTTTCATTTGCTTCCTGCCTATAAAATGGAGAAAGAATCTCCTTAGAGAAGAAAAATATGTTTACCATATATTATTTTTCCAAATTTATTTGCTTAATTTATTTATCTTACATCCTGACCATAGTCTCCCCTCCCTCCTCTCCTCCCAATCCTTCCCCTTATCTCCCCTTCACCCCAGTTCCCAATCCACTCCTCTCCTGTTTCTGTTAGAATGGGACATGTCTCCAATGGATATTAACAAAGCATAGCTTACCAAGTACTGCAAGACTAATACTACCTCCCCGTAGAATGAGGCTGCTTGTTTGTCCCCAGCTTCAAATACAACAAAATAATCACTCAGATACTATATTATTTGCAATACAGTTTGACCAATAGCTTAGTCATATTTCTGGCTAACTCTCATATCTTAAACTAACCTGTCTCCATTAATCTGTGTATTGTCACGTGGCTGTCCCTTTCCTGGTAAGGTTCTACCTGGCTTCTGTCTCTGGTGGGGATACATGGCTTCTCATTGACTCTGCCAACTTTCTCTATATATTTCTTTTAACCCAGCTTTACTCTGTTAAGCTATTGGCCAAAAGCAACTTCTTTATTAACCAACAGCAATAAAACATATTCACAGCATACATCTCCTCCCACATCACGCCCTTTGTATTAAGGATGGGTATGGCAATCCAGTATGAGAAATAGGTTCCCATGAGCCAGTCAAAGTGTTGGTGGAAGCTCCTACTCCATTGTTAGGAGCCCTGAAAGTAGACCAAGGTACAGAACCTTCACATATTTTTAGAGGGCCTAAGTTGGTCCCATGCAGACTTGCTGGTTATTGGTTCAGATTCTGTGAGTTCCAGTGAGACAGGTGAGCTCTTTCTGTGAGTTTTCTTACATGTCCTTGACCTCTCTGGCTTTTACAATCCTTCCTCCCTCTCTCTCTTCAGTAGTATTCCCCAAGCTCAGGCTAATGTTTGGCTGTGTTTCTGCAACTGTTTCCATCAGTTACTGGATATGTGTTCTCTGATGACTTTTTAGGGTAGTCACCAATATGATCACAGGAGATGGCCAGTTCATGCTACATTTCCACTATTGCTAAGGATATTACATGGGGTCATTTTTGGGAGTTTCCGTTGTATTAGGTTTCCAGCTGATGCTGAAAAGTGCCCCCTTTCCAGGCATCTTCTTCAATACTCACCCACTAGACCAAACCCCCAACCTGATCCCTTAATTTCCCATCTTTACCTGCTCCTATGTCCACCCAATCTCTTCTATTTCTCCTTCCCTGGGAAAGCCATGTGTCATCCTTTTGGACCCTTCTTATCTAGACTTTCTGGGTCTGTGGATCATCGCATAGTTACCTTTTACTTTACAGCTAACTGATACCTACCTATGAGTAAGTACATACTATATTTTTCTTTTTGAGTCTACAACAAATGATGGTGGGATACCTGCATGTCTCCATGAAGAAAAATGAAAATAGATCCATGTCTATCACTCTACATAAAATTTAAGTCCAAGTGGATCAAAGACTTCAACATTAATCTAGATATACTGAAATTGATAGAAGAGAAAGTTAGAAATAGCATTGACACAAGAGACTACTTCCTGAACAGATTACCAATAACACAGACACTAAGAACAAAAAAATAAATAAATAAACCGAACCTCATGAAACAAAAAAGCTTTAGTAAGGCAAATGGCACTGTCAATAGGACAAAATGGAAGCCTACATATGGGAAAAGATCTTCACCAACCCCATAGCTGAAAGAGGGCTTATCTCCAAAACATATAAAGAACTAAAAAAACTAGACATCAAAAATAGTAATAATCCAATTTAAAAACGAGGCACAGACCTAAACAGGGAATTATCAATGGAAGAATCTCAAATAGGAGAGAAACACTTAAAAATGTTCAACATTCTTAGCTATCAGAGAAATGCAACTCAAAATGACTCTAGATTCCATCTTATACCTATCAGAATAACTAATATAAAAAACACAAGCAACAGCTCATGTGGAGAGGGAATCAAGGGGAACACTCCTCCACTGCTTGTGGGGAGAGAAAAAAAACTGGGACTTGATCTATCTCAAGATCCAGCAATACCAGTAAACTGGGACTTGATCTACCTCAAGATCCAGCAATACCATTTTTGGGCATATACTCATAGGAATATCAATCATACCACAATGACACTTGCTCAATTATGTTCACAGCAGCTTTATTCATAATAGCCAGGAATTGGAAACAGAATAGATGCCCATCAACAAATGAATAGATAAAGAAAATGTGGTACATTTACATAATGGATTATTACTCAGCTATTAAAACAATGACATCAGGAAATTCATGGAAAGAACTAGAACAAATTATTGAGTGAAATAACCCAGAAAGACATACATGCTATCTTATATTTTTCTTATCATATATGTGTGTGTGTATTATTAAATATATAATAGGAATGAACAAAATATTCCTATAAAAGAAATTATTTATAGAACATAGAAGATATAGCTATCTAGTCAACACCATTGTCCTTTATCCAACCTAGAATACACAGAAAGTCTACATGAAGATCCTTCTCATCAGGAACTTATATGATGAGTGGTAATGGGACCAGATGTGGAAGTGAGAACAAGCCAGAATATTTGTGAACAAAGATGATCTCTTGTTTTCCTTGAGGCTAAGCTTCTTTTTCATGGAAAAATTTTTGGAACCATATTAAATACAGGCCAGATAGAATTCCTTCTTTGCAAAATGTTCCAAATAGTGGTTAAGTTATAATTATTCTGTTATGGAAAAAAAATTTAAATTTTTCCTTTATGTTTTCATTATTTATAAATCTACAAACTGGAATAAGAAAATAAAATAAAAAGAATATATTGGTGATTAAAAAAGTGTTCCACTCTCAACTTTATAAATTTCTAGAGAACTTCTTGAGGTTAAAATTAATTCACTATGTTATGGACATCTGTAAAAAAATGTTGCCTTCTAATGACCTAATTTGTAATTTAAATGTATTTATGTAAGTGTATAGGAGACGATATTTTATATAAAAACCTTATAGTAGGCAAATTGTTTTTTCATAAATAGAAAAAACTAATGATGTTTGCTTGCCTGAATAAACATAAGGTAAGAAGCTGCAATGATTGTTAGAACATGACTATGGGTCTTCCTGCCTTTGCTAAAAAAAACTGGCAAGCACAGCCTCCATCAAAAGATCAGCTACAGCAATATTGCTTCATAATACAGACAATCTACCTGAGATCAAAGGGAAATAAAATGTAAAACAGAATATAATGAAGGGAAAACAATCATCACTGTTTATTATTTTCCATTTCCTTTTTTTTTTTAATCTTTAAATGACTGTTTTTACTGACTCAAAGAACGTGGCAGTTGTCATTTGTGTCTGTCACAGTGCCTGCCAGGTGTCTTGAGAGCAAACATAACAGGTTAGGGATACCAAAGAGGTGATATTTTACAATTCAGAAATAGCAGTCTTAATGCTTTCACATATTATCCCAAATGCTTCTATTGTGTGAGTTTTAGGAAAACAGTTAGTGCCTTTTCTTTTTTCCTTGTCATTACTCTTATAGTCTACAAAATGCTTGTCTCCTAAACACTGTGTTTACATAGCATAGCATAATTGGTTTTCTGAAGTGAAGACAATGAAATAAATGCAAGAAATACCTTGACCAGAGGCATGTGAGAAATACACAACCATATGTCCTTTGGAACAGTTCTAATTATCATCAGGTAAAAGAACACCAAAGACTATTCATCCATCTGTGTCCTTGGTGTGCATGTTATTACTCTGAACTTTACTAAAATTCTCTCTCTCTCTCTCTCTCTCTCTCTCTCTCTCTCTCTCTCTCTCTCTCTCTCTCTCACACACACACACACACACACACACACACACACACACACACATCACATAAATGACTCAAATACCAACTGGAATTACCAATGGAAATTGAAATAGTTCTATATAAAATTTAAAAGCAAGGTATTTTAATGTTTTTAGCAGAAAACAATAAGTTGTAGAGATGATTGTTTAAAAAGTAAAGCAATTTTAATACAACAAACTCCAATGTATTGAGTTTTAAGATAAATATTATTAGCTTTATGTTTATAGGATAAAAAAAGGTGATCTGAAAATCCCTGAAAGGAGAGCTGGCAGAGGGAACAGAGGAAAGGGAATTATGCCTTCAAGTATGTGATTAGAAAAAGTGTTTTCTATAAACCCATCAGATGTCAAAAACTTGACAGCATATTCAAATACTCATTTAACATAAACAGTATTTTGTTTATTTGAAATACACTGTGGTAGCTGGAATGAGAATTGCCTCTATACCATCTTTGAATACTTGGTCATCAGGGAGTGATGCTGTTATGAAATGAGCAGGAGATGTGGTCATGCTGGAGAAAGTAGGTCACTGG
>NC_022010.1:64680948-64683174 GCF_000317375.1 Microtus ochrogaster
TTGAGAATATTTCAAAGATATGTCTATGAGTGGTACACTGAGGTCAAAATTTTCAGTACCAGGTGACAAAATTCAAGTCAAGCCAGCATGAATCTCTATTATTATTATCATCATCATAATTATTATTATCATTATTATTGTTATTCTTACATCACTAGCATTACTAAATGAAAATCACCAGCTCAATATAAGGGACTTAATGATGTTGTTTGAAATAGAAGTTTTCTCCCTGACTCTGATATAGTCTTCTGTACCGTTGCTTTCATTTTTCAGACAGCCTATTACAACACGAAAGGCCCCATGAATGTTACATTCAAAATATGTGAGATAAGCAAGAATTTCTTTTGTTGCCCTCTTGTCCAAAAGTAGTCCTGGAACTGAGGATAATCAATCATGAAGTGCCTAAATGGAATCAGATTCATTAATAAGCCACCAACTATAATTGTGTTGGGCTTTATTATCAAAACGTAAATTAGTGACTAATTATGGAACTAAGAGTTCATGAAAAGTAAAAATAAATAAATGAATGAATAAAGAACTATGAATACATAACAGAAGACATGGAAAGGAGATTAGTGAAGGTCAATGAGAGATATTTGTCATGACAAAAAGGATACCATAGTCACCATTTGGAAAGTGGCATAGTAGAGTGTAAATGTTTATTTTTAATTTGCTCATTAAAATAATACAATCTTCAATATTTTATATTGATTCAATTTAATGTGTGTCTGGAAATGCAGACATCAAACTCTGCTACTGCTATCATATTCAGCATCCCTTCTCTTTGGTTGGCAGTTGCATTATGTAGAAACAAAATTTCAAGTTGGCATCTACTGCGTAATTTTCAAGACTGAAGATATTCCATGTTGCTGCAATTTTAAAATGAATAATTCCAATTTAATTTAGCAAATATTCAATGATCTAATGAGAATATTTTAGGCATTAGGCACTATAATGCATTCATTAAATACAACCAATATTAAACATCAGTTTCTGATTTTCATAGCTCAGAATATCCTACAGAAGACATTTAAGAATAGCTCTTCATGAAGCACACACCTGCTTCCTAGAAAGAAGACCAGTACCCCAGTGTCTGGAGACTGTCCTCATTTATGTTTACTGTCTAAGATTAACAGTTAGTAATGACTCCTTCCCTCTAAAAATGTTCCTGTTTGCAGAATAAATTATATGATCACTTAAAAAAAAGAATAACTCTTCAATTTCTAAAAGAAAAAAATTAAAAAGTAAAGAGTAATTGATAAGGTATAATTAAACATATAGTGGGTGTATATGTGACAGGCAGTGGTTTATTAATGAGCATTACTCCACATAGACCCTTTAGAATGACTCTTCTCAGTAACTGATGATTATTCAAGCAATTTTGTTGAGCACACACATACACACACACACACACACACAAGTAAACATACTATATAAAGATATAGATTGTGGAGTAGATAAATAAGACAAGATGTAGTAGCTACACAGAGATGAATTCAAACTTCATTTTACTTAAAATAAGTGGGAGAAATAGGGAAGTAGATCATATATTAGAAATGTTTTTCTTGTAGATGAACTCCATTAAATCACATAGATATAACATAGTGGTAAATGCTTATAACAGCTAAAGACTAAAACTAACCTAGAATCTATAAAATGAAAAAAATGGAGTTGCAATAAAATGTAGTATGTCTTATTAGAAAGTATGTTGAATTTTATGTTAATTATAACAAAATGTATAGAATATAATTATTGTATATGTTATATATTCATAAAGAAACACATTTTATTTATACTCTTTCTAGACTGTATCCATTTATTCCCCTTTTACTACCAAACTTCTCTATTCCCATTAATTTTCTAATCATGCATGTATTTTCAACATTGCTATGAGAATTTAGCAAAGATATTTATTCTTAAATTCTGCGAACATGACATATAATTTAAAGCTGTATTTATACTTATTTTGTTCAAATATTTAATGCTTAAACAATGCTGTGAGTCCATCTTATGTTTCTTGGCAATATCTTTTGATGGGCTACTCTGGTTGTCTTTCTTGTTCTCCTGGCATGAGCTCAGAGTTGATGGGTAACGAGAGAGGAAAGAAGCTACCAGGATGCTACTTCACAATTGTCTGAAGTTTGAATGATCAAACTGATAGTTGTATCTGGCTCATTCTCTTGTGGAATATTCTTCTGACTTTAAAAAACTGTACTGTTTTTTTTT
>NC_022010.1:64685909-64692258 GCF_000317375.1 Microtus ochrogaster
CTCAATATCAGTCCGAACACACTGAACCTGATAGAAGAGAAAGTGGGAAGTACTCTACAACACATGGGCACAGGCGACCACTTCCTACGTATAACCGCAGCAGCACAGACATTAAGGGCCTCATTGAATAAATGGGACCTCCTGAGACTGAGAAGCTTCTGTAAAGCAAAAACTGCACTGTTTTAACTAATAATAATTGCATATGCATAGATACACATTGCATCTCCATTGTGAATGCATTCTTCAAAGATATTTACAAGAATATCCTTATTGGGTTCTTTCTATACCTACTCCAGCATTAATCAGTATTTTAATTCATTAGAAAGATGGGAATCAATCAGTTTACCTCAAGATCCATCTGTACCACCCTCGGGCATGTGCGAAGGATATTTCATTCTACCCCAAGTACACTTGCTCAACCATGTTTATTACTGCTCTATTTTTAACTACCTGAAATTGTAAACAACCTAGATATCCTTCAGTTGATGAATGATTTAAGGGGGGTTAATTTGCACCATGAAAATTACTCAGACTTAAAAAAATAAAATCAAAAAATTAATTAAAAAATAGATGTCATTAGAAAAGTTTATCATCCTGAAATAAGTAACCAAGATCCAGAAAGACAAACATGGTATTTCTTCCCTTAGATCTTTATATTACTGTTAAGTAAATGATAACCAAGCAACAATCCATAGACTATAAGCAAAGCCCCATTACTTGAACACAATGCACTGAAGGTGCAGAAATTGAGCTGGTGAATACATAGACCTTTCATCTGTAATGATAAGCATATTTGGTACAAGATCTGCACAAAATCAAAGGATAAATATAGATACCAAATCAATCACAAACCCTTTGATCTACAGTAGTGTCCTGCCTGCAAAATATAATAATGCAATGGTGCACAAAGCTTGTGGGAGTAATGATGTGGGAAGTCCTTCTATGTGTTGCTTTTATTGGTTAGTGAATAAAGAAATTGTCCTAGCCTGTTAATATGGCAGAACTTAGGGGAGATAACTGGACTGAATGTTGGGAGAAGGAAGGCAGAGAGAGACACTATGGGGCCACAGCCATAGTCAGACATGCTGGAACTTTGCTGGTAGGCTACAACCTCATGATGATGCACAGATTAATGGAGATGGATTAAATTAAGATGTAAGAGTTAGCCAATTACAAGTTCGAGCTAATGGGCCAACCAGTGTTTTAATTAATATAGTTTCTGTGTGGTTATTTTGGTTTTGGGCAGTCAGGACTAACAAGGGACCTCCCTCCAACAAAGTAACTAACCAATATCTGATGATGGAGGAAGGTCATTGGTTAATTATAATAAAGAAACTGCTTGGCCCTCATAGGTTAAAACATAGGTGGGAGGAGTAAACAAAACAGAATGCTGGGAGGAAGTGAGGTAAGACGCCTCAGACAGAGGCCATGCTCCCCTTTCCCGGGCAGATGCCATGAAGCAAGCTGCCAGGTCAGACATGCTGAATCGTTCCCAGTAAGACTGATACTACACAGATTATTAGAGATGGGTTGATCGGGATATGAGAATTAGCCTGTAGGGGCTAGAGTTAATGGACCAAGCAGTGTTTAAATGAATACAATTTGTGTGTTGTTATTTCGGGTAAAGCTAGCCGGTGGTGGGAGCTGGGTGGCGGAATGAAACAAGTCGCTCCCACTACAATCTGAATTCATTTAAGTCCCTCTGCATGAGATGGAACTCATGCCTGACACTGTTTGGGAGATTAAGAAGCTGAGACTACAGAGCCCAGAGACAGGGTAAAATCAAATATTACTGTTTTTAAAAAGTAGCATTAAAATGATACTTAATGACATTATGCTGCACTCATAATCAGTACCATGCTGAAACTTTATCAGAGGATCATACTCCTACATCAGGTAGGTATAGCCAGAAATTGTCCAGAGTAACAGGCTTTGGAACACTCAGCCCTAAAATAGATATATCCGCCCAATCTTTCCTCTTAGAACCCTAAAACAGGGTAGATTTAAAAGTCCAGCTTTAGAGAATAAAACAAATGAAACTCATCTCCCATTCAAGGAAACTTCTAAGGAAAAGTGTGAATTTGTAGATGTGATTTCTAGTTTCCATTTTGGAAACATTCAGGTAATAGGAACTTCTGTCAAACTAGAGCTTTGGAGAATATTAAATTTCATTAGTGATTAATACTCAGCACCTTCTGGTTGTTCATATAGTTGTATTCATATAATTATTTTTATAAAGCACTTTTATTCAATTTCAAAAATAATAGTTTGAAAGGGGTATTACCCACACATATAAAACAGGATGCAAAACTTCAGTGGTATGTTTATTATCTTGTAGCTACTTGGCACAGAAGTGACTCCAAAATCACACCTGGCAAGTTTCCTTTACAACCTGTTCTATGTAGTATGGTTATGACTTCTTTATATTGTAACACATATATATATATACATATATATGTATATATATATATAATAGTTTATTGCCTAGCAACAAACCATATTTTTACAAAATAAATGCAAAATTTTTCATAGAACAAAAACCTGAAAAAGTCCCTAGTGAATGGTTAGTTTGTCTCCAAAATGTTATTTCTCAGAGTAAAATCAAGCCTTAGGGAGTACACCTATCATTATTGGTGACCAGATCTAGTTTTTAGCTTCTAGCTCATTCTATAATGCCAAGGAACTTAATTATTGTAAAGCACGTGGAGAAAATTCTGGCCACAAAACTAAAACATTTTATTAATGAATCTGTCCAGAATAGCCTGAATTTGCTAGAGAAAGGATCACTATGAAACTATAGCATATTTATTTTTAACACGTAACTATTTGTATTAAATTATTGTAAGCTACAACACTGTCTAAAGACACAAATGGTTAGTTCAACTCTTATGATCATAGTATATCAATTACCTTGCAAATACAAGCCATGTATCTCCTATTACAGTTTCTACATTTGTAAAGGGTTCCGCAGAAGAGGTAACATAATGAAGGGTTAAGTAACCACAGTTGTGGCTACAAGAGTCTCTCCAGTATCACTAAACCTAGAAAGTTTAAAGCATTTCCCTCTTACTAATCAAAAGACAGGTCAGAAGAAACTCTGTCACAAGACAGCTTTAAATTGTCCACAGAATGCAGACTCAGTGGAAATTCTGACAGGGAAAGAAGAGATTGGCATAGAACTGAAAGCGTGTTTCAAGGGCAGAGTGGCTTTCAGGCTGTTAAACAGTCCAGAGACTGATGGGTGAATGATATCTTTGCAAACACAAATGCAAAAAGTGGCCTGACTTTGCTCTCACTCTTTCTTCAGATTTGCTCCCCTTCCTCTTTCCATGTAACACTCTTTTGTCTTTCTTGCTACACCCCCCAGTCCTTGATTAGTTGTCAAGGACTGCACTTAGCATACTATTGAGGGAGATGTCTTTCTAATTCCTCCAATAACATTTACAGTGTCATCATCTAATGACCGCTGTTCAGATGGTTGGAAATCACCACATGAATGATGATTACTAAATATCTCCAAAAAAGATAAACTCATGTAGAAAAAAAAAGATAAATTCATGTAGTTTCTGTCTCAAAAAATATAATAATATTTTGAAGGATTAACAGTTTCCCTGAGGGTAGAATTCAGAACACATAAGGAAACTAAGGCATACTTAGATAGTTATTCATGCCTGATCCCCATATGTATACTTTTTAAAAAAAAATATTATTTGGAAGCTGTAGGTAAGTTAAAGATTCTTTCATTTGATGATTTGCATCTAAGTATATTCACTGACATAGTAAAAACCCTTTGTCCTTACAATTCAAATAATAAAACAAAATAATCCTGAGTAGATTGCTTGGATAGAAAGGAATAAGAGCATTTTAGTAGATCCTGTCATAACATCTTAAAAGAAGCAAAATGGAACAAAAGGATGATGTATATTTATTGGTGTGTTTTTCTCCAAATTTACAAAGCAAAATTAAAACCCAAAAGACTGAATATGGTTTATCTAGAGTGCAAATAATAGATTTAAAATATAATTAAGAATTTTTATTAAGAAAATCTGATGGCAGAGGACATTTTGGGTGATACAACATTCAGACTACAAGACTTTGAATATTAAAAGAAATAAACTGGATATGAGCTTCAGTGGACTCTGAGTCTAAGGGGCCTTCTGTAATTTAAATTTAAACAAATGATATGCTACCTTTGAAACTGCTTCCTGTGCTTGAAAACAGTAGTTAGAGAAGCACTTGGTAGGTTTACACACCATTAGGAAACAAAGTTTTCTGAAGATTTATTGCTAAAGACTAAATTTTAATGCAAAACAGCAATGATATGTCATGAGCTAGAAAAGAAAAACACATTTATCTCATTATTTTCTTAAACCTCATATCTACTATCTTTCAAGGTTGCATAAATATTCTACTAGAAGTAAAATTACAATGGGAATAAAATGATGAATATTGTTTATTCACGCCGCTATATTAGTTATTCTATAGCTTCAGGGAAAACATGCAACTGTTATCTCTAAGCTTTCCTCTTCTTTTTCATTCTCTCTCTTGATTATTAAAACACAAACACAAGAAATATAATTTGAGTTAGGCCTATACTGTAAAGAAAATTCTGAAGTTTTGTGTTAAAGAAAATCTTTGTCTAAAATCTCAAGAATAAAAAAGGCATACTAATACAACACTTGCCTCATTTATATTTCATTGTCTTCTTTTACATAGGCAGTCATTTGTGAATATTTTTAAAACTGAAAACAGAGAAAGAGCTTGTACTTTTATACTATTTAAGTATGAACATCAGAGTTCTTTTTAAGCTCAAATATATGTTATCTGCTAGGAAACACAGTTTTTTTTAAAGTATATCAATTCTTCTTAATGAGTAAGTTTAATAGTAGCTATATCAAACTATCATATTTCATAATAATGATATCTACTGAAATTATAACTTGAATGTTATTAGCATAAAATGTTTATCTTTTGATTTCTAAAGTAATGATGTAGTTTTCTATGAAGCTAGCTACACAGACAGAAATTGCTGGAGTTGAGCATACGCTACAGCATATTCATTACCTTAAGTGTCAGAACTACAAGGCCCTGCCTAGAAAACAAAGTCTGTTCATTTGCAAGGTATCATTGTGTACTCAATTGGTTTCACATTTTTAAGTCCCTGAGGCTATCTGAAAGAGATTCAAAATTCAGTAGATTCAAATACTTAAAAAGAAATCTCTATTGATACTTTATATTCTTTACTTAAAACAATATTCTTGGCCTTGAAGAAAGTATTTTTTTAAAATGTGCTGACCAAAATCACCATTTCCCTAAAAAACATTTTCTATAATTGTTTCAGCAGATACATGAACCATGATTTCAAAATGTTGGTCAATGTTTGGTGATATAGAAATATATGATACTGACAAAATAAATACAATTTTATGTGCCAGATGAAAAATAGCTTATTGTTTACTATTCAGTGAGGTCCAAGCAATAATTATGATGCAACAAACATTCAGAATTCTCCACAAGTCCCTACAGACAATAGTGTGTTCCTTGATAATTTCAGTACTCCTCTCTTTTGTTTTATTCCTTGCATTTTAGTTCTATTTTCATAGTCAATTCGATAGAATCTATATATGTATATATGTATACACACAAGTACATGTGTGTTTCAATTTTTATAAGTTTGCTGTATCTAGAATGAATTTGACTTATAAGCTGATTTTGTTCAGCTTTCATGTCTCTGCTCAAATACTATTCAAAGGCCATCTCCTTGAATTGATTTGACAGGGCAGTTTACTACAGTAATATCATCTATTTCTATTAAATTCATATTTAATTTATTTTTTATCCAATGTATTCATTCGTAAAACTAATATGAATATCTTTAATGAGCTAGCATTTGCCATGAGCTGGGATGCCATGGCACAATATTCAAGGTTAGTCAGAATTTACAGGAAGAATTAATTATAAGAACTTTATTTTTTAATATTTATTTAATTCATTTCCCAATCACAGTTTCCCATCCTTGCTCTCCTCCCAGTCCCTCTCCACCACCACTCTTCTTCCTTCTTATTCAGAAAGGAGCAAGCCTTCCTGGATAGCAACAAAAACATAGCAAATATAATTTCATTATACTAAGCACGTACTCTTGAATTACGGCTGGGCAAGGCTCCTTAGTATGAGGAATTAGGTCATACTTAGAAGATCCGTACTCCAAAAGAAATCAGAACAGGGAGCCATCTTAGGGTTGGCAAGAGACTTGACTCTAGAGGGGCTCGCAGGTGTCCAGGGAGATGTCCCCAGATAGTACCTTGGGCAACTGAGGAGAGGGAACCTGAAATGACCCTATCCTATAGCC
>NC_022010.1:64692437-64708538 GCF_000317375.1 Microtus ochrogaster
ACCAGACTCTCTGAACATGGTAGACAATGAAGGCTGATGAGAAGCCAAGGACAATGGCACTAGGTTTCGATCCTAATGTATGAACTGGCTTTGTGGGAACCTAGCCTGTTTGGATGCTCACCTTCCTGGTCCTGGATAGAAGTGGGAGGACCTTGGACTTTCTGCAGGGCAGGGAATCTGGACTGCTCTTCAGTCTCTGGAGGGAGGGGGAATGAAGTAGGGGGAGGCAGAGAGGAGTGGGGAGAGGGGGAGGGGAGTGGGGGAGGGAGCAATGTGTGGGAGCAGGGGGAGGGAAATGGAAAATGGGGAGGAGGTGAAAATTTTTTTCAACAACTAAAAAAAAATAAACAAAAAAAGAAACTCTAAAAAAATGGACAATTTTTTTCTAAAGAGACCACATAACAAAGTTTAATCAAGATAACCAACATAGACTTACAACTCCCAAGGAAAAAGAAGCAGTCATTAGTTGAGAGACTGAAAAAATTCAAGAACTAGAAAATGCATACCTAACATTTCTTTAGTGATAAGCTACAAAGTTGTAATAGTCTTAAAATGAAATTCAAGAATACTCTAATTTATAACTGTGACAAAGCCAAGAGAAGATTTGAAGAGTAGAAGATATGTTTCTTTCTGAGTAAAATCTCTTTTGATTTCTTAGTGGTTAATATACTGCCATTCTTAAAATATATGGAATGATTTAGTAGTACTTATTAGTAACAGTCCCAGAGAATTCTAAATGAGTTAGTTTCTAGAAATAAATGAGAAGTATTTTTACCAGTGCCCACTAAATTTGTCATGAAAAGATTTATAGCAGAGACAAACTGCTTCTGCAATATTGCAAATTATAATTTTGTGTAATTGCAGTATAGACCACATTTTATTTCCTACTAATTGTTTTTAAGGGTCATTTCCATTTGATGATAAGAAGAACAAGGAGGCATGGGAATGCCAATAAATTTAATTCATTTTCTCTAAAACAAGTACATCTCTCAGAAAATATGACAATTCTGTCAGTATTTACTCCACTATAGTTCTTATCTGGTGCAGTAATATTAATTTCAATGAAAATGAAGATATAATTTCTGGTCTACAAATTGTAAAGAAATTCTTTCATACAGATTATTTTGCAAATAAACACAAATAAGAAATAACATTCTTAAAGGGAATTATATTTCTTAGAATTAGAAAAAGTCTCTAAATCTCTATAAAACAAATGCTGAAACTTAAAAAAGAAAAAAAAACTACAAAACACATTAGTTCTCTTAAACTAACTAGGAAGTTTTTACAGCCCTATTTCAAAGTATATACATCCTGACAGTGGGAGAACTACATTCTTTTCATATTATATGTAGCAGTTACAGAAAAATTAAATTAGCATGAAGGTAAATAAGATAAAATTATCATAATACTTCTTTTTATGTCTTGAAAACTAAGTATAGTTTTTGTATATTACTTTGGCATAGCTGAGGATGGGGTTGAACGTATCTTGCAATTAATGGTTGAATAACAATAACACTCAAATAACAACAACACTCAAAATACCTACCAGAAATACTACAAGTAGAGAGTGTTCTGGGGAAAGTACTTGTTGGTGTCATAACCATGGAGGATCTGACAGGTGCTCTTGTAAGTTGTCGATAAAGCTTGATTTGTTTCCCTGGATTTTTCTCAGTTAAAGGAAAATAACATATGGTAACAAGTCATTTAATCCTTAAACTCATAAAATAACATCAATTCTGGTAGAGAAAAATGAACAAAATTAATTTGCTTCTCATACGTGAGTAGAAAACCCTTTTGAGTCCATAAATAAGCCACCATCCTTTGTTCCTGAAGAAAGACATAACAAAAGATTTCTGTTCTTGGGCAAAGAACATGTATCAGGCTAAGAGGCTGTGTTTGCTGCTTATGATACAGATAGTCTCATCTGTCTGCATCTACCAACCACAAGTAGTGGATAGAACTTGACTCTGATGAAGAAATAGCATGGGGCTGCTAAGGAATCACTGGCTATCACTTCACATTCGGGTACAATTTAGGACATTCACACTTGTCCTAAAACTCAGTCTGAGGCAGGATAAACAAAACTCTTGCCCACATTCCTGAGAAGGAGGCAAAAGCTGGCTGTCACTTGGAATTCCTGATGCAGTTCTTATGCTATGAATTTCCCATGATGCGGTGATGTTAGAGCGATGCAGCTATTTAGGGAATCATTCAGGTTCCTGAATCAGATTAAACAAGGAAAGGCAGAGATGATAGACGTGGTACAGGCAAGTTCTCCTGAAGTGCACAGGAAACAAACTGGGGAAAGCTGGGTAATGTGTATGAAAAATGGTGGGTGAATCCTGGATATCTATAACTTTTAAAACGTAACTTAATTTTATTATTTTTAATTCTGCTGTGTGGCGATGTATGTAAATGAATACAGATGCCTGAGGGACATATGTTGAATGTCCTGGAACATGAGTGAGGAGATGTCTGAGAACTGATTTCCAGTCCTTTGGAAGAAGGAGTACACACTCTTAACTGCTGAACCATCTCTGAAGACCCCTAACTACCCTTAATTTCAAAGTAAAATAAAGAATTTTATGAACCAGGGGAAAAAGCCATAAGTCTGTCCCAGAGGTATTGACTTGCCTGAAGACCTTTCCCTCCCCTTCGAAAGAGAAGAAGAACCGACAAAAGATGGCAAGAGCTATGACTAAAACAGAGAGGTTTAGGAAGTCTAAAATTTTTGGAAACAAGCAGTTTAAAAGGCAGAAGCACAGGGGAAAGTCAGACAAAAGGAACACAACAGCAACAGGGGCAGAGAGATGTCAGGGAAACCCTCATTTCTCTACACTAAGCAGTGACAGGAACTGCTGCCAGAACACCAGTTTTAAAAAGACCCTGGCTGAGTCAGCTGTTCCACTGCCATAGAATCTGTGAACCATGCTCTTGGGAAATTCCCAGAATGTATTTTGGGACTATATGCTGAAAGCTGGCCAGTAGAATGCTGTAAACCTGTGAGAAGGAAACTTAGAAACAGATTTGTGTTTATTCTAGGAGGTAGAAATTTTACAAAAGCCAGAGTGTCTAAGGGAACTTAGGTTCAGCCTACAAACAACATGGTAGACATCTGAAGGGATCACATAGGTGTGGGACCAGAATTCATATCCAGATTTCTGAAGGTTGCCCAAACATGGGTTAACCAGCATCTAAATCTCTACCCACTAATTAAAGTAGCTTCTGGTACCCTATGTTGTGATGAATAGCTAGAGTCCTCCAAAAGCACCCTGAAAATAATATCCACATGTGAAAGAAAGAGACTAGACCATTATTTCTGAACATGTACAAAAGTCAGCTCTAAATGGTTCAAATTCCTTAGCAGAGATAATTTGAATCTCTGAGTAACTAGAGTCAACAAAGAAACCAAACAAACCCAATCAATGAGTAGGTTAATGAAATGAACAGATAGTTCTTCAAGATGGTTTACAAATGCATAATATACATGTAAAAAAACTTACTGTCAGATGCAAATCAGAACTACCTATAGATCCCATGTTATTCCCTCAAAATGATAGTTAACAACTAACAAAAAAAGCAGTGGAGGATATGGGAAAAAGGAAATCATAGATGCTACTTGTGAGACCATAAACCAGTCCAGCCACCAGGAAAGTTACCATGCAGTTTTCTGGGAAAAAAACTAGGCCTGTTATATGACATAATTATAACACTCCTGTCTATTCACCCAATGGATTCCAATTCATCCTGTAACAGAAATGCGGGCACATTAATGTTTACTGCAGACAATTGCTAAGTTATGAATTCAAGTGGGTTAAAAAAAACAGAGGACAAAAAAGAAGTTGTGATGTGTTATGTTTACATATATATGTATGCATGTATGTAAGAATAAATTTTACAGGTATGAATAAACAAAATTATATCATTTGTAGGAAAATAAATGTTTAATTGGAAATAAACAAATAAAATAATTCAATCCACTGGCTTCCTTCATTTCTCCCTCTAATTTCATTATATTTGCTTATTGTTTGTGTTTTGCTTATCTTTCAAGCTTTTGTACATGCTTATATTCTTATTGAGCATTTTTCCCATAAAATCCTATATTTTAGTTTTTGTTTTTTTTGTTTTTATCCCTCTCTTGTCTTGTTATATCTCTTTTGTATACTTACAATCTTAGTTTTACTTTCAAGTAATAAATATACAAATAATTTTATGTGTCTGTATTAAATTTAGTAACTGAAAATGTTAATATATATATTTAAAATAATATACATATATTATTGTTCTGAGAAAAGGTTGACAGAACAAGAGAGGACAATGGGGGACACTCACTTAGCTAAACTAAAGACAGATATGAAGTCATTACAAGGAAACAACTTACTCTACATAATCAGTATATACTAAAATGTTAAATAAAAAAAGAAAAGCATTACAAAGTCTTACTCTATAATCAAAGGAATAGTTGATTGTCTATGAAGTTACCCTTTAGAGATAAGGTATGTAACATCTTGTATAAACTGAAGTTGGCTTGCTCTTTAATACAGCATCTGATCAATGAGATCATTCATTGACGAGGAATCCAATAGGAACCACGGAAGATTATGCTTGCTGGCTGGCAGATCAGCTTAAACCCAACTAACTTTTGTATATGGTCCAGGATCACCTTTATAGAGACAGTACCATCCAAAGTAAGCTGTACCCTTCCATATTGCAAAGAAACAAGCCAATAATTCACCAGAAAAGTAAACAGGCTGGCCAACATAATCTAGAAAATGCTTTAACTGAGGTTTTTCTCTCAGATGCCACAGGACACAGTTAATGCTAACTAGGAGATAGTTAGAACTGTGATTCACTCTCTCTTTTACACATAGTGTCATAAAAATGATTATTAAGGAAGCCATAATATTCCAAGTAAAATGATTTTAAAACTAGATTTAGATGTAGATACTCAATGGATTACAGGAAATACAAAATAATTGTGATTAACATGGTAAAGATTTAATGGAAAAAGTATATAGCATGCCAGAAAAAGAGATTCAATAGAAACACCTAAAATCTCTAAAGTCATATTATGTGTGGCTCAAAATATTCCACATAGGTTCATGTATTTGAGAATTGGTTCTTAGTGGGATTGGACTCAAGAACAGTTTGGGCACAGAGATAAAACATCAATGAACTTACAGATATGCCAACCCATAGCACCCAAGATGAAACATATAAATCTATTTTTAAATATCAAAGAGCTATGGAAAAATAAATAATCCGCATCATCTGTTGTCTTACTTTGTTTCCTATTGTTGTAATAAACATGACCAAAAGCAATTAGGAGTGAAAAAGTTTTATTTTTTCATACACCTTGCATTCCTTCGTTAAGGAAAGCTAAGCACAAATCCTTATTTCTAGGCTGTACAATGCAATGCACTAGGAGAAAAACAGCCTCAAGAGCAGGCAAAAGAGTCAGAGATACCCCTCCATCCCCACTGTTTGGAGTCCCAGAAAAACCCCAAGCAAAACTACCATAACATAAATGCAGAGGACCTAGGATAGAATCTGTGTAGGCTCTGTGAGACCCTGTGTGCCCTACTTAGTTGATTCAGTGTGCTGTATTCTTCTGGAAATCTAAGAAAAGAACTCAAAGAACTCAAGGCAGGGACCTGGAGGTAAAACTGTCAGGGATAAGGTTAAGTTTTAAGTACCACTTGCCCAAAGACTGATAGCTTCCTGGAATGCTGATATCTTAGATAACAAGCCACATGTTTTCACTTCAGAAAACAAGTTGGTTATTTCAAGTACACAGGATGTGCTTAATCATGTGTATGTAGAAAGCACATAGGCAAAAGTACATAGGCAGGAGGGATGTAGGCAGGAATTATGTATGCTTGACTCTAATTGAACAAAGGCAGGATATGGAGGACTTTTGGGTTTTGACTTTATTAGCAACTGACTGAACTGATTCATGGGCTTTCTCTGTCAATCCAGGGTTTGGAACCAACCAGTGTCTATCTTTCTGGCCAGTATTTGGGTTAAATGGACAATCATGAATTTGGTCTTTTCCCTCAAAATTTTCAGGTTTAATAAAACTTCAAGCAGAGATCATGAAGGAATTCTGTTTTTGTGTTTATGTTGCCTTGTTTATGTTACTCAGGGCCATTTACCAATGGATGGCACTATCCTTAGTGGGCTGGACCTTTCTACAAAACAATCAATCAAGAAAATTTTCACACAACTCCCTAATAATCAATTTAATGGATGCATTTCCTCAATTTAAATTTCCTCTAACCAGATGACTCAAGCTGGCATCAAATTGACAAACAGCAGCAGTACGAATAGGATGTGTGCTATTCGAGCTCATTAAAGATAAGAATAAAGAAGGTCTAATAATAAATATTTCCAAGATATAAGAAAGCAGAGGACACCAGGCATAAAAATAATGCATGACATATAAAAGACTACTTTTGATATATACAAATGAATACAGGCATGTCTTATTGCATTTTTCCTCATTTACTTTAACAGATACCACATTTTTAACATTTGAACATATGCAGTGGCCCTGAGTCAAAAAATTCTATTAATACCATTCTTCAAACAACATGTGCTCATTTCATCTTTTTGTCACATTTAGGTAATTGTTATAACATTAAAGCTTTTCATTTTACATATACTGTGGTAATTTGTGATTAGTAATCTTTGGTGTTCATGTTCTAATTATTACTTATGTTGACAAGAGGTACATTGTAAGCAACTTACAAACTATAAAATTGACAGAAACATCTTACTACCTGGACTGTCACCCAAAATTCTTCTGTACCATTGAGACATCCTCCAGCCAATAGGCTCATAGTATCTGTCAGATTTTTCCATGAAGCAGGAAATTTCAAAGATAGTACTGCCTATATTGGTGGTTTGTCAGTCACTTTCTTCTGTGTTCTGCAGAATGTCTAGAAGACTCTTTTTATTCTCTCACGAAACAGAAACCCCAAAGGACTGTTTCACCTCTAGACAAGTTCAACAGTCATTTTTCTGTGGGTTCTGCATGTCCAGTTCACATAGCATACCATCAAGCAGTCCAGGTGAGAACAGTTTCTTGCCCAACTGATTAACAACTCCATAAGGAGCCTCTTCGATACTTATATTCCACTTGAAGTAATTGGTACTGCCAAGAGCATATGTGTCTCATGTTGTGAAAAGTCCTAAGTTCATAAGCACTTTAAATGTCATATTCTGTAGTCTTTGAAACATTTGAAGAATGCCTATCCATGTGAAATACACCTTGTACATCTAAAAAATGTAACTAGCATGACTACAAGCTTAATTATTATAGATAATTGTCTATTAACCTATTTTTTAATTATACATTACCTTTTCAAATAAGCTGGACAAACATAATACCTTAATCAAGAGCAGAAATATACATATAACAAAATTGACCTAAAATTTCTATCAATAAACGAATATCCATACCTATGCAAATCTCTATAGCATATCCCTCTTTAAATGAAAACAAAAATTTTTAAACAGTATTTGGGAATAGGGGTGTAATTCTCTCTAAACTGCTTTCTGATTTTTGTTGGGTGAAATAATGTTTAGGGGGTCTTGGTCCATCAAACCATTTTGGTCTGGAATTAATGCACAGTTCTTATCTTCTGTGGAAACAAAAAAAGAACCTCTTTTCCAAAGAAACATATACTTAGTTCCATATTTTGAAATCAAGATATTTTTAAAGTACATATGTTGGTTTAGCTTAGTAATCCCCAGAATAAAATGTCTCTCTGCAATCAAAAAATTTAAAGAAAACACAATAATATACATAATCCAGACTCTCTGTGTACATTCTATCTTTAAGTGTCTTATTTTACTTTTTCTACAATTTAAAATTTATTTTATTATCTTTACTCCTTTAATCTATTACTGTCTATACTTTTTTATATTACATTTACTATCTCTTTACTCTTTTTCTTCTCTTTCCCAAACCTACATAGATTTTTAAACACTGTGGCTCATTTAGAGCTCTTTTATGTCTGAATCTGTCTTACTGTGCATCTGTAATTCTTTACTGCCCAGGAGCACTTTTTAAAATGCTTACAAACTTAAAAACTTAATATGTAGCATTGCTAGGTCAAATATGAAATGCCTGCTTGCCCCTCCCAGTCCAACATGGCAGAGGAGGTTCATTCACTGCCTCTGAGCAGTGCTTACCACCCCAGTTCCAAGTATGCAGTAGGTCTATGTCGAGCCATTAAGCAGTTTGTAACATGATGCTTCTAAAATCATTTAAATGCTCATTCTCCTGAAAGAATCAGAGTTTGTGCTGGTGGCATAGCCCAGAAAGCTGCAGTTTTCAAAACATCATGGATTTTTTTCTACTACCACTGAATCAGGAAAACCTCTCTTAAAGAAGCCATGACTCTGCTTGCTTCTAGAAAACGTACCCCCCCAAAATGCCACTATCAAACCATGCTTAACTGTTCTTTAGTGTCTAAGATTTCTTTTTAAGCTTTCTCAGGTATTACATGAATTTAGTCTACCACGTTGAGTGCCAATTTGTTGTGAGGAGGACTGCTTGTTTGTCCCATCTGCCCAGACTGAAATAACCACACGGAAACAGTATTAATTAAACCACTGCTTGACCCATTAGCTTTAGCTTCTTATTTGCTAATTCTTACATCTTAAGAATCTCCATTAATCTGTGTATCACCATGTGGCTGTGGCTTACAGGATAAAGTTCCATCTGGCTTTGGCAGGGGTACATGGCTTCTCTCTGACTCTGCCTCATTTCTCCCAGCATTTAGTTTAGTTTTCCCCCACCTAGCTCTTTTTTGCCCTCCTCTGCTATAGACTTAAGACAGTTTCTTTATTAACAAATGGTATTTACAGCATACAGAGGGGAATCCCACACCCTTAGTTTAAGATGAAAAATAGAAATTATTCAGTTTGTTAATAAGATACTAAAAGCAATAATAAGCTAACAGCCAAACTTCTTATCCAGTTATCTTCCATTTATGCTGTCACTTCCACCTCTGTCCCAATTTTACTGTCTTCTTTCTTCTATATTTCTCCCTATATATTTCTCAAAAACCAGTCTTCAACCTGTGTTGTTAATATACTTGAGGATGTGAGGTCATACACTAGGTCAAGGTTGAACTAAGGGGATCCACACCCTTAAAGAAATCTGAATCTCCCTCAGCCAGAAGCCATCAACTGTTCATAGCATTTTAGTTAGGAATGAGATTTCCTGAAGTTCATCCAAATCCATACTAGAATGTTGGCTAGCTTTAACTTGTAAAGTCAACCACAGCTGCTGTCCTTTTCCTTAATACATGAGTAAAATTCACTGTGCATGTATACCTCATTTTTACTGTCCAGTCTTGTGTTGATGGACATCTAATATGTTATTTTCTTATTATTGTGACTATTATAGCAATAAACACAGATGTGATTATATCTCTATGATAATATATACAACACATTAGATATATGCTGAGAGGCAGCACAGATGGGAAATAGAACTTATTTTTTTGAAGAAATTCCATACTTAGCTCCATAGTGATTGCAGTAGTTTAAAAGTCCTGTCAACAGAAGACAGGAATTTCTCCTTTCCTACAGCCTTGCTTGCATTTCTTACCATTTTGCTTTATTTATTATAGTCTTTCTGCCTAGGGCAAAATGATATCACCCAATAGATATTACTTTCATTTCCATGATGGGAAAAATATTGAATATTTTAAAACTGATGTATTAGACATCTGTCTTTGTTCCTTTTACAATCATTGGTTCATTCTATTAGTCCATTTTTGATTGGCAGTTTTGGTGCTCAGTTTTTGCAGTTCTTTATATATGCCAATTATCAACCCCTTCCTTATCTGAGTCATTAATGGCAAAGATTTTTTTAAAACCTATAAGATATCTTCTCTTCAACCATTTTCCTTCTGTTAGAAAGACATATATTTAGGCAGGTGTTGGTGTTGCACAACTTTAATCCCAACACTTGGGAGGCAGATCTCTGAATTCAATGCCAGCCTGGTCTACATAGAGTTGAACGACATCCAGAGCTACTAGAGAAACCATTTCTTGAAAAAAACACAAAGAAAAAAAGATATATTTTGCAACACTTTTCAATGTGAATTCAATATTACATTTTTTTTGCTTTGACTGTATCTATTATTTCCTTCTTTTAATAAGTTTGTTTTTAAGTTCTCTTTTGGGAAGTTTTTATCTAAAAAGCATTAAAGACAATCCACTCTATTCTCACTTTCCAGCATGAAGGTATTTGGTCCTTAGTTGACAGGTCTTTTTTCACAACTTGCTTATAAAATATTTATTTGATTTCTAATTGTAAGAAACTAAATAATAATATGTCCTTGATATTCTTTTCTTTTTGTCTCTTATCCCCGAAGAACATTATTGGAAAATTTTGCTGGCTCGTTGAGGTTGCAATCTTTGACCAGGAAGCTTGTCTCAAAGGCTTGACAACATGGAAACTCCCTCCCTCCCCAGTAGAACCTTTCTCTATCTGCCCTTGTTTGGAGAATGTCCCTAAGCCTGGAGGACTGACCTTATCTGAAAGCTGTCTCAAAGCCAGATGCCTGATTTATCCTTGGCTTGAACCTTGGCACTGATTCCTGCTAGAAGACTTCTTTGCTGCACATACTAGGAGCCTTATGATAGGAACATGATTCTTAATGTAAATTAGGTGATGCCCCAGCCAACTTTATATTCTCTTTTCTTCCTTGAATAAACTGGTGTTGTAAACATTTAAATATGTCCCTGGAGAACTATTTCTGCAGACTCACAAGCCTCTGAATCATGTTCACTCTTTTCTGCTCCCTTCCTGCTCCTGGTCTGCAGCCTAAATTCCTGAGGAAGAACCACTGAATTGAAGGACACTGAAGTGTTTCTATTTTATGTTTGTGAGTTTCATCTAATTTAGATTCCCTACATTTCTCAATGTGCATGCTCTAATTGTATGTAAATGATCTCGCTCTGAGCTTTACCTTAGCTTATCATGTCATTTTCCCTTGTCCTATGAATTTCATTTATTAAAATCACATTCTCCTGATGTAAGTTTGTTAATTCTACTGTAATATTCATTCTGTCATTATAATCTAACACATTTTAAAAATGGTCTATTATTATGTGTATATGTGGGCCTGTCTGCATGTATGTCTGTGTACCATTTTCTGCCTAGTGCCCACAGAGGTTTCGAGAAAAAATTGAGTTCCCTGAGACTGAATTTGCAAATAGTTGTGTGCCATCACTGGGATACTGGGATCTACTGAAGGTCTTCTTAAAGAGTATGTGGTGCTCTTAACTGGTGATCATATCTCTAGGCCCTGCAGGCAGCACACACTTTATAATAGTTTTTTATAAGGTCCAGGTACATATGATTTTTTTCTGGTTTTCATATATCTGTCACTTTTATATTAATGAGGACAGTTGCAATATCTCTAATAATTTTTTTTCATTAATTCCATCAACCATGGTTCCTGGGTATTTTTTTTTCATTTTATCCTTTATTCATGTGCTTAATAATACTATGTATTGTGAATTTTACTTCTTATTTGGTGAACATTTTATATCCCTTTACATACCTTGAGATTCAGTTCTGATGAAACTAGGTTTCTAAAAATAGTTTGAATATTTCTGAACCATATTAAAAAAATTAGGAAGGACAGGGTGTTGTTTTCAATGAGGCTAGTATTCTCTTCCACTAAGACACTGACATTCAAGGTTTTTTCCCCTCAGTTTTGTAAGAAAATGGATAGTTTCTTGTTTTCTACTTGCAATGAACATTGTTCATAAAGTCATGGAGCACAACTACTGTCAATCCTAAGGGTCAGCTTCAGAGAGCTTCCTCTTACCAAAGTGTACTCAACACTTGGTTATATATGTATATCATCTTCTGTGCTTCTCTCACATTCTCTTGCAGCTGTTGCCTTCACTGTACTTTGCTTTTTAAACTTAAGTCATCCTTTCTCCCTAGACACAGTTCACCTTCTTGCTGAATTGCTTTAGTTCTTTGTTCTCTGCAGCATGGCCTGAATATACTCCTGATGAGCTATGGTACAAACTATCCTTGTAGAGCCTTGTTTTCACTGTGTTTTATTATTATTGCTTCTTTTTTTTTACATAACACAATGGGAGCACTAGTTTTTGATAACAAATGTCTTTGAAAACAATTTATGATTGTTGTTTCTATTTTTTGGCTTCTTATGGTATAAAGGAGTCTCTTTTATATTACATCATCAATGAGAAAAGCATAAGAAAATACTAATTACTTTTACTTTTACATTTGATGCAATGAGATAAATTTTATTTTGAATCAATGTATTAAAAATATAAAAACCTGATATTCATTTATATTTAAAGTATAAAAAATAATAAATTTTGATAGTTTTATTTGATTAAAGGTATCTTATTATTCTGATATGGTAACGACTTTAGTCATGGCCATCATTTATGATTTTTATCTGTAATGTTATTATATATAATCAATGCACAGTAATTATACATATCAATAAGTTTTGATGTGACATTTCCATGAAAAATGCAAAGTTATTAAAGATAGATATACATGCTTGTTTGTTAGATCTTTGCTGTATTTTCCTATAGATTCTTTTTACAACTTGCATGTTATTTTTAAATGCCATTAAAATAATGTCAGCATTAGTTTAGAGACGGAACCTTGATGCTAATGTCTAGATTACAGCAGTTGGTAGGAATAATAAAACACGAATCATCAAAACAACATCATGTTGTCATTGCTTAATAACTGATGGGACTATGACAGCATCTCAGACATGAAACAGCATGAATATTCATTCAGATCTCACCGTGACATCAGAAAGAAGCTCCAAGGGCATGCCCTTTCCAGTCTTTTGACTTCAGAGTAGATAATCATGTCAAAACATTACCATGTTTTGATCAGAAGCTCGTCTGCTTCTCTCTCTATCGAAAACGACTATCAATCTTTGAAATGGGCTGTAGTCTTCAGATTTGAGCTTCAGACGCTGATCTTGTGAGGAGAATACCAGTGAACTAGCTGGAAAATCAATAAACAGGAAGTGAGCTCAGAAGTTATAAAGTCGAACTATTTGAAGGTCAACTATGTTTTCATCAGCAAAACTTCTTTTTTTAACTAGAGTATTGTGGTAATTTGTGCAACTGGCCCTCATAAACTCAGAGGGAGTGGCACTATTCAAAGGGGTGGCCTTGTTTAGAAAGTGTGTCACTGTGCTTGGGCTTGGAGATCTCCTTTGCTCAAAGTTTACACAGTTGACACTCAGACCACTTCCTGTTGCCTGCACGTCAAGATGTAGGATTCTCATCTCCTTCTTCAGCACCATGTCTGCCTGTACAACACCATGCTGTACCAGAATGGTGCTAAACCTCTGAAAATGTAAGCCATCCCAATTAAATATTATTTCCTTTGTAAGAGTTGCCATGACCATGGTGCATCCTCACAGCAATAGAAATCCCAGCTAAGGCAAGTATTCTCTTTAGATGAGTAGCAACTTACCTTCATGAAGAAACACAAAGGTTTATCCCTTGCTCTATAAATGGCTTAGTGCAGTTCAAAAGATCATTTTCTAATTTCAGCATATGTTTTTAGAACATTAATACTTTCATCAGATATCACACCAGAAAATATCTAGCTAAATCATATTTATGTTTTTCTTATTTCTTGTGTCCCAAAGATGCAAGCATCTCTTAATTAGAGAGCATGATGGACCACCCAAAACCAAATAATTTGTATATTATAATCTTTTTGACCTGTACTATTGGTAAGAGTGACTTACTTGATAAAATTAAGAGTACTTACAATGGGAAATTGAGATGGTTCTGGAATAACTGTGTGAGTCCAAGGTAGCCACAAAACCTCTTATAGAAAAAGAGTTAGGAGGGCCAGAGTTAAAGAAGTAGGATGATTATGACAACAGTGATTGAGGCAATGCAGTTGTGAAAACAGGCAATTGGAGCAAAAATGTGAGTCTTTCCTTGAATTTCAAATAGAAAAAGAAATCCACAAAACTTCAAGGCAGTTCAGATATTACCTACACTTAAAAATAATTTTATAGTTTTAATCTCTAAAACTGTAAGATGAGTTTGAATCCTTGATTGTAAAAAAAAAAAATAAAGTAAATGCAAGCAAGTAAATCTTTAGTGAGGCATCATCATATATTCCAATTGCAGTGTTTTGCTTGTTTTTCATTAATGGCTGTCCTTAATTTACATCAGATTCTGTGCTTTATTTATCTAACCCATAGCCAAGATGTTGCTTAAATGTAGCCTTTTAATATCTGTGTTTTATTATGAAAATTACTTTTATTAAAATTAGTCTATACAACAGTAGATTTCTAACAAGTAATAATTATCTATTAATAATGAAAAGATTATCTGATAATTGTAAATACTATTCATGCAAAGTCAATATATATATGTATATGTATATGTGTATATATATATATATATATCCAATGCAAAGTTTTAAATTTTCCCATATTTCCTGAACTCACTTTTACAGCACCTTAGCTTTGTTTTGAAACTGTTGCCCCAACAAAAACACCCTGGAAAGATGACATATCTCCTCCATAGCATCATTCCTAAATCTTTAGTGAGAAATTGTAGGCTTCAAGGCTTTCCTCCATATAACTGCAGTATAATAACATAGGAAAAAAACATTCATCAAAGTTGGAAAATTTCTGTCTCCAAACATTAAATGTACTAAATACTTAATTCGTGTTACAAAAACCAGTGTATTGGATTGAAGTAACTGGATTTTATTTTCATTGTATAAAAATGCTGCGGTGGATTCAGGAAGATGAAAATAGAATAAACCAAAGAGGGTTTTAATCTTACTAAATACCTTCCAGAAAATGAAAATTTGCATGGAAAGAGATGATAAATTGTATATTGAAATCAGCAAAATTGGATGGAAACTGAAATCTAGACTTCTTGGTGAGTAGTGGAGTTATTTGCCTTTGAGCTAAGAAATCATATATTAAATGACAAATCTTGAAACTACAGCAAGCTAACATCTTTGGCAGGTACAACAACAGAGCCTCTACATTGAACTGAGAATATGATTGCAACCGATTTGTTTCCTTTGTGTTAAATCAACAACTCTCACTTATTGACATATGAGTATGTTTATTGACCCAAAATTAAAAACTCTGGAAACTGGCTCAAAATTTTTTTTAAATGTTCTCTTCAGACCTCAAAAATGAGAATCACTAGGTATGTGTGTGTGTGTGCATATGTGAGTGTTTATGTGTAAATGTTTGTATATGCATGTGTGTGCAGTATGTTTTCATATGTGTGCATACATATTTGAATGTTCCTGTGCATGAGTATGTGTACATGTGTGCAGTATATGCTTACATGTGCATATGCATATGTTGGTTTTATTGTGTGAAGATGTGCGTGCACATATATCTGCATGGGTGGGTAACTGTGTGCATTTTTGCATGTGTGTATGTATGTGTAGTATGTGTGTGAATATGTGTATCTGTGAATGTGCATGTGTACATTTACAGTAAAACTTTGGAAAGACTAGAGCAAACTCTCTAGTCTTACCATCCTTACATAATGCATAAGCAGCTTCCTTTTCTGGGTGTTATATTACTTTGCCTCCTCAAATAAAATATTCTGGATATGAATTATGAGCAAGGATTTATTAGGCAGATTTACTTAGGAAAATGGGTTAGCAAGAAGGAATTATCAGCTCTCCAGTTCTGTCAAAACAAACAGTAGTCTTCACACTTAGATTCCTTTCAAGTTTCAAAGCTGTCTCTGTTAATACTGTCATCACTTTGTATTTTTAGGTTTGCAAGTTCAGCTCTTAAAACATTGCTTTGAGTTTCAAAGATAATTTTATTTGTTTATCCCATCTGCAATGTAGATGATTCCACCAAATCAGTGTTGCTGACCTGTTAGTGTGATGTCAGGGTCCGTACAATCACATTTCAGTAAGTGGGGATATATAAGAGATAGACACAAATATCATTTTCAATCAATCCATTAATTGTCCTTTTTATTTACAAAAATATTAAAAGTATGGAGCTTATGCAATAGGATGATAAGTTTTTCACTTTGGATTTA
>NC_022010.1:64709783-64710719 GCF_000317375.1 Microtus ochrogaster
ATTATATTTGCAGAACAATATTTTAAAAGGGACACCTATGTGAACATCCACAATTACAAACCTTCATTATGAAACTCTTTAATTTAATTATTTTGTAAATCCAACACTTCACATGTATACAAAGGCAAATATTAAATGTTTGAGAGTATATTTATGCATAAAGTTTTTAAGGTTAATTTCAATTTTTAAATTCCCAGAAAATTTTAGAATTGATTTAAAGTTTCACTTTGTTAATAACTGTCTTTTTTTCTTAACAGGGCTTGTAATCATGTAACTCAAGGTTTTTGCTGCCCTTAGTTTTCTAAGACCCAAAGCAGCAGGATTGTCCTGACATAGGACTCAACAGGATATCCAATAGGAACCCCAGTAACGATCCAGTATCGATAGTGTAGAAGAAATCAGAGTCCAAGAACCAGACCAATGACTCTGCAATAAACACTTACAAGTGAAGATGTATAATGTGCTGAGATTATACGGTATTTTGTTTCCTTTATTGTTAATTAAGCCAGTAAATATCTTTGTTTCTATAAATTTCAACCTCAGAAAATATTACAGCCAACATTATTCCTAAGAATGTATTTCTAGAATATTTTAAGAGTTTAAAAGACTAAGTTGTATGCAATAATTTCATTGATGGATTTTTATTTCTGCCTGTCTCCCATAATGCCTTAATAAGGTCTTTCTGTGTCTGAATCATTGAGATTTACAAACCCTAGTTAAAAATATCTATATTTAAAAACAGAAAGTCATATGTTAATATTTAATTTGATCATCAGCTTTTCAGTAGAGTGTAGTTAACACATAGACTTCCTCCCCATTTGGCCAAGATACAGAGAAAAAGACATTGCAAATGTTCAGTCTTATATAGAACATTTAAACAGAAGTCCTTACCCAACCCTTAAGGATCAGGGCTCTGTGTGCAAGAGGTTACCCGAA
>NC_022010.1:64711447-64714461 GCF_000317375.1 Microtus ochrogaster
AAATAAAAGGTATATCTTTAATAATATCTAATTTAAACATTAATATGCCAGGCTATTAGATGAGAATAACTTCTAACAAACCTCAGAATACCAAAGCTATAAGGAACTGTAAGGAAATTTGTAATCACATTTTCATTTATGGAGTTAAATCAACAACACATTCTCTATATTCAGGTAAATATCTGAATATTAGCAAATGAATGAAATAATGGTGCTCATTTTTTTATGTCATAGTTAGAGGCCAGACAGCCAGCAGAAAGGGGCTGATACAACAACTCTGCTTGTACCTTGAGTCTCTTTGTATTAAGTGGTACTCCAGCCATGACTTGCATGCAAATAAAGAATGACTTCAAGGAAGACACAAAGCAGTCTGTTTTTATTGACTCAAATCAAATCAGAAAGACTTACTGAATAGATTCTAACTATAACATTGAATCAAAGTCTATCTATCCCATTTCAAAGGGAGTTTTGGGGAAGAACGTTTTTGTTCCATTTTTGTAATTGTCATGAAAGCAAAAACCCTATTGTTAAGTGTGAAGAGGAGAGTGGAAGCAGAATTTAATAGAAGTCTCAGCCATATGTCACCCAACAGAAATTTCTCAGAAACAAGTTCATGTATAACAGTCAATTTCCCTGGTTAAGACATGTCTATAATCCTCATAAGTTTCCGGGAAATGATCAGAAGTCCAGCCCTCAGTAGGGATTTAACCCCACTTCAATAGTTCGCCACTGTGTGTAGAGCAGTAAAATTGCAATAAAAAAATCCATGTCTCATGAACTGCAGGATTATCCTCAAGAGTTCCACTAGAGAATCAAATAATGAAACCAATTATCTGCTTTAGGTTAAAGAACAAAGAATATCATTTTATAGTAAAGGAAATTGCCTAAAACCTTGAGTATAAGAACATCTCTCTCATTTTCTTAACTATTGTAAGGTTCAACTAAAGTATTTCTGTACGACCCCATGTCTAAGTCACAACTTTTAGTTTTTCCAATGATCTTTTCTACCTTTTTCAAGGACTGACATTCAGAATTTCTTCTCATAAATAGCTTTCAGAGGAATATGTGGTCAATTCCCTAACTAAAATCAGAGTCTTATAAATAATAGGATAGTCAATGTTTCCATGGAAACAGAGTTTTCAAAATGAGTTCTGATTATGATTTGGCTTTCTAACTAGAACACTGGACTTTCTAAAAGACTCTCCATATTCCAACTTATTCAGAGAGCAAGAAAAGTATTGAGTATGTATATGCATTGATATCATCCTATGCCTTTGAGTTATGAAATACAGGAAAATATAAATGTACATGTGGATAACTTCAAAGTATGAATTTAAGTTAGGGTTCACATATTTTGTATCTGAATAGAACTGGAAATGTGAATTTGAAGTTTGCTTTAAAATCGGGAACTCGTGTGATAGGTGATAGCTTTCTTGTTATTTTCAAGTGAAAAATCACAAATTTACACATGAGGAATTATATTTCTTATACTCTGTTTACATAGATTAGAGGTGAACATGTCATATCGTTTGGTGTGCACTATAGAACGGGTAAGTAGATACAATTGAGACTATTATATTGTTACAATCTACGAATTTTCTAACTAACTGAGCATTCATTGGACACTTGTTTTATTTAAGGCGTACTATTCAGCTGGCCTTTTGAAGGTTTCACAACAGTTGAGTGTGATAAGTTGAGGAAAGTACTTCACAGTCAGTCTTTTCATTATCCATTCTCCTCCCTCTAAAAGCAGCATGCCACCTCAGTTATTACCCCTCCCTCTTTCTACAATGTCCGTTCTGTAATGGCTGAGGGGAACACAGTGCTAAAGTAAATATAATCTGGTGTTAACCTTTGGGGCACAACTAATGTGCTATAAAAGATGAGGAGGAGAAGGCCAATGATGACCTGCTGTTTTGGAAGTTGACAGGTCTTAAGTGACTTTGTAGGGTTGAAAGTGCTACGATGGGAAAGAAAGGAGTAGGTCACTGTGCTGAGAAAAATAACCTTAGGAATGTGGTGTGTTTAACTACTGAAGAATAAAAGACTCAAAAATAAAATTAAGACTTTTACTGTGGAATTGCTGGTATAAATATGAGTCATGTACATAAGTATAAAATACATTCATTGCTTTGAACTGAAATAGTTTTTGAATATGATGTTCAATCTCTAACCCACATATACTTAATTTTAGTGGTGAACAGAAACATTGTGTCAGTCAGGCATGGCTAGAGTACCAATGCAGAGGGGAGTAACAAAACTCGAAAATAAAAACTTGAACTCTCAACAGAGGAATCCAAAATGGCTGAAAGACAGTTAAGAAAATACTCAACATCCTTCATCATCAGAGAAATGCAAATCAAAACAACTCTGAGATTCCGTCTTACATCTGTAAGAATGGCCAAGATCAAAAACACTGATCACAATTTATGCTAGAGAGGATATGGGGTAAAGAGAACACTCTCCCATTGCTGTTGAGAGTGCAAACTGGTACAGCCCCTTTGGATATCAGTATGGTGATTTCTAAGAAAATTAAGAAACCACCTACCTCAAGACCTAGCAATACCACCTCTGCATATATACCCAAAGGATGCTCAATTGTACCACAAGGTTATGTGCTCAATGATGTTCATAGCAGCATTGTTTGTCATAGCCAGAACCTGGAAATAACCTAAATGCCCCTCAAAAAAAGAATGAATTAAAAAAAATGTGGTACATTTACACAATAGAGTACTGCATAGCAGGAAAAAAAAAAACAACAAAAAAAGGACATCTTGAAATTTGCAGGAAAATGGATGGATCTAGAAAACATCGTATTGAGTGATGCAACCCAGATCCAGAACAACAAATATTATATGTACTCACTCATAAGTGGCTTTTAGACATAAAGAAAAAAAACAGCCTACAGTTCACAATCCCAGAGAACCCTAACAGAAATATACATGCATTTAGATTACATAGGATGTAGAAAAAGACAAAATTTCCTTAATAAACTGGGAGCTTGGGGACCATGG
>NC_022010.1:64731767-64733439 GCF_000317375.1 Microtus ochrogaster
CTGAACAGAGAATTCTCAACAGAAGAACTTCAAATGGCCAAAAGACATTTAAGGTCATGCTCAAACTCCTTAGTGATCAGGGAAATGCCAATCAAAACAACTTTGAGATATCATCTTACACCTGTCCGAATGGCTAAAATCAAAAACACCAATGATAGCCTTTGCTGGAGAGGCTGTGGAGGAATGGGTACACTCATCCATTGCTGGTGGGAATGCAAACTTGTGCAACCTCTTTGGAAAGGAGTGTGGTGGTTTCTCAGGATCAACATTTTTCTGGACCCAGCAATACCACTCTTGGGAATATACCCAAGAGAGGCCTTATCATACAACAAAAGTATAGGCTCTACTATGTTCATAGCAGTATTATTTGTAATAGCCAGAACCTGGAAACAACCTAGATGCCCTTATAGGTCAACTTGCTTTATTTCTGAGTAAAGGATGCTTTTTTTCTAGATGTACAGAAATGTATTTCAGATGGATAGGCATTCCTCAAACCTTACAAAGACTACAGAATATGACATTTAAATGTTTTAATAACTTAGGACTTTTCATGACAATGAGACTCATCTGCTCCTGGCAGCAGCAATCTCCTTCAAGTGGAAGATGGGCATTAAGGAGACTTACTATGGCATTTGTTAGCTATTTGGGCAAGAAACTGATCTTTCCTGGACTGCATGATGGTATGTTCATGAACTGAACATGAAGGACCCGCAGAGAATAATTACTAAATTTGTCTAAAGGTGAGATAATCCTTCAGGGTTCCTGCTTCATGAAAGAGTCTGCTAGACATTCTGCAGGATACAGAAGAAAGTGACTGACAAACTACCAATATATGTGGAACTGTCTTTGACATTTCCTGCTTCATGGAAGTCTGCTGGATACAATGGGCCAGTGGGCCAAAGATAAATGCCCCAATGGTTCAGAAGAATTTTGGGTGAATGTCCATGTAGTGAGAAATCTCTGTCAAGTCTAAAGTTTTAGAAATTGCTTACAATGCACCTCCTGTTTACTTAGGTAATATTGTGTCTTTTTGGAGTCTTTGATGGAGTGAAGAATAGATAGTTATTGCTATAGTTTTACTTAGTTATGATACAAGATAAAGTAGATATAAATATTATAACTGTAATTCTTGTTTGATTGCTGTTTTATTATAATTTTACTGTGTTAAAGTTATAACCTTCCTTTTCATTTAAACAGAAAAGGGAAGGTGATGTGGGATTTCCCTCGGTATGCTGTGAATACCATTGGTAAATAAAGGACTTCTTTGAGCCTATAGCAAAGGAGAACAGAAAGAGCTAGATGGGGAAAACTAAAGAGAGAAAGAAGGGCGGAGTCAGAGAAAAGCTATGTAACCCCACTAGAGAGGGGTGCCAGAACATTAGCCGTTAAGCCACAGCCACATAGTGATACACAAATTAATAGAAATGGGTTAAATTAATATGTAAGATTTACCATAGAACCTTCATCTGGCGATAGTTGGAAATAGAGACAGAGACCCACACTGGAGCACCAGACTGAGCTCCCAAGGTCCCAATGAGGAGCAGAAGGAGAGAGAACATGAGCAAGGAAGTCAGGACCACGAGGGGTGCATCCACCCACTGAGACAGTGGGACTGATCTATTGGGACCTCACCAAGGCCAGCTGGTCTATGACTGAAAAAGCAAGGGATAAA
>NC_022010.1:64733946-64750324 GCF_000317375.1 Microtus ochrogaster
AATATAAAGCAGATTAATATTAAAACATCAAAATACCAAGTCTTTTCTAAATCTAATGGGTCTGATTCAATCTGTAAGAAATGGTCTCTACATCTCTGGACCTGTTAAAAAAAAAGTAATAGCTTTTAAAATAGAAATCTGCTTTCAGATTAGATATTGTGCTTCCAAAAGCCAAACTTTGGAAGCCAAAGAAGATCCAGCCAATCTTAAACACATTTAACCAAATTCTACTCTATTTCAAGACCTTAATACAACTTTTGGTGATTTGTTTCTATGCCTCTCTGGCCATCTTGACTGTGGCTTTGCCTTCCTGGTGTTCTAGTAAATTTATTTTTGCTAGTGACCTTCAAAGGTATCTCTCAAAAGAACTATGTCTTTTCCCTTTAAGGTTGTTTCTATTAGTTTTGGTTTGACTGGGAATGGCTCTCATTGACTCATATTTTAATAGTTGTTTTTCACTGCTTGAGAAAGTGGATATGTGGCCTTCTTGGAAAAGATGTTTCACAGTAGGGTGGCTTTGAAGTTTGAAAAGATTCCTACCATTCTCATATAGCTCTCTCTACCTTATACTTGTGTAGGTTCCAGGCTACTACTCCAGAGCCATGCCTACCTGCCTAGTGGCAGCTATGCCTTTGTTCTGTCATAAGGGACTATAAACCTCTGAAACTGTAAGACCAAATTAAAGTTTTCTTTTATGGATTCCCTTGGTCATGGTGTTCTTCCACATCAGTAGACAAGTAACAAAGACGCTATCTATATATCATGCAGAGCCATCAGCAAACCAGGCTCAAGAATCCCCTTCCACAGGCAGATGATCACAGAGAAATCCCATATGAACATTGGTATAGGATGAGAGAAACAAGTCAATACAAGAGACACAGGGTCATGGACACTTGCGCTACTTTTTAAAATATACTCTTGGATATTTTCAGACATGTACATAATATATTCTGATAAATTCACCTATGCCAAACTACTCCTCTAAGAAGACACTGCCCATTATCATATCCATTATCATATCTTTTTTGTGTGGATATCTGAGTGAAAGCGGGGGCCCAGGCATTTTCATGGATGTGAAGCTATCCCCTTATACATACCTAACTCACCCATGGCTATACCAGTAAAGACAATGACTTCTCTTCCCCCAACAGTAAACACTGCATTAGCTCTTTTATAAGGGTCTATCTTGTCTTGGAAGCATTCCCTTCACTTGTGGATGAAGATGGATGGCTCCAATCTTTTGCCCTGTGCAGATTTTCAGCTACTGTGAGTTTATGGATGTAACAGATAAGATACCTAGAAGATAATATTTCATCGCTTTAATATGGTTTCTACCTTCTCAACAATGGTGGTCCCTGAGCCTCTAAAGGGGATATATAGATGGGGAATGTGTTTGTGTGTGTGTGTGTGTGTGTGTGTGTGTGTGTGTGTTATTGATGGTTGAGCACTCAATAACACTTATCAGCATCTTCACAAGTCATGGGTCTCTGCATTAACTGCAGTTCCCTAAAAAAAGAGAGTATCTCTGACTGAGAACAACGCTATCAGTATTATTAATAAATATGTTTACATTATGTCCATTTAGTAAAACAAAGGAATGTTATTCCTAGGTCTTATGACATTCCCCACCATGTGTCCCCACATTGGTAAGCATGAACTACCTCCTCAGACCAAATCATAAACTTATATTTGCCTTCATAAATGTCATAGCATTATTTTTCCAGTTAGCACATCTTGCCTGGGAGATTGGTACCATAGCATTCAAAGATCACTGCTTGATAAGTTTACTGATGGCGGTTCTCATTCTAAATCTACAGAGTCCCTTCTACTATGAAAACTCATCAGCAGGAAAACAACTTTAAGCTTAGTTTCAGGGAATTTCCTAACGTCCTGCATTTGAAGTGTGTGGTGTGTGCGGCAACAGAACTTATATCTATTTTTGTTATATATACCAAGAATAATGGAAAGAACCAATACTATTTGGGGATGCCCCTGACACCTTCCTCACCAGCAATTCAGGAGCCTATCTGGCACTGGAATTTCCATTTAATAACCCATGGTTTATGGAATTTGCCTTACCTATATCTGCTGGATACTTTTATTCAAGTTCTTTTTAATTGCATCTTTTTTTAACTTAGAAAAATAATAAGTTTCTATGGCTTCCACACATCAGGCATTTTGTGTTCTTAGTTTCAGCTCGAGCTCTCCTACACCACATTCTTTCATCCACCCTCAGCCTTTTGTCACTCTAATTATTTCTCCATGTTTTTTTTCTGTCCTAGGCCCTAGTCAAACCCAATATGATACATTTCACATATATTTGATAAAAAAGAAATACTATACTCACTCATTTTTTGGGGGGTGGGTACAATTGTAGCTTTGTTTTCTTCCCATTTTATTTTTACAAGACAAAAAATAATGGCATCATTGCTTATGCAGGCACAAGTACCTGTATTGAGCAAGATGGAAGTTCGTATGAAGCTGTCATCTCACATTCCAAAGATTAAAACACAAAATAATATATTTATAACAACCATCATTTATTCACACAAATATATATTTATATTATTTTTTGTCATAGTCTTAAGTGTTTGAGTATATCAAGGAGCAAAAAAGATAGAAATTCAACTTTCATGGATCTTACATCTTAGAAGACCAAGACAGATAAAAAGCAAGGAAAAAGAAAATATAAAACATAAATGATATTCACAATTGATGTATTATAAAAGAATAAAATGAGGTCTAAAGTAGAGCAATTTAACCTGAGTGTATTAAATATATCAACTTTGTATCAGGCATTTTACAACATTACATGCCATTACACTGAAAATTCAAGGCATTTTAAAATAAATATTTAATATGGGTATTATATTTCAAATTTATGTCAGAAAAATTAAGGCAGAGAGATTGGTTAGTAGCTCTAGAATCATTCAAATATTTAGAAGAAGAATTAAAAATCAAATTCAGTTTTATTTTGTATCAGTAATAATCCTTTGTCAAATTCCACACTGCATCTTTATAGCAGTTAATGCTGTGTCCAATCTAACTGTTCTGGAAGAATAGTCTGAGGCTTGCTGGCTCTATTGTCTTTTTTAAATTCCTCTTGTTCCATTTGTAATAAATAAGCAGTGTTTTATTATAAAACATATCTGTGTTGACTTCTGTAATTGTGCAACATTTTTGCACATAACATTTTAATACATACTTACTCCATCTTCATAATAAAATATATTTTCCATAAAGGTATCCAACCATAATTACATAAGAATATTAAAATATCATATTAACTATATAATTCAAAAATGCATAAGTCTTAACTTATATACCCATAACTTAACTTGAGTACCCATGTATACCCATTCCAGTAAAATCTATGATAAAAATACACACCAAAAGACTAAGTAGAAAAGGTGAATATTTGTGTGGGGGGCATTATCATTTACCATATAAGAACTGATTTTGCCTACAAGTTCAAGCAGAAACCTCTCATACCCTCACGAATCTACAAATAAAACACGTGATCTACGGATCAGAAAAAGGTTATTAATGTGGAAAGGCAATAGATGTCTACAGCCATCAGCTGCTTTTGAGGGGCTAGATGAACTACAGAAATGTTTATGGCAAGATTTATCAGAGAATCAACAGACTCTAACCCAGATTATTCAAGGACAAGAAAGCAAAGGAGAAATATTATTCTTCCAACTCCCCACATACATAAAAGCAAATAGAAAAAGAAAATTTCCAAAGCAAAGACAACAAAAACCACATATTGAAAGACTGATGTTTCTTGAAGCAAATACTGAGATAACTCAGTGCCAGGCATCACATTGTACTACCCAAAATGCTTTGGAAGGGAAAGATCAGATTCAGAGGGACACTCTGCAGGGAAGAGGAGTCAGGAAGGAGAAACTCACCACAAGTGCTCCTCCAAATCACTCATTTACTAACAACTCCAAAGTTTTAGAACCTCAAACCCTATGAACGCTTCACCCATAAACAGATGGATCTGGAGTCACCTCACTGAACCCAAGACCAGAGACGCTGACAAACACAAGCTGAATACTGGTAAAATGAACATAATTACTGAAAGATTAAATAAGAGCATGGGCATAACCAAATCAGAGGTGAGAACACAAATCCATGTACAGGGAGGTTAAGAGCATTGCCTGCTCTACCAAAGGTCCTGAGTTCAATTCCCAGCAACCACATGGTGGCTCACAACCATCTGAAATGAGATCTTGTGCCCTCTTCTGGCCTGCAGGTATACACACGGACAGAATATTGTATACATAATAAATAAATAAGTATTTAAAAAAAAAGAAAACTGCTAAGGGAAGGCTGGGCCTGCTTTTGTCTGGGTAGCAATTGAACACAATAAATAACCTTTCTGTCCTCTACTGCATACTGAACAAAGTGCTTCAAATGGTTAGGACTGAACACACCAAAGATATGCTTTCCATGACCACAGTTTGTTCAACAAAATATTCTAAATATATAAGAGACAACACTAACTTAAAAGGAATATTGACTGTTGATGCAATATTTTGTTATATTTATTTCATTATTAATATGTCTTAATTGTTCAGTTTGGGGTTGTATTTTTTGGTTAAGTTTTTTTTTTTTTTTTTTTTTTTTTTTTTTTGAGACAGGGTTTCTCTGTGGTTTTGGAGCCTGTCCTGGAACTAGCCCTTGCAGACCAGGCTGGTCTCGAACTCACAGAGATCCGCCTGCCTCTGCCTCCCAAGTGCTGGGATTAAAGGCGTGCGCCACCACCGTTGGGCTTTGGCTAAGTTTTTATGACACTTGTCTCTGATGTTTTACTTATTCTCTTGTATTATCTCCACTATTTTCTTTACCTAAAGTTTATATGATTTCTTTATATTCCTAACTCATTTATGCTCTGTATCCTAGCCAAACCTTGCTTTTTTTATAGCATGAGGTTCTGCAATTTACTGATTTTATCCTTTTCTCTCCACTTTCCTTTTTCATATTCACACCTGGTATAACTAAACTAATTTTCCTATTACTCCTAAGCTTAATATTAATAACTAATATCTTGTATAGAAAATACACACTTTTTTATTCCCCAAAAGTTATTGGAGTGAACTGGTGAGTCAACTTTAATTGAAATACAATAATTTTATATTCATGTAAAGTCTCCATAGAAGCTAGAGTAGAGATAGTATTCTGCTTTCAGAGTGTCATCAGGATCATGCCAAGTAACACTTAAACCCCTCAAAGCCCTGAGAGACACCTTCATTCTGGTGGAGAGGGGCTATGTTTCCTTACTACAGCCCAGTCTCACTTGAACACTAAAAGCACTTCAACTGAACCAATGCAAAAATTTACAAAAAGAAATCCAGCCAACTTCCTCATCCTAGTTTTATAAGTCCTGTTGTAAAACCAGAAGTACATTTGATGAGACCAACGTCCATCTCTTGGGAAAGAATAGCTATTATTAGACCAAAAAGAAAAAAAAGAGAGAAAATTTTGGTGAAAATAAAATGGGACAAAAGAAACATTTATATTGATTGTAGAACTATAAGTTGTGATAGCCGCTATGATGCAATAAGGATGGATTTTTCTCAAAGAAACTAAAAACAGAATTTCTGTGTGGTCTAATTATACCATTCCTCAGCATTGATCTGAAAGCCTCCAAATACATATACTACTTATGAACCTGTATATCAATATTCATTGCAGCACAGTTCAAAATATCCAAGCTACCTAATTGACCTAAGTCTCTCTTAACATAAAAATGGAATAAAAATATAATAAATATAATATGATGTTATAATATGTAACTATGTATGTAATGGAATTTTATACAGCCATAAAGAAAAAAGTTTTCATTCATAGAAAAATGGATAAAACTGGAGATTATCTTGTTAAGCATTTAACTCAGACACAGAAAGGAAGTTATCAAATGCTTCCTCTCATTGTGGATCCTGATTTTATGTACAACATAAAATCACTAATGTATGGGTCATAGAAGTGGAATCAAAACTTTGTGGGAAGAAAGGAGCTTAGATGGATGCAGGAAAAGCCAAAAGGGCATGCTGTAAAGATGGAATATGCTCAAATCTTATGACATGAATATATGAAAATATCATTTTAAAATATTGTTTTTAATTGTGTACAATGAATATATACTAGCAACATTTTCATGAACTTACTCTCCATTATTCTCCTAATACCAAAGATTAAAAAATTAATTGGTAAGTAAATATATAAAACATTCTAAATCCACATATGGAATGTTACCTAGCCATAATAAGAAATTATGTATTGTATAACAAGGATGTCCACTGTTACATTTAAGAAGCCAGTTACAAAAAGGGCAGAGATTGTATCATTCCAATATCCACAATCAAGAAATCTGTGGACAATACACAAACTATAGGTCACTGGGAATTACAAGAAAAGGAGCAAAAGCAACTGCTGATGGATGTGGAACTTCTTTTCAAGATGCCAAAATAATTAATTGATCTAGGACACATATGGACTGTACATTTGCTGAATCAGCTTAAAACACCCAAAGGACAAATGTAAGAAAATTCCAATTAAAGGAATGTCTCTCTCTTTCTCTCTCTCTGTCTCTGTCTCTCTCCCTCTCCCCTCCCTCTCACACACACACTTAATAATTGGCATTTTTTAATGTTTTTGAAGTGTTACTCAAAAGTAATGAATCCAGAAAATTCCCCAAACACTAAAATGCAATTTTTTATTCCTCGAACTCAGAAATGATATCGAAAGAGGTCCCATTTATTTTCAAGTTTCCCATAGAGTTTAAGAACTCGGAAAAAAAAAAGTACATAGATTTTTAAACATGAGATAATCTTGGTACTGATTTAAGTTGCTTTTGTTTGCATATACATACATACATATATATATACATATATATATATATCTTAAATTTTGAGCTTCGATTATTGTGTGGGGCACAAGTGAGAATATGACAGCAACTATCACAAAGTTATGCCTGTATACTAACAGTAATAGTTTCCTTTGGGTTACAATCTATTATAAGATCTGTTTCTAGTAATCGTTATTCTTGATTTTTTTTCAGAATGTAGCAAATATTAGTTGCATAATAGTTTGGAAAAACAGTAACTTCTGTTCCTTATTTGAATTTCATTGAAACTGCAAATTCAACAATATTTATCTCTGTGTTTCCTAATATAAGTATTACAGCTGTTTCACAATTTTCCTAGCCTTTCTTTAACCTGTTTTCAATCATGATTTTGTTCATCATGATTTTCTGTATTTATCAGTTTAATTTATCTCTGACAATTACCAATTAGTTCCTCAAAAAGAATGCTTAATGTCCTGTGATGGTTGCTAGTAAGCGTAAAGATGAAGCTGGATATAGTCAAGACCTTTAGAGCAAAATGGAACGTGACATATGGCTGCAATCTAAACCTTCTAAAGTGGGCTCAAAAATAATAAACACATTTCCTTTTATCCTAATTATATATGTGGCAAAACAACATGTCCATTCCTAGATACATCTAGACTCTTAGAAACAGATTAGTTGCATATTATTTGTGTAACCATAACAATCACAGATCCAATAAGTGAATATTGTGAAGTAATATAAAGCTTTTACTCACATTTTGACTTTTAAAATTCCAAAATACATGTATAGTTTTATGGGTATGTATTATTAGCTATTATTATTTGCATAGTGTTCTTATCCCTAATTTTAAATTAGCAAATGGATTCTCACTGATTCAGTGAGTATGTTTTTAAAATCTACTTTACTGTAGATACTTGCCTCTCATATCCAAACCTAAGCTCAACTAATCATGATTAATATTTGTAAATAAGTAAAAAACTGTAAATGCCTGAACATGAGTTATTATAATTTCTATGGAATATCAAGTACAAATAATTACATCTTGCTATTTCTTTGATACATAATTTCGTAATGTGAATGACAATTGTCTTCCCTCATTATCCTGTTGCTTATAAGAAAACCATCAGAACCAACAGGTTTAGGTAAAAGCCAGTGAAATTGTTTCTACATTGACTGAAAAAAATCAAACATAAAATAGGTTAATAACATTTATTTTTGCTGCATAAAATATTTGGCACACATTATTACTGCTATTTGTTGAATGACAGATAATTGCAAAGGGAATATTGGCAAAGCAAGTTTTTAAAACAGTGGAGGTTGGCAGGTAGAGGAGATGATTGTGACAGCTAAAATCCCATCAGTGATAAGGGATTGGTTCCTCAGGACCCAGCCTTTACTATGAAAAGATACTATTAACATCTCAAGACAGAGGTTGCAATTTTCATTGTATTCTCATTTCTAAGTGAGAAATTTAGCAACTATTTAGCAATTAACTATAGCAACCACCTATTTAAGGATTTATATCTTCTTTCAGAGTTATGAAAATCATTGACCAAGAATACATATGTATTTTTAAAAGGTCATGTACAACTTTCCACACATTACTTTATTAAGAATACATCCGTCTCTTTTGCATTTGAACCTTGTGCCTATAGAAAAGAACTAGAACTAGAAGCAGCATTTAATGTTTGAAATCATTTATGATCTGAGCACCATGCAAGATAAGATAATAAGTTAGAAACAATCTGGATCCTGGGCATAACTCCAGTCATTTGGGTCTGCCCACCATTCTTCTCCCTTGCAAATACTATGAATTTTGTTATATGCAGAGAAATTCATCCTATTCAATCACAAAGGATAATACATTGTGAAACCAACACACACACACAACACACATATACATACAATTCTTGTTGCATATATTCTAGTTGATCATTTGAATACATAATTGATTTCCTATTTATTTAGTTCAGTATATATTTCATTAAAATAGTAATTTAGTAACTATTGAGAAATATTAAGTAAGGCAAAATATCAGAATGTAAAACTTTGAAAACATACTCAGATGCTGCTGAGTACACAGAGTGATTGCCCTAGAGTATGGCAAAACTGTGTACAAGTAAAGGAAGCAATGAAGACTCTAGACACTTTAATAAGGGAAGCAGAAAGCATTATGGCATAGGCTTCCTTTTAATTATTTTCCGTCTTTACATATAGATTTAAACATCTGATACTTTAAGACATTTATCACTTTTTCTAGGGTGATATATAAAATCTCATAGTAGTTCATCACTAAGCTGAGAGTGCCTTTGAGTTAATAAATATCATAGTTTCAGAAAGTATTTTAAAAAGGTTCTACAGCATTTTATAATATGCAATGATTACTAGAGTAATTTTACATAAAGTGATAAATATAAAATATAAATGTGAAGACATATATTTTACATCAGGGGATAAGGTATTATGGTATAGGATAGATAAGTCTAGAAGCACCCATAATTAGCTGCTTTCATGTAATTTAGTAAAATGAAAGACTTAAATGTGTAAATTCAGGGCTTTCAGACAGAAGATCATTTGAGCCTATTGCAACATTATTCAAAAAGAATCAAAACTTCAACCCATACCTGAAAAATATAAGTAGCAAATTCCCCCCAAGCAGAATGTTGAAGGATTTACTAAGAGTAGAAGAGTTAGAGAAGCAATTGAGAGCTGCTTCATTATTCTCTGATAACTCATGTTATTAATAGGTGTCTTCCCTATTCCACCTACTTGTCTTTTCCCATTTGATTGGAACACTCTGAAAGAATTAAACAGCATTTTAAAGTATTGCCTTGTAGGGATGTCTATGAAGTTATAATAGCCTGTACTGATCACTGTTAGGCACACAGAGGAAATAGAGCACTTTATCGCTTCCTTTCTGACTAGTACATGCAAATGATGGACTTACTATCCATATTATTCAGCTGTCATACTGTGAACCTGAGGAATACTGGAAAGCCCTACAGCTCTCTCAGTCAGTAAGTCTTGGATAACATGAAACAATATGCCCACTAGAATCCTTGCCAGGAAGATGAGAAGAGATGATTTAACATTACAACAGATAAATGAAACAATGAGAAGTTATCAGGAAATGTGAACTTGTATGCTTGTACCCAAGTTAGCATTGAAATTCTACCCCAAACTGGAATATGTTATCATTATATACATATTTAAATTTAAATTCTGATAGTGTTTTATTAATTACATTTTTATCCAAAAAAGCAAAATACCCTTCATCATATACAACTTCAGCATTAGTAATTTACTTGTATATATAAGCAAAGAAAACTGAAACAGTGCTAGCAAGTATAGAAGTATATCATTAAAGCATTTCCAATTTTATGCTAACCTTTTCCACAAGGAAATAATTTAAGATGTTGCAATGACTCTTGAACATTATTAATTATTTTTTGAACATATCAGTTCTGCCATGTTCATTAATAAAAGTAATACAGAAAGAAGATTGTTTCTAATCTAATAGGATTCAGACTATATTGAACTTTAATTTTTCTTCTCATGCATTAAATAAGTTTCAATCTTTGGATAAGGGAACCAGATAAACTTAATCACACCTTTTACATTTCACTGTATGGTTCAGTTTGTGTGATATTTATCCAATGATAATTTCATTCAGGATTATGAAAAAAGCAAAATGCAAATTCAGCCATGCTATATTAGTGTCCTTTTCTTCATTTAATGCTATTAAATTGCCACATCTATTATCTGTCTGAGTTTACTCATTTATCCATTTGACACAGTCAGAACAGTCCTGCCATGCTTAAATAACTTCATTCTTAGAAAAAATAGTTCTTTACTAATTTTTTTCTCATTTTACATACCAACCCCAGTTTTTCCTCCCTCCAATTCTCCCAACCTCTTCCCATTCACTCCTCAGAGGGAATAAGGACCACATTCAGAGGGCTGAGTTTGGTCCTAGTAAAGTTCCCCAGCTGTCTGTCCAGTGCACATGAGCTCCCACTAGTTCCAGTCAGCTGTCTCTGTAGATTTCTCAATCATGATCTTGACCCTGCGTGCTCATATGATTCCTCCTACCTCTCTTCAGCTGAACTCCAGGAGCTCAGCCCAGTGCTTGGCTGTAAATCACTGCATCTGCTTCCATCAGTTACTGGATGTAGGTTCTATGATGACAATTAAGGTAGTCACTAATCTGATTATAGGGAAGGCCAGTTCAGACACCCTTTCCACTATTGTTAGGAGTCTTAGGAGGACCCTAAAGGGGATACACCTGGAAGGCCTCAGGAAGGGGAAATACTTAAGATCTCTTGGGTAAAGTGGGAGGGAGTAGAAGGGAAGGGATGGGGTATGGAAAAATGAGGGTTCAAGGAAAAAAAGCTTTATCATAAATTTTGATTATAAAAATTATATAAGGTATATTTGAATTCTTAATGATGCATCTTTCCCCTGTTTGGGGTATAATTCAGAGATTGTGGCTTTTGTTTAAAATTTTTTTCTGGCAGCTAGGTGGTGGTGGTGCATGCTTTAATCTCAGCACTTGGGAGGCAGAACAGGCAAATCTCTGTGTGTTCAAGGCCAGCCTAGTCTACAAGAGCTAATTTCAGGACAGGCACCAAAGTTACAGAGAAACGTTGTCTCTAAAACAAACAAACAAACAAAAACTAGCTTCTTAATCATTTATCTATACTTTGTATTTTGAAGTGATAAGTTTGTCATCCTAAATAATTGTGAGGCTGACAGATGAGCCTTTCATTTACCATGTTTTCTACTGATGTCTTTCTTCCCAATTTCTTTCCTTGCTTACTCATGGTTCAGCATCTATTTCATTTGTAAAGATTTAAAACAACTGTAAATTTTGTAATTAAATATGCCCAATATACATTGTATCATCTAATGGATAGTCTCTGATAAAAGTTTTGTGGGATCAGTTACCCAAGTTCATGATATTCCTTATCAGTGCATTGCTTATAGAAATGTAATAGAGTGAATGCTTGCATAGAGCTATATCTAACAAAGATGAATTTTAGCATACAAATGCAGATATTTATCTTAATAATGAAATCAAGTAATACTTTAACATTTTAAAACACATATACAATGGTGATACGACTTATGATAACATGAAAATCTGGTAAAATATATTGATCCAAGGAATGTGATTGTTTGTATAATGGGTGGCTCCATTATAGGACATTGATTGGTTCAAAATATCAGTTGAATTAAGTAAAGACATTTTTATAGTTCAACATAAAGTCTAAAGTCATATTTGGTGTTTAGGAAGCATTTTGAATGCTAACAGAGATATTTGTGGATGGATTTTAAAAAGGTATTAAAAGAAGTGTTAATGTGGTGCTTCTGGACATATTTTCTAGAAGCACAATCAATCCTAGGCAAAAAATTATATAAGAACTATGGGAAAGCTCCAGTGATAGCTTGACCTATCCTCAGACAGTAAAATATTAAGTTACTAAAATATAATGACACATATGTTTAAGATGCTGTTTGGACCCAATTTTTTTTTCTTTTAACATAGTAAATTTCTTAAACAAAGGAATTTTAATAATTGTTTTCATTCCTTTGTCTTCCCATAGTTCTTTATCTATGTCTACTTCATGGATAGACTTTTTCTACTAATGTTACCTATAAATGTATTATACAGTGATCTCATTATATAGGAGACCACTAGAAGAACAATACAGTAAATCATTTTGGTATTTATTACAGAAAAGCTCTGATGGTATAATCTTTCCTATGCATAATATATTTTTGTTCTATATGCTATAGTTATAAACACTATCTTAATCTGCATAGAAATTATATATTTATCTGAACTGTTATGATCTCCACTTTTAACTATAAGAAAAAAATGATTGAATATATACTTGTTAACAATTCTATAAAATGTAAGTGTAAGCGTTGTAAGAATATAAAATTACAATAAAACACTTCATTGGTTTTTAACAAAATGGCTAGATATGTCATCATTTTATGCTCATTCACCTAGTGTTAATTGTTCATTCGCTCTACTTAGAGCACTGGGATGGAAATACAAATCAATGGCTGGAAAAAGACAAATGACACAATTTAACAAACCAAGGGGTTTGCTTATTAAATATTTTATGGTAGAGTTTATTTAAAATCCATGAACACAATAGAAGAAAGTATTTGAAAGTTCAATCTGGTCTTGATTATGATAAAGAAATGATTTCTATTAGTTACTTTTCTATTGATGTGGTAAAATAGTATGACTCAAAGCAACTTAAGGAACAAAGCAAGGTCTGGCTAACAGTTCCTGAGGTCTGAAGTCTGTAATGCATGGCAGCAGGAACAGGAAACTGTTTCAGTACATTTTGTTCACAAAGTAGGAAGAGAGATGGGATAGAAAAGAGGATAAGCCTTCAAAGCCTGCCTTAGTGGTGTTCTTCCACCAAGGCTGCACTAATCACCACCACAACTAACTGGGTAAAAGTACTAAAAATAAAGGCATATGGAGAGATTACTTCTCATTCAAGCCATTTTTATCAAATATTCAATAAAAAATTGCTGTATGCTTATAATTAGTTTAAACTTAAGGTTGAAGTTATGAAAATGCTAATGTTTAGATGCTCTATACAAACTAAAATAGAAAATTGTACATGATAAATATATCACTTATGATTCTATTACTATAGCAACATACTTGAGGCAACTTGTTGATCAAAAATTATTGTTCTTTTAGGTTCATTATTATATATATTCAAGTATAAAACGGAGTGACCCCATCTGTTTACGTCTCTGGGTGTGCATTGTATTGTGACAGGAATATGTTGCTGAGAAAAAGGAAACCACAATACTTTTCAATAGAATGTCCTTAATGACCTATGGACATTTTACAAGACCCACTTCTCAAGGACTCCACCACTCTACAGCTGCTATCTACCAAGGCACTAACTATTTTATACCTGGACCTTTGGGAGACAATCATTACAAACACCTACAGAGAGATATAAGTGGCTGAAAATAGAATGATGTCCAAGTGAGCACTTCTTCCATTCTGAAATTAGGTTTAATAAAGGATATGTTCAAGAATATACTTTCTTTATATATGTCTGTGGTTATTATTATAAAACCTTCAGAATAATCCATATTCAGGTGGCTAAATTTCTATAAATTGAATGAGATTCTGAGGTCTACATAAGGTTATAAAATGTGCTTTACTAAATGTATCAAATTTGATAGGCATAGAATATTCTTCAAAAATAAATCATGTGCTGGAGACATATCTCAACCATTAAAGGCAAAAATCACAAACAAAAATAAATCACAATAAGCATCCAATTGATGAAAATTGTTGCTCTACAAACAACATACATGAAATTGGGTTCATTTTCCTGACAAAAATGGATCAATGTAAAAATACTCTTCAGAAACAGTAGAAGTTGGCTCTGTGAAATGAAATATTATACTGTATCTCCAAATGGAGTGCATGTGTCAGTCATTTGGGCTCATGAAGTTAGAAATATTATTAGTGTTTTCCCAACCCTGAAGTATCACAAGATCCCAAAACAGAAAAATCAAAAGGAAGCAAGGAGAAAAAAGACACTTTGGTTCATGGGACCATGATTATAGAAACACAATAAAGATACAAATACTCCGGGTCTATTTTCTCAACTTCATCAATGACTCTATTCAAATACCAAATTAAAGTTATAGTGAAAATTAAGTAAAAATGGCCAAAAATTGATACATATTTCACTGCAGAAATTGAAGTCAATATTGCAAATAAGCATACAAAATATATAAAGGAAATAGCTCATGGAATACTGACCCATATACTCTTCAAGGTTTAGGACAAAATTTAAATAAATTTCAAATATACAGTAATAAAACTCAGTGAAGTTATACTGAAAAGCAAGTGTTTTCTAAACACTAATCATAAGCCAGTTGAGTCAAAATCACATCCTAAATATATTTTCTTGTCCTTAAATCTATTTCCCAAATATAAAAAATGATAGCATACGTAAATAGAAAAACTATATTATTTCATTGAAAAAGCACCTTTTAAGAGAAACTGAATGAAAAATAGCAAAGGTACAAAGCAAGTAATATAAAAACATTCGACCACCTGGATCTCATAAAGACATGACTGGTTTGAAGTTTGTTCCTAAGATACTCCTTATACAACCTGGAGAGCAACCTAAATCCTACTTGAAGCCAAGATTTGAATTCAGAGAATGAACTTATTGGAAAATTTCAACAGCTCTATACTTTCGGCTTTTCCTTTATTGGCAATAATATCTATTATTTTTTCTATGAATTCTTCACTTCTTCTGTAATGTTTTCTATTATTTTATACTGTTATTATTTCTCTTGAAAATATGTTAAGTAATAAACAAATGATGTATTTCCCCAAATAGAAGAGTATACAGTCATTCATTTGTCACGCTATGTATAAGGAACAGTCATGTCTGTATAAACTGCATATAACTTAATTCAGTAACTATTATGCCTTTGAATGGAATCTATTTATAGTAGCTTCACATTTTGGGGGCAAGGTGTTATAATATATATTTTGCTAAGTCTTGAATCTTGAATCTGAAGATCAGAAACACTAAATATTTCACAGCATAAGTTTAGTAAGTTCTATGTCCTATTTAAAAGTTGTTAGGAACTACTCTCCTTGCTTTTCTCAGCTTTGAGGGTGTTCCCTTTCATCCTATTTCCCTTCCCTCCACCTTTTGCTCTTCAGCACAGTAAACTTGACCAAGGGCCTCAGCAGCCTTTTGCAAATTCTACACTAGGAGCAATGTCACCCAGACCTTTCCTGCTGCAGGGGTTTTCTATACCACTCTCTGCCTTTGGCAATAACTTCAAGGTGGAGAAGAAGGGCTTAATGTAGGACATGAAAATACTTAAAGATCCCTCAGCTATTCAATCATTGTATCAGCCATATCAGCTCATTCATAGCCAAGTCTTTTTTTTAATTTTTAATTTTTTTTATTGAAAAAAAATTTCCGCCTCCTCCCAGCTTCCCACTCCTCTCTCCCTCCTCTCACTCCTCTCCCCCTCCCCCCACTCCTCTCCCCCTCACTCTCCAGTCTGAAGAGCAGTCAGGGTTCCCTGCCCTGTGGAAAGTCCAAAGTCCTCCCCCAACCATCCTGGTCTAGGAAGGTGAACATCCAAACTGGCTAGGCTCCCACAAAGCCAGAACATGAAGTAGGATCAAAACCCAGTGCCATTGTCCTTGGATTCTCAACAGCCCTCATTGTCCGCCGTATTCAAGAGTTCGGTTTTATTCCATGCTTTTTCAGTCCCAGTCCAGCTGGCCTTGGTGAGCTCCCAATAGATCAGCCCCACTGTCTCCGTGGGTGGGTGCACCTCTTGTGGTCCTGATTTCCTTGATCATGTTCTCCCTCCTTCTGCTCCTCATTGGGACATTGGGAGCTCAGTCCGGTGCTCCAGTGTGGGTCTCTGTCTCTATCTCCATCCATCGCCAGATGAAGGTTCTATGGTGATATGCAAGAT
>NC_022010.1:64753625-64762197 GCF_000317375.1 Microtus ochrogaster
TTTTAAAAATTAACTTTCCCATCATTCAATACCTTCTGGAAATTCTTGCTATCTAAAGGCAAACAGTTGATAATGCTTCACTTAAGAGTAACTTTCTGGATCAGTAACTTCCTGCCTAGCTAGTCACTGAGTAAAAGCTGTGAAATAAAACATCTTATTTGTTTTACATCCCCACCTTCCTCCTCTACTCCTATTGTCTCCCCTCCACCACCACCCCATTCACTTCTACTCTATTTCTATTCAGAGAAAAGCAGACTTCCTATGGATAATGTCAAAACATAGCATGTCAAATGTGGCAAGGCTAAACTCCTTGCCTTGTATTATTAATGCTGGGCAAAGCAAATGGGTATGAAGAATAGGGCCCCAAAAGCCTATAAAAGAGTCAGGGGCAGTCCCTACCCCTGCTGTTAGGTGTCCCACAAGAAGATCAAGCTACACATCTGTCACTGAGAGGCCCAGGTCAGTCCCATGCTGCTATAAGAGGCAACATTATACTGTACCTGCTCAGCCATCTTTTCACAAGCAACTTATCAGAACCAAGGGATCTGGTGAAGGTTAAACCAAAAGCAAGGCTTTTTGGTGTTATTGCTTTGTGAATAAAGTGACTGTCTTTTGCTGTAGATTTTTCACTGTAGCCAGCTCCTTTTCTGTTACATATTTGGGAATTATTTCCCTAGTTCAAAGCTGTTTGGTGAAAACAGTTTCCCACTTCCACGTCTTGTTCTTCTCTCCTAGCTAAACTTAGAGATCTGCCTTCCTGCAATTATTTTCATCCGCAGGCATTTGGTCAGTAGTTAGGCAAGAGCATCCCATTTAAGATATTCACAGATATCCAAAGACATAGAATTACTACCTGCCCAAGCTGCTGCTCTGGTCTGGTTTTATCCCACTTAAAAGATTCTTAACTCCTTATGCTCACTTTCAACTCAGTTTACTGTTGATTTTAGTTCAGGATTCTCAAGGGCAGCAGAAGGGATAATTAACTGCAACCCAGAGAAAGACCCACAACACCCACAATCAGAATGGCTGATAACAAAACAGCTCGGAACTGATAATTTAGAGGCCTGGGTCTCTATTAGCTTAGAGCAGTAAGTCTAGCTTCAAACCTAGGTCCATAGACACTGCAGTGTCTGGTGTATGTGCTATCTGAATAAGAGCCATCAGTTTCTCCTTGACTGTCTATGTAGGTTGCTTGGTTACCTGATTCTATGCTTGTTGGGAAAAAAGAAACATTGCACTGATATAAGCAATCCATACCCTATTAATAGTTTTACTAAAAATAAACCTTTTAATTTTTATCTACGACCTAAAAATGTAGTATAGAACATTAACCTTCCTCTATAGAATTCCCTGATGATCTAATTCCTTTCTTAACGAACTCTCTCCTTTAAAGAGTTTACTGGATATGTATTAGTCACTCCATTCGATGTGTGTGTGTGTGTGTGTGTGTGTGTGTGTGTGTGTGTGTGTGTACTCTTGTCAGATTTTCATGGGGCAAAAGAATTCTGGACCCAGAACCTACTTGGACTAGGGAATTGCTTGTTTAAGGATATATTACTGGGAAAATTTGAAGGGCTAGAACTAAGGAACAATGAAAAACTAAGAACAATGTAGAATAAGGGAGAAGAAGAAGGAACAATGAGAAATGATGGATTGAAGAGAGAAGAATACAGAGTTATGGACAGATGGAACCTGTTGCGAGGAGACTTCTCACAGATCTTTAGCCCCTGTTTAGCTATCTATGGCATCTTTAATTTAACCCTAAAAGCAAATCTTTTTATTAATTAATTAGTTAATTTTAAAAAAAAGAACAACCTTTTTTTTTTCATTTTACAATCAATCCCAGTTCTCACATTCTCCTCTCCTCCCCTTTCCTCCACATAATTTCCCCACTTCAGCCCCCATCCACTCCTCAGAGAGGGTAAGGTGCATTGCTTTGGAGAAGAACCAAGGCCCTCCCTACTATATCTAGGCTGAGCAAGGTATCCATCCAAAGAAAATAAGTTCCAAAAAATCCAGTACAAGCATTAGTGATAAATCCTGGTGCCCCTGCCAGTGGCCCCACAGTCTGCCCCACCCATACAACTGTCAACCACATGCAGAAAGACTAGTTTGGACCAATGCTGTTTCCTTCCCTGTCCAGCTGGAGTTGGTGAGCTCCCATTAGCTCAGGTAGACTGTTTCAGTGGGTGTCCCCATCATGGTCTTGACCTTTTTGCTCATATCCTCACTTCTCCCACTCCTCAATTGGACTTTGGGAGCTCAGTCCAGTGCTCCAGTGTAGGCTTCTGCCTCTCTTTCCATTACTTGCTGAATGAAGGTTCTGTGGTGATATTTAAGATATTCATAAGTCTGACTACAAGAGGATAGTAGTTGTAAAGCGAAGGATATTGAGCCTATAGTTGATGATCCTAGAGAAGCTAAGTAACAATGTTAACCCTAAGAAAAACATACATAGATCAACCTGGAAATGGGAAACAGACAAGATCACCTGACAAAACTAGGAGCATGGGGGTGGGGGAAGTAGGGAGGACATAAGAGGAAGATAAGGGGAGAGGGGGAGAGGGGAGGAGAACTTGAGGGAATGAGTTAGTTGAGATGGAAGAAGGAAAGAGATGAAAGCAAGGGAAGAGAGATTTTGATTGAGAGGGACATTATGGGACTAGCAAGAAATCTGGTACTATAAAAATTCCCAGGAATCTACAAGGATGACCCCAGCTAAGACCCTAAGCAATAGAGGAGAGGGTGCCCAAACTGGCCTTACCCTGAGTCAGACTGATGAATATTTTTAATATCACCATAAAAGCAAATCTTAAAAATGAACACTTTTAAGGCTCGCTAAACCATGAAGCCTAGGTTAGTTGATTCTGTGTGTCTGTGTTTTCTTGTGGTGTCCTTGAACCTTCTGGCTCCTACAATTCATCCTCCCTCTTTTCAGCAAAATTTCTCAAGTACTGCCTAATGTTTGACTGTGGATCTTTACATTTGCTTCCAACAGTTATGGGGTGAAGCCTCTTTGTTGACTATCGGGCTAGGAACTAATCTATGAGTATAGAAAAACATTAGTCATCATCACATTGACTTTTTTTCCCCAGTCATCATAGATATGTAGGCAATCTGGCCTTTGGGTTCTGGCATTCCAGGTGTTGTCATGGTGGGCCCACTATTGTGGCATGGGTCTCAGACTGGACTCTGATTGGCTACTTCAATAATCTCTGTGTCAACTTTATCCCAGCATATCCTAGGCAAGACAGACTGTAGGTAGAAAGTTATGTGGTTGGGTTGGTGTCCCAAGCCCTCCACTGGTAGTCTTGCCTTTTCACAGGAGATAACCAATTCAGGTTAAGTAGCCTCTTTTCGTAGAATCTTAGCTGGGGTCATACTTGTAAATTCCTGTGAGTTATTGAATATAAGAAGAACATAAGATAACATCATGTATATCTTTCAGGGTCTGGGTTGTCTCAGTCCATAATTTGTTCTAGTTCCATCCATTTACGTTCAAATTTCCTGAAGTTATTGTTTTTAACAGCTAAGTAGTATTCCATTGTATTCCAGTACACATTTTGTTTATTTATTCTTCATTTGAGTGGCATCTAGGTTGTATTCAGGTTCTGCATATTATGAAAAGAAGCTGTTTTGAACATAGTTGAGCAAGTGTCCTTGGAATATGATTGAGTCTCCTTTGAGTACATGCCCAAGAGTGGTAGAACTGGGTTGAGGTAGATTGATCTCCAATTTTATAAGAAACCAGTTGTAAATATATGTAACTCAATAAAATGTAACCCTATCCCAGTACTTGAAACTTCATTTGTTGACAAATAGTGGTCACCTGGGACTCTGTCTCCCCCATTATTTAGCAATGTCATTTAGATGCCTTTATATATGTATGTATTTCAGAAATTTTCTACTATATTAGGTTCTGTTTCCAAACTACTAAAATATTCCTTAATTTTAGTTATCTAGCTCTATAATTCATCCCTGAACCCTATTTCTCCCACCCTTGAGACAAACATGCAGCTCTTCATTCACACCAAACTGGTATACCCATTCTAACCATTAATCATTAGCAAGTTTTTCACAATCAGCTTGGTTAAAAGAAGAGGACAAGCAAATTTTTATACAAAGGAAGTGTCCTTTAAAGAGTTCCCATCATTTGGTATTATCTAGTCACTTAAGATTCAAAATCACAGCATTGCCTGCCAAAGGAGGTAAAAATGTGATTGCACATGTCAATCTCAGACCTACTCACAGTCAGTTCTTTGCACGATTTGCTGTTTTTGCCATCAGCATTCAACTGCCAGTTTTGCTCATCTTCCTGTCTTCTAGCAGCTATCATAAAAAAAAGAACACTCCAGCTGCTTCCGTCAACACATTGTGTGCTTTATGGGTTCTGCGAATGTATACACTTGTGTTTAATGTTATAACTCTGATGCTCTGTCCTCCCCCACGTATCCATATATTTCTAAACAATCTGTGAAGAAACAGCTCTGAAAATAAAATTAAGTTAACAAGAATTAAATAGAAGTGGTTGTGATCTATGGCACTTTCTTGGATCCACCCCCACATAGATTACTAATGCCTATAAGTTGAGGCCAAAAAATAAATCTACCAGAGTACAGCCCTTCATATTACCTTGATAAATGAAAAAGAAAGAAAAATTCACTGGTGTGGGAGGTCCTTCTTTCTATGTGTTGTTTTTAGTGGTTAATAAATAAAGAACTGGCTTAACCTATAGTATGGGAAGAGGAAGGTGGAGTCAGAGAGATGTCATGGAGTGGCGGCCAGAGTAAGACCATTCACAGATACATTGTTTGGTTAAATGTTGACTATATAAATCTCTTAAATATACATGGAGTTTTTGACCAAATATACTTTGCATCCATGTGTATTATAATATATACAATTCATGTACATGTATTATTTAAAATATATTCTTACAATTCCTAAATTTAAACTTTAAAATTGCAGGTAAGTAAGACAATGCTTTTCTAAATCCATTTCTGTATTATTTTCACACTGAATATATTGAAAATTCATCTAAACAATTAGATAAATGGTTTCTCAGGTTTTCTAACAACTTAACAGAAATAATAACATGAATGCACAGATTCTGTGCTTGATGAGTATATTCAAGGATTTTAGCAGGTGAGATTATTAGTTTCTTGAGTCATTGTCAAAAATCTAAGACAAATTTTGGATGAAGTACTTGGTCTAAGACTTCAAAATAAAAAGATATAACTTTTATATTCCACTTACATACATATCATTTCCATATTAAGATGATCAACATTTAATCAGGAAATTTTATCTCGGCTGTACAAAGGATGGCCATAATTATATATAAATATAGTAATAATAATAATAATAGCCTTTGGGGTATTGCTTTATAGATATCATTGGCTACATTATCCTTAGAGAATAAATACATGAATAGTATTTTGCAGGAATTATTTAATTATTAAAATTTAACATAACTATTCACATATACTCATATTGATAGGGGACGTATATCACTAAACCACATCTCTGTGGCCCAATACAAAGCTAGAAAAAATTGGATCTTTAAATTAACTGTATATTTATATTATTTATTTAAAATGTTGAGAAAATAGACAAATTTCTAGAAGTGAACATGAAGATAAGATAGCACAGTCTCAAGCTGAGGGCTTCACGTATGAAAATTAACTTAGAAAGTTCATAAAGGCTGGGCAAAAAAGCCCAGAATAACAGAAAAATGTTAAAATGTAATTCTGGGGATCATGGAACCTCAAAATAAAAAAGAAAGATTATTTGGACTAAATTGGAGGGAGAAAAAAGGTAAAACACATCTGAATAAAGAACTCTGCTTTTCAAGACTCCTGGGTTAAATGCCTATTTTATAGCCAATATCCTGAAACAAAAAACAAATGGCTCTTACTGTGTTATTTAATCTCATTATTCTTTTTGCTGCCACATACTCATACTGTTATAATTATCCAAAGCAATTTTGTGGTATAATGAGCGATGCTGGGCTGAGGTCCCTCTGCAGAGACCGACAGTACTTCTTGCTCTGTCCACTACCCCCATTGCAATTGTTAAGTTATGTTTTTGTCACCCAGGTCAAGCGTCTCCTAACAATCATCTGCTTACTAATTTGATTTATAAAATATAATAATTTCTCCTGCCACTCTTAATGTAACACATCAAAAAAGTCTTACAGTTTCCTGGCTGGTTAATGTTACCAGCGTTTTTTAAATTTATAATCTCAATAGAAATCACAATGCTTAGTTAAATTTCTTGAAGGAAACCCTAAGTTTGATTTTATTTTTTCATCCTTTTCATTTCTGGAAATTGAGGAAAAGTGCAGCTTATTATGTTCTACATAAGAAGAATACAAATACTAATAGAAACAAATAAAAGAAAATAGTTTTAAAGGCATAACAAGGTTGTTTAAAAGTCTGTGACATACAATGAAAATGATAGAAAATGGGCATCTTCAGAGTCTTTGAATAACTTTTCCATACTAACTTCAGCCATTGGCAGGGAAAGAGCTGATTGCATTACATAATTAAAATAATGGCTAACCAGCTGGAATATCTTTGCTATTCAGATCCCTTTTCTCATAATGACCTTTTCAAAAGCCAAATACAGGCAACTGTGAATGCAGACAACAAGGCGTTCTGACCCAATTATACACCATTTGCAGCTGTTTCAACTTGGTTGTTCTAGTCCCACTAAATGAAACTTAAAAATATAAATGGCTTGAGAAAGAAGACTATCTAATGGTGCCATGTTCCCTATAGATATGAGTCCTCTGAGTTACTTCATGAATGTGATTTAAGTCCCCAGTTCCATTGGGTTGCAAACCCTGGAGCCATTTCTGACAGCAGTTAGGCTTCATACTTTCATTAACTTCCACAATGCTGATTAGATCTTTCAACTAGAAGCTGTTGACAGTCATTCTGTCTCATATATCTCATCAATTCCAGCTTGCATGACCTGAATAGAACTAGTAATTTGTATGCCAAGTTCCCAAAATGCAGCTGTTACTATTCCTCTGACTGTAGATAATTATCTTAAAACACAGGTTCCTCCAGTGAGACATAAGAAACAGCAGGGAAGAAAATAGCCACTTGTCCAACGTCCCTGCCCCACATGATCCATCAGGTTCAAGTGCTTCTTTAATTCCTTTCTCCTTTAATCCATTGTGAGTGAAACATTCACTTGCAATAAAAATGTCTAATTTCCTCTTAAATTTATTTATACCATTTGCTTCAAGTGCCGTATGTTCCTGCTTATTTCTTGTATTTATTATCCCTTTAACAAAACCTAACTGAGTCATTCACAGTGCTCTAAAATATGCAGAAGGATAAAAAGCTGTGCAACATGTCTCATATCACGCGATGTTCCTGAATTATGCCTCATCTCCCCATTATAGTAAAGAAACTCTGAAGAAAACAAAAAAAAAAGTTAGTAGAAATGCAGAATGGCTGTTAAAACTTCAAGACCAATTTATAAGTTGACCATTGGGGTGGGCAGGGGATCCATAGCCATAGCAGTTCTCTCATTCCTAAACTTTTATAGTACATTCTTCTTACTAGAATGATAAAATCTATACTTTCAATTTTGCTATTTAAAAGGAGAAAACATGGCCTTGTCTTGTAGGTAGTGATCATCTCAATACAAACCCAAATAATTACAGACAAATCAGGCAACAGAAAATGTGCTCTAATAAAACCAAGGAAAACTAAACACCAAAACCATCACCAAGAGTTTATTTTTTTCAAAAATAGCACAAGCTCAATAAAATTTTTACAATTTTTTAAAATTTGATTTTTATGTGAAACATGGCAACAATATAATCACAGAACTTTTATTTTTTCTTTTGAGTATCATTTGCATAGCCTCACCGACTGAGAGTTACTGTCTGCCCACTCTCATATTAGACAATAATCAAGAATGCTAGCTTAAAGACAGACATCTGATCAGGTATGCTAATAACACCATGGGAAAACAGGGAGTTTTGATCGCATAGACTGTCAGCACTGTTCTTTTACAGATTCATAGCAAAAATGGTTGGGGAGAGTGAAAGATTTTGTATTTATAATACTAGTAATCATATCAAATTCAAATATATCAATTAAAAGGCAAATAAGAATTTATAATGAAGTAATCAATCATATGCTGTTCATTAGAAAAAAGACTTCAATAAGAATATTACATAAAGTTTGAAATGTTTTACATATATAATGACAAATTAAAAAATATGGAAAGTGTTGAGTATGGTAGTAGACTTCCATATTCTCACCATTCAGGAAAAAGAGACAGGAAGACTGTATTTTTGAGGTCAGCCTGACCTTCATCATGAGTTCTAGGCCAGTCTGACATACTAAGAAAACTATCTAAAGGTAAAAACATAAAGTGTGTAGAAGAATACAAAATGGAAAATTTTTATTTATAAAAATATACCTGAAGTAGTAATTGAGTATTAGAAACTAGTTTCAGCCAGGCGGTGGTGGTGCACGCCTTTAATCCCAGCACTCGGGAGGCAGAGGCAAGGGGATCTCTGTGAGTTCGAGGCCAGCCTGGTCTA
>NC_022010.1:64762297-64766857 GCF_000317375.1 Microtus ochrogaster
AAAACAATAAGAAAATGAGAGCCGGGCGGTGGTGGTGCACGCCTTTAATCCCAGCACTCGGGAGGCAGAGGCAAGGGGATCTCTGTGAGTTCGAGGCCAGCCTGGTCTACAAGAACTGGTTCCAGGACTGGCACCAAAAACTTCAGAGAAACCCTGTCTCGAATCTCGAAAATCCAAAAAAAAAAAGAAAAGAAATTAGTTTCATCATAGGAAATAGTCTTAGGAATATATATCAATAAAAACTTGAAGCCAAAACTATTACTTGAAGGACTAGACAAAATTACAGTTCTTAAGATAATTTTTTTCTCGCTCACTATTAGAACACAGAAAAAATAGTGAATTAAAATTGTCTGTTCACCACCACCAAAAAAAATTATCTGTTCATATGCCATCACCAAATTAACATCATTCATAAAACAACTCAATGATGGAAACAGAGGCAGAGACCCACATCAGAGCACTTGAATGAGCTCCCAAAGTCTAGTTGAAGAGTTGGAGGAGTGAGAAGATGAACAAAGAGGTCAAGACCATGATGGGAATACCACTGAAACAGTTTTCCTGAGCTAATGGGAGTTCACCAACTCCAGGTAGACTGGGAAGGAATAAGCATAGGACCAAACTAATCCCTGTGAATGTGGTTGACAGTTGTATGGCTGAAGGGCTACTGTGGTGGTACCAGGATTTATCCCTACGTCATGTACTGGCTTTTTGGGAACATATTCTTTTTAGATGGATGCCTTGCTCAGCCTAGATAGAGAAGGGAGGGCCTTGGACCTTCCATAAAGCAATGTGCCTTACCCTCTCTGAGGATTGGATGGGGTGGAGTAGGAGGGTATGTGCAGGGAATGGGAGGAGAGGAGAGAGTGGGAACTTGGATTGGTATGTATAGTGAAAAAAGATAGTTTGTTTTCTTTTTAAAAAAAATAAATATAAAAAGAAAGCAAAAAATAAATCAATGAATACAGAAAATATATTTCTATAAGTACACGTGGAGTGTTCACTATTAAAAATAAATTTATCTATAAACACTCCCTACAAAAATATAAAGGTTATAAATCAAACTATAATTAAATAACTAATGGAAATAAAGTAGAAATCAATGCCAGAAAAGCATTCAACATTAACAAATGTCTAGAAGTAATACACAACATATTGCTTGAAACTGAACTACCTAAAACTACTTCCAGGTGTGGAGATTTGCTATGAGATTTTAGCACTCAGAAAATAAACATACCTAAGCTTTGATTTATTATAGTAAAATGACATACACATAAAATTGACAAAGTAAAAAGGAAAATGGTTTAAAATGCACAGAAACTTAGGGCAGGCTTCCAATAGCATACCCAAGGGTATCTACTGGGATAAACCATCTGCAGCTAAGGATTATATGTATATCTGTTAGTAGGGAAGACCTTTTGAAGTTAGGGATCAGTGTACTCTACATAGTATGCACCTCAATTTAAGACTCTCAAAGAGAAATCCAAAAGTCTGATTCACAAAGCTTATACAAACTCTTGAAACACAATAAGTGACTTTCATCATTTAAGACATACCGATGATTACCTTTTGTTTTTTGGCAGCTGCTATTTAATTCTAGGTCACCCAGACCCGAAATAATCACACAGAAACTATATTATTTGTAATACTACTTGGCTAATAGGTTAAGTGCATTGCTAGCCTTAACCCATTTCTATTATTCTGTATTTTACCATGAAACTTGTGGTTTCCAGGTAAGCTACTGGGTGGACAGCTGGTGTCTTTCTCCTCTAGCAGTTCCCTGGTTTCTCTTTGATTCCACTACTTTTTCCTCCTCTATCTACTTGGAATTTCCACCTTTCCATATTCTGCATTGCAATAGGCCCAAAATAGCTTCTTTATTAACTAATGGTATTCCCAACATACAGAGGGGAATTCCACATCACCTCTACTTTCTGTCTAAATATAAAGGAATGTTTTAATTTTAACATAGCATGATTTCATACAACAAAACAGTTATCAAACAAGAATTACAGTTACAATATTCAGTCCATTACATTTGGCAAATTAAGGAAAATACTCTACCATCTATCTTATCTTAGAGAGTGACTAAGTGACTAAGACTCAAATTAGTGAGTCTAAACTTTTATATCTAATCTATCTTTTATCATAACTAAGAAAAACTAACTATAACTATTTACTCTTCAACTCCATCAAATATCCCATAGGTATATAGTGTTATCTAAGTTAACACGAAGTGTGTTATAAGCAACTAACAAAACTCTAGAATTTATAGAGACATCTCTCTGTCTAGACAGTCACAAAGTTTCTTCTGAAACATTGGGGCACCCATTTTAAGCCTGCAGGCCCATAGTATCCAGCAGTCTTTTTCATGAAGAAGGAACTTTCAAGGACAATTCAACCTGTATTAGCAGTTTGTCAATGACTTTCTTCTGTGTTCTGCAGAATGGCAGGCAGACTTTTTCATAAAGCAGCAACATGAAAGAACTGTCTCACATTCTTTAGGCAACTTCAGTAGTCATTTTTCTGTGGATTCTGGATGTCCAGTTCATACAGCATACCATCCAGCAATCCAGGCAAGATCAGGTTCTTGCCCAAATGACTCGCGAACTTCATAAGGAGCCTGTTCAATGTCCATCATCCTCTTGAAGTAGATTGGTGCTGCCAGGAGCAAATGTGTCTCATTGTCATGAAAACTCCTAAGTTTTTACAATTTTTAAATGCCCTCGAAAAACCAAAAAAAATAAAATAAAATAAATAAAAAAAAATAAATGCCATATTCTGTCAGTCTTTGAAAGGTTTTAAGAATATCAATCTTCTGAAATACATCTCTCTATATATAGAAAACCTAATTTTACTACAAGTTTGACTATTATAGATAGCTATTTATTAACCTGTATTTCTTAATTATACATTACATTTTTAAATGAGCTCCACAAACACAATACCTTAATCAAGAGCAGAAATATACATACAACAAAATTGACCTTAGATTTGTATCATTTAACTAAGATCCATACAAATGCAAAGTATTCATCTCTATAGCATATCTCCCATTAAATGTAAACAACATTTATAAACAATCATTTAGGGAATTTTGGAATAGTTCTTCCAAAACTACTTCCTGCTGTTTACTAGGCAAAGTAACTTTTAGGGTTCTCACAGAGACCTTTAAGATGGTCTTGTTGCATCAAACCACATTAGTTGGAAGGAATTCACAGGTTCTCATTTTCTCTGGAAACAAAAGCAAAACCTCTTTTCCAAAGCAACATATATTTGGATATTCAATTTCAAATTTTGAAATCAAGATACCTTTAAAATATATATGTTAGTTTAGCTTATCAGCATAAATAATGAAATGTCTTTCTCTACTTAACAATATGGTGGAGGATAGTTCACCACTGGCTCTAGAACTGCTAGATAAGAGGCATCCTCACCACCTTTACTCTGGGTAGCACTGTGCAACACATAAACCCTCTTCTACTGAGTAAAAGATTAATCTGCCATGCAGTGCACAGCACAACCTGGAAAAATCTCTGTGTATGGGACCAAAACCCACCATGTTCTTCTGTCTGTGTACTCCTAGCAGACCCAATCTCAGGTTGGGGATACTGAACTACAGGCATGGTCTCAGCTACCTTCCTACTGACCCCTAGCAGGTATAAAAGCACCCAAACCCACAAACACTATTCAAGTGCTCTGTAGCTGGACCTCCCAAAAGAGTTAGAGTTGTTTGTCCTGAACAACCAGGAAGCTGATGCCCTGTCAGTTTTTTTCTTCTAACGCTAAATAAGAAAGATCTCTCTTGAAGGAGCCATGGTACCCTGCTTGCTGACAGCTAACAGATTCCATGCAAAAAAAAAAAATGTTGACTACCAAGAGGCCATGTTTAACTCTGTTCTTTTATGCCTAGAATTCCTTTTCAAGCTATTTCAGGTTTTATGTGGATGGAGTCAGTCCAATTTGGCACTCCACAATCTGTTGGATGGGGCAGTTCATTTATTCTCTATAACCAAGACCCAAAATAATCACATAGAGACTATATTACTTGTAATGTATATTGCTTGGCCAATAGCTTAAGTGTATTTCTAGGTAGCTCTTATATCTTAAATTAACCTATTTCTATTATTCTGTATTTTACCATGAGGTTTGTGGTTTAAAGGTTTAGAGGCTTCTGGTTGGCGGCTGGTGTCTTTCTTCTTTGTCAGCTCCCTAGTTTCTCTTTGATTCTACTGCTCTCTCCTCATTTATCTGCTTGGAATTCCTGTCTTTCCCTAGTATGCATTGTAACAGGCCCAAATTAGCTTCTTTATTAACCAAGGGTATTCACAGCATACAGAGAGGAATCCCACATCAACAAGTATCACATCGTTTGACATGAGTCAAATATAACTTTCCACAAAAAAGTATTTTATATCAACACTTTTCTACAAAATATACAAAACAAAAAGGGTCTTTGAGGAAATATAATTAACTTATTAATTAACTAAATGTAAATAAATATGAATATATTATAATTTAGAATGTGTAGTCAATGCAGTGCTTTACAGAAAACATCAAAGT
>NC_022010.1:64768347-64769558 GCF_000317375.1 Microtus ochrogaster
AGTGTGGGTCTCTGTCTCTATCTCCATCCATCACCAGATGAAGGTTCTATAGTGATATGCAAGATATTGGTCAGTATTGCTATAGGATAGGGTCATTTCAGGTTCCCTATTCTCAGCTGCCCAAGGAACTAACTGGGGACATTGCCTTGGACTCCTGGGAGCCACTCTAGGTTCAAGTCTCTTGCCAACCCTAAGGTGGCTCCCTTAACTAAAAATTGTGCTTCTGTGCTCCACTATCCAACCTTCCTTTATCCCAATCATCCTTTTTCCCCAAGTTCTCCCCATCCTCCCTTCTCCCTTTTCTCTCCCCATTTCCCCTTACCGCCATCCACCCCACCCCCAAGATCCCAAGTTTCTCCCCGGCAATTTTGTCTACTTCCCATAGCCAAGAGGAAAACTATATGTTTTTCCTTGGGTTCACCTTCTTATTTAGCTTCTTTAGGTTCACCAATTGTAGACTATGTGACCCTTATTCATGGCTAGAAACCAATTATGAGTGAGTACATCCCATGTTCAACTTTTTGGGTCTGGGTTACTTCACTCCGGATAGTGTTTTCTATTTCCATCCATTTGCATGCAAAATTCGAGAAGTCATTGTTTTTTAACGCAGCATAGTACTCTAATGTGTATATATTCCACACTTTCTTCATCCATCCTTCCATTAAAGGGCATCTAGGTTGTTTCCAGGTTCTGGCTATTACAAATAATGCTGCTATGAATATAGTTGAACAACTGCTTTTGTAGTTTGATTAGGCATCTCTTGGGTATATTCCCAAGAGTGGTATTGCTGGGTCCAGGGGTAGGCTGATCCCGAATTTCCTGAGAAACCGAAACACTGATTTCCAAAGTGGTTGTACAAGTTTGCATTCCCACCAGCAATGGATGAGGGTACCCCTTCCTCCACAGCCTCTCCAGCAAAAGGCTATCATTTGAGTTTTTGATTTTAGCCATTCTGAAAGGAGTAAGATGATATCTCAAAGTTGTTTTGATTTGCATTTCCCTGATTGCTAAGGAAGTTGAGCATGACCTTAAGTGTTTTTTTGGCCATTTGAACTTCTTCTGTTGAGAATTCTCTGTTCAGTTCAGTGCCCCATTTTTTAATTGGTTTAATTAGCATTTTAAAGTCTAGTTTCTTGAGTTCTCTATATATTTTGGAGATCAGACCTTTGTCTGTTGCGGGGTTGGTGAAGATCTTCTCCCAGTCAGTAGGT
>NC_022010.1:64770679-64785294 GCF_000317375.1 Microtus ochrogaster
GGAGAGAAACTCAAAGCCATCCCACTAAACTCAGGAACATGACAAGGCTGTCCACTCTCGCCATACCGCTTCAATATAGTGCTTGAAGTTCTAGCAATAGCAATGATTATTTAATTTTTGATCAGGCACCCCAGAAATTTCAAACAGTAGTGATTAGTATGGGAGAATTGTCTGTATTCTGTCAATCATGTTTTAAATAAATGCTGATTGTCCAGGCAGGAAGTATAGGTGGGTCAACCAGATAGGAAGTAGAGGTGGGGTGAGGAGAACAGGAGTATTCTGGGAAGCAGGAAGCTACCTCGGCACTCCTGCCCAGACCACGGAGAAGCAAGATGTAACCTGCCGGCTGAGAAAGGTACTGAGCCATGTTGCTAACATAGCTAAGAATAATGGATTAATATAAGCTACAAGAGCTAATAAAAAGACTGAGCTAATGGGCCAATTGGTTTATAATCTTATGGGGACTTCTGTGTGATTTTCTTTGTGCCTTGCTGGGTGTGGGGTACCAGGCGGGACAGAAACCCCAACAAGCTGGCCCTCATGTTACAAGTGACTATATAACCATGAGGGTAGCAAACTTATATACCAATACTTTTATCTTATTGTGAAAATAATTTACAGGAATTTAATATTGATTAAAAATGCAAAACTATGTTTATGTGTTATGCAAAGGTATCCCTTGGATAAAATACATGAAAAATTCATGATTCATTTAAATCATGAGGTAATTGTACATTGCATAATTTAAGAGATTCTATTGCAATTAATAAAAGTCAAGCTATTTGAGGTAAAACTATAAGGAGCAACTTCTTAGTCACATATATTTATGCACATACATGTATAACAATGTATGTATTTGCAAGCTCATGCATAAGAACACAAGATACATAATATTCACAAACAGGAGAATGAAGACATAAAACAAAAAAGCCCTGGAAATTTTATCTCACTCATAGAGGTTAAAGTTAGTTGTCTATATCAAGGAGGCCAAGGATTCAAACCTCATATTATCTTCCTGTTTGAACTTACATTATATGAATGAATTTGTAATCTCTACCTCAAAGTGATTAAGATTCTCATTTAATTTCTACCCACCTTGTCAATTGTAACATTTACTGTTAGTGAATTAATATGTAACTCTGGGTTCCATAATAAAGTAGCTCAAAAATATATCTGAGAAAGAGAATAATTGTTTTTATGGCCCGTATGATTTAACTGGCTTCCTTTGAGATGTGTCTAAATCAATTTCCTGCAATATGAAGGGGATATCTTGATAATTTGAATTCCTACTTACAATAAAACTTGTGACAGTTCGTAATTATTTTAAGAAAAATGTTATAGTCTTATTTAAATAGTATATGCTGACATAAAAATTAGGGTTAGTCAACCAGGAATATAATACCCAAGGCAGAAACTGAACTTGATAGTTGAGAGAATTTTTTTCTGATGCTTTACAAAGCAGCAGATGAGTAAATTACACAGGATGAGTAGTTTGCAATACCTATTTCCTGCTAAGTGGTTGAAGTTATGAACACCAATTCTAACAATGTTAGTGAACACAGAAATGCATTTATTTTAAAATCAAAAGAAAAACTATAAACAAGAGAAACTATAAGACAAGAAGAAAATGCTCAAAGCATCAGAATTTGGTGTTGTAGCTACAGGACAGTGGTGGGATATTGAATGTGAGAACGCAAATCGCTTGTCCTTTTATTCACGCATCACGTTCTAGTGTCTAACATGCTCCATATACTGTTTTAGGTTCTACTAATTAGAGATATTTTAGCAATCAGGTGAGCTCACTCTCAGGAACAGAAAAAGACAACCTAACCAGTAATAAGAATGTTGGGGATTGTACGCACACTCAAAATTGTTATATTGTAGTGTATTAAAATGAAGTAACTTAAATGACAGAGGGTTGGGAATGACATAAAGAAATGTCAAAAAAATGTCCTCTGAACTGATATTAGGGAGAAATTTGAATGAGGCAGTGGTATATATTAATCATTTGGAAGAAAAAAAGGAAAATTACCTTCAAACTACAATTGGCCTCATCTGCAAGATGGGCTAGGAAACTGTGGTGCAGAACTGATGGGAGTGGCCAACCAATGACTGGTGAAACTTGAGGCCTATGCCAAAAGGTTATAAGCTTCCCTCATAAACAAAATTGTTCTATTAAGTCAAAATATGTTTAAGAAAATAGAGATGAGATGAGTAAATGCAAAGTTCTTAATATATCTTGAATACAAGAAAGCCTGAGACATTACTACAACCTGAAAAAGTCTGCACTACTGGCACCTTGAGCTAAAATGATGAGAGTCCCTCTGAAATGCAGACTGCTTGACAGTATTTCTGGTTCCAACCGACAGGATATCAGGAGCAATCTCTGACATGCATTCTTAGTGCAAAATTGTAAACTGTCTTCAGATGTTATATGTGTACATGAGGAAAATGAAGCAAAATTATCTTCTCTTCCCTCTCTTTTACCACTCTCATGAACCATTGAGATAACAATAATATAAAGAACCATAGATGTGACCAGAAAGTGTAAGCACAAGTCAGGTACTGTAGAACATTAGATATCTTTCCCTGTAGTGAGCAAAGCAGTAGGAGATGGAATAACTTCCATTAGGTTTAATAATGTATACTTTCTGTTAATTAGGCTGGCAATTATAAAATAGTCTAATAATGTTAATAATAACTATGTACTATACCTGCATACTCAATACGGCATTTGATTTGAATTGATCCTTTTGCTGTATAAATATTCTAGAAAACTTTTGTGTTTATGCACAATGTTTAAGACAGTTCCTGTCAGAGACCATCACAAAAGAAAACACAAAAAGAAAGAAGCAGAATCCTAGAAGAGAGAAGGATATAGAAATGCTATCTTCTAAGCATGGCACAACTGATACAATTATGACCTCATAGCAAATGAGTCTGACTACAAAAGACCTATTAAGACTCGGCCTATCCTCAGTCAGTCACAGACCAGGAAGGTCATGTTTGGAATCCCATCTCCCTTGCTAAACTATTTGTTACTAGTGGATTCTGGAAAAGGCTCCAGTTCTAAACTCACTGTCACACAGACAATCCTGATTCAAAAATCAGGTCTGAAGCATAGCAACAACAACAAAATGTCATGAATGTGGAAAGGGGACATGTATGGAGACTAATAGAGGTGAAAGGGAGACTGGAGTTGTTATAATAATCAAAACTCACATTACACCTGTATGGCAGTTTCAGAGGACAAGCTCAATAAAGCAGTGGGAGGGAGTGGGGGATGATGGTGCTTGCGTGACACAACTAATCCCTCTGTCTGCTTTGTTTGCCTCTAATGCTACTGGATGCTAAACACCATCAATTAAACACTTACTAAAGGCCTGAGAATCAGTCAGAGGATGGGAGCCCCACAGTGCATCACATCTTTTCTATACCCCCAAGGAATTTGATATTCAACATTCTGACAGGCATGAAATCTGTGATCCCAAAGTTATGTGCTGGAAGATGTATGGGAACATGGTTAACCTGCTTTATTTGTACCACAAAGAACTACAAATAAAAGCAAGGAAAACTTGTAACCATTCATGTCAGGTCTGCATTTCACAAAAGGGTCCTTCAGATTTTGTAAGGGAGCTCGTGGAATACAGTTCCGATAGGTAAAATTGATGCCGAACTTAATTCTTTAGAAGACATGGAGGACATTACTTCAGCTGTTTTATGGCCACTTCACCTGGGAGTACAAAACAGAGATGTAGATTCTTCATCCTATCTTATCAACATCTAACCTGACGCACAAGACTGTTAGTGTATAGAGTAACATTCAGGATGCTTTTATTCCCCTCCCCCTCCTCTTCTCTGTTACTCTAGGTTCTACCTCCTCTTTGCCTTGTAAATTTGCATATGGCTACCTGATGTCTTCAGCAAATGGAATGTGTGTCAAGGTATTAGAGATCTTGAGTTGTTTTTGTTTGTCGTATTTTTTCATCCAATCAGCATCAACCATAAAATGATCATTCCTAGAGTAGAAGACATGAGCTAGACAACTAACTTTGGTTTGAAGTAGGGTCACTACCTACCTGATAACCCTTTGAGAAAGAATTGTATATAACCTAACAACTTTTTGAGATTTTATATATATATATGATGTATGTATATATAAAATTTTGATCTAATATGCAAAACATATAGCTGCATGTGTTATGCTTAATACTCTTATTAATCAAGAAATTCTAACAGTCACAGTACTTTTAAGTAAGAAACTATTTTTATTCCTCTATTTTATTTCCTCTATCTAATGCCATTTCTGAGATATTTACAAGGCAAAAGACTATGTATAATGATCTTTTCAATTTCTTGCTTGGTAAGATTTTATAAACTAAAGTTCTTTTGCCAATTTCAAGTACTTAAATATCTACTGAATTCATATTTCATTGTTCAATATAAAAGACAAATTTACATTTCATTGTTCAATTCCTTCCTATTTCCATTATAGAAATGTGTTAAACATGTGAGTTTCTTCCTTTTAATCCAGCATTAATCCTCTAAGAATATAGAGCTGAAGTCTAATTCTGATGCATAAGAACAAAACCTTTTGTACTGGCTCACATAATCTACTGCAGGAAACAGTGCATCATTCAATTATACATTCTATTGTCTTGCTAGACACTAAGTATCATCTTCTTATTTCATCAAGGAAGTTTGTTCTCGTTATGTACTTGCAATACTTTTTAGTGCCAATCAACCTCTTCTGAATCATAATTGCATGCCTCTCAGCCTCACCAAGCATTGTAGGATCCTTCAGTGACAAATTAGACAAATTAGACAACTTCTCTACAATTTTGCTTAAGATCATGAGTGCATCAATTCTGTATTTTCTGAATCTTCATAAATTAATTTTGCACCTCATTCCACCTAATCAGAAGTTTGCTATATTTAATAACCAAAAGGGGTATTTGCTGCCATTCACAGGAATCATGCAGTGAGATTTCAGCTGATATAGCAGAAGGCTGACCCTCCCCAATGAATGTGTTTTGCATATCTACTGACTCTTACAGTGGATTTCTTGTGAAGCCAAAAGCACCTTCTCTTGTTGCAAGATTCAGCAGAGCATGGACAAGTGGGCACAACTTTTTCCCATGTACTGGTATATTGGGTCATCCCCACATCCTGTTGGAATTTCAGTGGGAAATTTAGTCATGCAGGCAAGAACCTTGGTTCCCACAGTCTTATCTCCACTTCTTTCTCTAAGAGACATTAGAAGTCACCTACCTGCAACTACCCTACTTTTAACAGGACATGCAGTCAGGAGAAGAGTCTTTCATATAGACCACTTTGGTACCTTCAAAGACAAAGGGCATCCAAGCTCAGAGAATTGTCTTTGCTTTGCTTCTGTATATAAACTGGAAACTTTACGGAACAGAGAATAACCGCAGAAGAAAAATAAAAGAAACTAATGCAGAAAAGTATTTCATTTCGCCCGCAGATCTAAGTCTTACACTTGCTGTAAGCCTTCTTATGAACGCTGAAGCACTGGGGCTGGCACTCACAGGTCTCCCACAGATAGTCTTTCGAGAATAATATACTTGTCTACATAAACTAGATACATTTGGAAGCAAAATGACTCATTTTACCTTCCAACTTTCATAACCCCAATCAATTAAAACTATAAAACTTAGCTTTTTTTAGCAATTTCAATTATTGGAGCATATATATTTCTAAGTTACATATGCAACAAAACTACTTTATTTAAATAATGAGTGTTAGAAATAACTAATTTTATCATTCTTTTAAAAAGAAAAACTCTAAAATACCAAAATGCCTAACTATGATATAGCATGAAATAGATTTTTAAATCCTGAAATCTTTGTGCTAATTGCCCATTTTATTACATCCTATATCCAGCATAAAAAATATATATAATCTGGAATAACTAACTGTCTGCAAGGTAGTCTTATGACACTAACACAGGGTATTTTTTATGACCAATAAAGTAGTTATATCTTTATTGCCTGATTACCAGGCTGCTTGATTTGGGAAGTTCTCTTGTGGCCTGGCAAACATTTGGGTGCTTGTTTGCCAGATCTTCCATCATTGAGCATGATCGTTCTTCATCTTAGCAGTTTCTTCTGCATGCAACATGCTTTTTGCATCTTTATCTGTTTAAATAGGAGGCACCAGCACTAACCTTTGGTACTAAGTCATTATGACATCTCAGCAATGTATCAAAATAATGTAAAAATTAAAATTTTGAATAGTTATATATTTTAAAGAATAAAACTATAATTCTCTTGCAAAACACATATATGTAAGTAGTTAAAATCTAAAAAGAAAAAGTTAAAAACTCTTTATTTGTGTTTCCTCTATTAACATAACTCTCTATATTATGCCTTCCACTTTGAATTATAAAGGTGTACTAAAATATCACTTAATAAATAATGGTAAAGTTCACAATGCAAAAGAGTGGACGGACTAGAGATAGATCTCAGTAAAAAAGGATTGCCTAGCATGCACAAAACCATGAATTCTGTCTCCAGTAGAGAAATAAAAATTACTAAATGGGCAGTTAGACTCTCTATCATTTAACTAATGCAACTTAAACCTTAGATTATTAATTCACTAACATTACTTAAACTATTTTTAGAGAAATACATCACAAGTTATTATTACAGTATATTTGAAATGGTATATTGTAGGTGAATTGGATATTGTAGATTAATTAGATATTGTAGATGAATTGTCTATCTTCAATATGCAATTATTAAAATGAAACTGTATAAAAGATAATTTCCTAAAATTACAAGTTTATATCAGTTTCAACTGAATTTGATAGCAGATGTGAAAATATTTACATTTACCATTCTTGAACCCAGAAATGATGATAAAATCATGTTTTACTCAAATTACTTACAATTAAAAAGAATTAATTATAATAAACAGAATAATATTTAACTTGTATAATTCTGGAATTATAGAAAATGATAACCTTTAATATAAATTCATTGTTGACACAAATTTTGTTGAGCACTTACTTTTGCTAGACTTATATAGATCCTCTTCATACTAAATATCTTAATTGCATTCATGTTATTGTGAAAAAGTATAGTTTTAACACACAGTTCAGTGTGGCAGGGAAGTCCTGATAGTGGTAATTTGAGATTGCTGGTCATTTTGCACCCACAATCAGTAAGCTCACCAAGATTTCTCCATTTATGCAGTCCAGGTCCCAAGTCCAAGGAAAGATTCTGACCACATTTGTGTTGAATCTTCTACTGTAACTAAGCAAGACAATCTTCTCAAGATAATCTATCATAGGCCTGCCTATCATCTAAATGACACTCCACTGGTATGCTTGGAGGCTTGTTCCTAGTTGCTTCTGAGTCCTGTCATATTGAAAACCAACACTAGTGACTATAGTAGGAGATAGAAGAAAAGTTCCAGGCTAATGGTATAGCTCAGTGGACAAAGCACTAGCCATGCAGTGATAAGGACATGAGTAAAAAAAATCCTGAGTACACATAAAATCCTGATACAGGATATCATCTCTATAACCACATGGCTGCTACAGCCAGGTCAAATCCAGAGACAGAACGCTTCATAGAAGCTTAAACCTAGCTACTTGAGCATATACAGTAAGACAAACAAAAACCCAAGGGAGGCCTCATTTCAGAAAAAAAAAAAGGTGGGTTAGAGAAACAAACTTCAAGATGAATCTGAAATTAACATGTTCATACTCCCATAGTCATACACACAAACATACACAGAGAGAGAATGAGAGAAAGAAAATAAAATTAATACATTCAAAATAAATTCTCAATTTTGTGTGCTAATAATAACTAAACAAACAGTTTAACTAAAGTGTAAAACTAATTGTTAATTACTAAAAAAAGATACAGTGAGGTGGAGAGAAGAAGACTGGTGGAGTGTTTGGGCGTGGGGGTAGCAGCAATGTCTGTACTCTACTCATTGTCCATGAGAATTCTCCCAGGTACTTCTAGAAGAAAAGAAAAGCAATGAGTTACTGAGAGATCACATTGCTGGACACAGTGCATCCAAATAAAAACAGATGGCAATATGTATAGTTGCACATGACAGTATCTTTTGGAAATTAAATGCTAGTGAGAGTCAGTGGACCATGCTGACAAGCGATTAGTGAGAAACCAAATAACCACTTCCTCTTTGGCTTTATTTCAATTGCAATTGGAACTTACTAAATGTCTTTGATGTGAAGAATGGCAAAATCCAAACTTAGGACTTCAGCACAAACCCTATGTCTGCTGAGTAGTACATAGAAGTTACTAGAGAAAATAAAATGGTCTAAGGAGAACTTTAAAAGGAACAGCAGTGCAGAGTTAACAACAGGCAGACTTAAAAAAGAGGTTTCTTCTTGAAGTGGATTTCAGTATGAAATATTAGATAGCTAAGAGACTCACTAAGAGGTCAGGCCTGACAGAGTCAGGAATAACAAACTTCTCAGGCTCAAAATCAAAATTGTAAAAAATTGTGTTGGGATTTTAATGGGGATTGCATTGAATATGTAGATTGCTTTTGGTAAGACTGTCATCTTTACTATGCTAATCTTGCCAGTCATTGAACATGGAAGATCTTTATATCTTCAGATACCTTCAATTTCTTTCCTTTTTATTTCATTTTGTTTAAATAATATTTTTAAATTTTTTTGAAATACTGACCACAGTTGCTCCTCCCTCCTCTCCTCCTGCCCTCCCCCAGACTCCCACTTCTTCATCTATGACCTCTCCCTCCACTCCTCCTCTCTCTCCATTCAGAAAGGGACAGGTCTCCCATGGGCTTTAACAAAGCATGCACATCAAGTTGAGGAAGGACAGAGCTCCTCCCCTTGTGTCAAGGCTGAGCAAGGTGATTCAGCATGGGAAACAGGTTCCCAAAAGCCAGCTAAGCACCAGGGACTGGTCCTGACCTAACTGCTAGGAGCCTTACAAAGAGACCAAGCTACACAACTGTCACACACATGCTTAGGGCCTAGGTATGTTCAATGCAGGCTCCCTAACTGTTGTTCCAGAGTCCTTGAGCTCCCATAAACTCTGGTCAGCTGTCTCTGTGGGTTCCCCTTGTATGACCCCTTGGCTCATACGATCCCTCATTCCTTTCTTCAGCAAGTCTCCTGGAATCATCCCAGTGCTCGGCTGTGGATTACTGCATCTGCTTTCATCAGTTACTAGATAGAGTATCTCTGATGTCAATTAGGGTAGTCATCAATTTGATTACAGTAGATGGCCAGATCAGGCAATTTTCTTTCTTAAAGACTTAAAGTTCTTTTTATATAGGCCTTACTCTTGATTGGTAAGAGTTACATTGAGATAATTTATATTATTTGAAAATATTATAAAGGATATTTCATCAGGCTGTTTATCTTTTGTATATAGGAAGCCTACTGACTTTTTCTGAGTTAAACATATCCAGACACTAGACCAAAGGTTTTTATTTAAAAAGTCCAGTATACTTAAAACAATCCTGTACAATAAAAAAAGAAATTTGCAAGGTACCACCATCCTGATTTCAAACTCCATTACAGAGCTATAAAAATAAAAATGGTATGGTATTGGCTAAAGAACAGACAGGTAGATCAACGGTTCAAATCAAAGACCCAGACATAAATCTAAACACCTATAGAAGATCACACACATGATTTTCAAAAAAAAAAAAAACCCAAATTATACAATGGAAAAAAAGAAAGCATGTTTAACAAATTGTGCTAGTCTAACTGGATGTCGGCATGCAGAAGATTGCAAGTAGATCCATATCCATCACCCTACCCAGAATCCAAGTTCAAGTCAATCAAAGACATCAACACAAATCTAGATACACTTAACCTGATAGAAGAGAAATTTGGAAACAATCTCAAACACACAAGAAGGAGACAGCTGCCTGAAAATAACACCAATAGCACAGCCTTAAGTTTAGCAAATGGGACTCTGTGAAATTGAAAAGTCCGTCTAAGGCAAAGGACATCATCAATAGGCCAAAACAGCAGCCAACAGAATGGGAAAAGATTTTCACTAACTCCATATATAACAGAAGGCTGATTCTCAAAATATATAAAGAACACAAGAAACTAGATATCAGCAAACTAAATAATCCAGTTTAAAAGGTAGGGTACAGATTTAAAGAGAGCATTTTCAACAGAAAATCTCAAATGGCCAAGAAACATTTAAGAAGATGTTCAACATCCTTAACCATCAAGAAAATACAAATCAAAAAGACTCTGAGATTTCAACTTACATCTGTCAGAATGGATAAGATAAAAAACACATGCAATAGCTCATGCTGGAGAGGATATGGAGCAAGAGAAAAACTCTTTCATTGCTGGTGGCAGTGAAAATTTGTGCAGCCACTATGGAAGCTAGTGTAGTCATTTCTCAGAAAACTGGAGATCAACCTACCACAAGACCCAACTATTATACTTGGGGCATATACCCAAAAGATCAGACCCAAGGACTCTTACTCAAACATGCTCATAGTAACTTTATTTGTAATAGTCAAAGCCGGGAAACTTTATCAACCAAGGAGTAGATAAAGAAAATGTGGTACATTTTCCCAATAGAGTATTACTCAGCTGTTAAAAAGAAGGACACCAGAAAATTTGAAGGCAAATGGATGGCACTAGAAAAAAAAAAGTCAATCTCAGTTAAGTATCACAGGCCTAGAAAAACAAACATGATATGTACTTATCCATAAGTGGTTATTAGCTGTAAAATAAATGGTAGCTATAATACAGTCTATAAATCCAGAGAGACTAGGTAACAAGGAAGGTTCATGGGGGACATCCAGATATCCCTGGGGAGGGGAATAGAAGAGATTCATGAGTGAACCAAGGGCAGGTAGGGATAGGAACAAAAAAATTAGAGGAGGGGACAGAGGAGAGAGTAGCCAAGAGACTACTGGAAAAAAGGGGGGCGTTTGGGGACTAGGTAAAAATCTTACACAAAGGAATCTCCCTGGACTCAACAAGAAAGACTTCAGCTTAGACCTAAGTTCTCTGCATATATGTTATGGCTGTCTAGCTAAGTCCTCTTGTGGGAATAGCAACTATCTCCAACTCTTTTATAGGTTTTTTGGGACTCTGCTCTCCACACTGGATCTCCTTGCCCAGCCTTAATACATTGGAGAGTGCTTAGTCTTACTGCAACTTGATTTGACATGTTTTGTTGATACTCATGAGAGACCTGTTCTTTCCTAAACAGAAACTGAGGAGGAGTGGATTTGCGAGGGAGGAACAGAAGGGGAGACTGAGAGGAGAGGAAGGAGGTAGAAATGCAGGACAGTAAATAAATAAATACATAAATAAATTTATTAGAAAAAATAAAAACTGGTAGAAAGTGTTCAATGTGAGAGATAGGGAGAGGCTAGAAGTACAAAACATAATGAAGGGTACAAATTGCAAGGGAGGCAGCCAGGCAGTCAACAGGCTCAGGAATTCACAGCTTTCTGTGAGGTCAGAAAGAAAATGTACCTTCTGTTCACATGGCCTAGAAAAGTCACACCAGATGCCTCCTATCCCACACAAAATTGGCAGAGCATGCCACATAACTAAATAAAAGCAAACACAGTGCTTGAAACTGAAGTAGAGAATCCTTTATTCTCAGATGTCCCTCTAGCATGCACCACCAACCAAGCTCTTCTTTGTGTTCACTGTGAAGGAAAATGGCCATAGTTAAGAATGTTTCTGCAGGCTTGAAAGAGTGATTTGAGGCTGAAATATTTTACATGCCTAATTATTTCTAGTGGATGGGGGATATTTCTCTATTTGTCAATATATATACCCTCCTTGCCTTTTGAAATTTTAGTGTTTCAAGATTAGTTTTTGTATTTCTTTCTTTATACCTGATCACAGTGCACCAAGCATTCTTTGGTCTTAAGTATTTTCTATTTCAGATGATATGCATATTTTCATAATTTTTAGAACAAACAAGAACAGTAGCTATTGTGTTGAACCATAGTAAGATATTGCCAGTAACATGATTATGTTGGAGTGTGGTTATGTATTTATCTCTTAAATGAAGTTGATATACTTTCTTATATAGAATATAATAGAAATGAGACAAGTTTTTATCTGATTAGCTGGAATGATGGTATGATGGGTAATCTGGTCAGTCACAACTTTATTGGATGTAGATTTGCCATGGAAACAAATCCCTAGGCATTGCTTGTAAGGGGAATTCTCAGTTTAATAGATGTGAAAAAAAGAACACTCTAAATGTTGGTATCACAATTGAATAAGCCAGAGTCCAGTAATGAATTAAAATGAGAAAGAAGAGGCATTGAGAACCAACAATCATCTCTTCCTGGTTCCTGACTTCAAGAGTAGTTGCCTCAACCTCCTGCTGTCATAATAGGTTCTGCCTTCAAACTGTGAGCATAAATAAATAATCAGTTCTTCAACATTCCTTTCAGGATCTTCTTCCCACAGCAAGAAGTTAAATAAACAGAGATGGTAGCCTTCAGTATTATTAATATCATATTAAGGGATAGAAGGTTAGACATGCTAGATGTAAGGGTAAATGATTTAATGAATATACAGACATGCCCCAATACCTAATATATGGAGAGACTGCACAGGTAAAATAGTTAGATATAAATTTGTAGTTTCAAAGAAAGATTGGAACTTGATATGAAAATCTCAAAACCATAAGAAATAGGAGCTACTTAAAGGCAAAGATGGATGCGGCAATAGTCGCCTAAAAATAGAAAAAAATGTCAAGTACCTAGTCACAACTTCTATTTCTGTGATACAACACCATGACTAAAAGCAAATGTGGGAGAAAGAGTTTACTTTATCTTACAGTTCCATGTCAGAGACTATCACTGACTATCACAGGGCAGGAACCTAACAAGGCGAAAACTGATGTAAAACTGTGAAGGGGTGGTGCTTACTGACTTGCTCTTTACGGCTGGCTCAGCCTGCTTTATTGCTACTCCCAGAACCACTTGCTCAGTGGTGGCACTACCCACAGTGAACTGAGCTATCCTACATCAATTATTACTTTAAAAAATGCTCCATAGACTTACCTACATGAAAATCTCATGGCAATATTTTCTCAGTTGAGAATCATTCTTCCCAAATGAATATGACTTGTTGACATAAAACTAACCGGTACATCAATATGAATCCAGAAACACTGCAATTTTAGAAGGTGGGCAGGGAAAGGTTAAATTAGTCTTCAGAGAAATGTGACAGACTCACATGGCTGCTCCTAAAGTAACTCTTGATTTAAATAACATATAAAGTTGCCACCCAACAATGCACCTTTTAAGCCTGCAGTCTTTGATAGAAAAGTAACATTAATTGTGTAAATGCTCATCATTACACATGTAAGCTGGCATGAGACTAGAAGTTATGGTCACCCGTAATCGAAAGCACCTTTATCCTCCAACACTAGTCTCTTTGGACTTGTTTTCCATTGAAGAAATGTACTCAGATTTTTATTTTGTTTCTTATTATATTTTACTAGAGGCTGCTGGGTATACTTTATGTAAGGCAGAAATATTAATGAAATTTTAAAACTTGGAAAAATGGTATTTGTCAAAATAAATACAGATGAAATCAAGATGCTTTGTCAAGTGGGAGGAAAACATGAGAACAGTACCCTAATTACTGATTCTTTAAAATAGGACTGGTCTCAGTGTATCCTACATGTACTCTGCTGGTCTAAAAACACTTCCTCATCCAACTTTTATTAGTCAGAAGGTTTCCCTAAACAGACTGTTTCACTTGGTTCCCTAAACCCTATGAATCTACTACAATCTAAATGTATTAATATTTTAAATGATGACATGTTATTGTTTACAATACTTACAAAGATCAGAATTAGAGCAATTGAAAGCAAGATATGAATCTATAAGATTAGATTTAAATTTAATAAACTGAAACTAGGGGTTGAATATTTAATAAAAAACAATGATTAATACAGACATTTCAACCACATTAAGAAAATTTTACCAGAGATAACTCAAAATATAGTAACTGAAATGAGTTGTCAAATGTATAAATATAAACTATACATTTCCTACTTAGAAGTACAATTAAGTTTAGATGTTTTCAGCAATCCAGATACTAGGCCAAAATGAACATCGAGGGAATGGTGAAACTCTGAGTTCACCATATGATGCAGTGTTTCAACAAAGGAAGGTTAAGAAATTTTAAGAATCACAACCTGGGCAGAAACATAGAAAGACACATGTTAATAATGATTAATTAAAAATGGGAAATGTCCTAGGTACAAAACCTATAGTATATGTTTAAAGGAAAATTGACAAGCAGACACTATGGGGATTGATTTTATTGAACAGAAATAAGTGCAGTTTTTACTCATCCACTCATTCATTCATTTTCTGTGTCTATATCTGTGCCTGTGTTATATGTACAGTGTTTTGGGGGATATCATAGAACATCAGGAGTGCGCTCTGCCTCTCTCCATTGTGCATCCTAAGGCTATGCCTCAAACTGAACATAGCTTTGATATGGGCATTTGAGACTCCAGTTCAGATCATCACATTTGCCCCTGAGTCATCTCTACAGCCAAAACTGTGTGCTTCATATCATAACAGAAGAGATTTGATGTAAGAAAGAGAAACGT